>NC_136263.1:3087215-3631531 GCF_964187855.1 Myxine glutinosa | reverse complement strand
GTTGAAAAACCACTTTTTGCACTTGTGTTGTGCAGGAAACCACTTTTGCACTTGTATTAGTGTGGGGAAAACCACTTTTCGCACTTGTATTAGTGTTGAAAAACCACTTTTCCGCACTCGTGTCAGTGTTGAAAAACCACTTTTCCGCACTTGTGTTAGTGTTGAAAAACCACTTTTCGCACTTGTGATAGTGTTGAAAAACCACTTTTTGCACTTGTGTTAGTGTTGAAAATCCACTTTTCCCACTTGTGTTGGTGCAGGAAACCACTTTTGCACTTGTATTAGTGTGGACAAAAACACTTTTCGCACTTGTGATAGTGTTGAAAAAACCACTTTTCGCACTTGTGATAGTGTTGAAAAACCACTTTTCGCACTTGTGTTTGTGTTGAAAAACCACTTTTCGCACTTGTGTTGGTGCAGGAAACCACTTTTGCACTTGTATTACTGTGGAAAAACCACTTTTTGCACTTGTGATAGTGTTGAAAAACCACTTTTCGCACTTGTGTTAGTGTTGAAAAACCACTTTTCGCACTTGTGTTGGGCAGGAAACACCTTTTGCACTTGTAATAGTGTGGAAAAAACACTTATTGCACTTGTGATAGTGTTGAAAAAACCACTTTTCGCACTTGTGTTAGTGTTGAAAAACCACTTTTCTCGCACTTGTGTTGGTGCAGGAAACCACTTTTGCACTTGTATTAGTGTGGAAAAACCACTTTTCGCACTTGTGATAGTGTTGAAAAACCACTTTTTGCACTTGTGTTAGTGTTGAAAAACCACATTTCACACTTGTGTTGGTGCAAGGAAACCACTTTTGCACTTGTATTAGTGTGAAAAAACACTTTTCGCACTTGTGATAGTGTTGAAAAACCACTTTCGCACTTGTGGATAGTGTTGAAAACCACTTTTCGCACATGTGTTAGTGTAGAAAAAACCACTTTTCGCACTTGTGTTGGTGCAGGAAACCACTTTTGCACTTGTATTAGTGTGCAAAAACCACTTTTCGCACTTGTGTTAGTGTTGAAAAACCACTTTTCGCACTTGTGTTAGTGTTGAAAACCACTTTTCGCACTTGTGTTGGTGCAGGAAACCACTTTTGCACTTGTATTAGTGTGGAAAAAACAGTTTTTGCACTTGTGATAGTGTTGAAAAACCACTTTTCGCACTTGTGTTAGTGTTGAAAAACCACTTTTCGCACTTGTGTTGGTGCAGGAAACCACTTTTGCACTTGTATTAGTGTGGAAAAACCACTTTTCGCACTTGTGATAGCGTTGAAAAACCACTTTTCGAACTTGTGTTAGTGTTGAAAACCACTTTTCGCACTTGTGTTGGGGCAGGAAACCACTTTTGCACTTGTATTAGTGTGGAAAAAACACTTTTCGCACTTGTGATAGTGTTCAAAAACCACTTTTCGCACTTGTGTTGGTGCAGGAAACCACTTTTGCACTTGTATTAGTGTGGAAAAAACACTTTTTGCACTTGTGATAGTGTTGAAAAACACTTTTCGCACTTGTGTTAGTGTTGAAAACCCACTTTTCGCACTTGTGTTGGTGCAGGAAACCACTTTTGCCCTTGTTTTAGTGTGGAAAAACCACTTTTTGCACTTGTGTTGGTGCAGGAAACCACTTTTGCACTTGTATTAGTGTGGGAAAAAACACTTTTCGCACTTGTGATAGTGTTGAAAAACCACTTTTCGCACTTGTGATAGTGTTGAAAAACCACTTTTCGCACTTGTGTTAGTGTTGAAAAACCACTTTTTGCACTTGTGTTGGTGCAGGAAACCACTTTTGCACTTGTATTAGTGTGGAAAAACCACTTTTCGCACTTGTATTAGTGTTGAAAAACCACTTTTCGCACTCGTGTTAGTGTTGAAAAACCACTTTTCGCACTTGTGTTGGTGCAGGAAACCACTTTTGCACTTATATTAGTGTGGAAAAACCACTTTTTGCACTTGTGTTGGTGCAGGAAACACTTTTGCACTTGTATTAGTGTGGAAAAACCACTTTTCGCACTTGTGATAGTGTTGATAAACCACTTTTCGCACTTGTGTTCGTGTTGAAAACCCACCTTTTCGCACTTGTGTTGGTGCAGGAAACCACTTTTGCACTTGTATTAGTGTGGAAAAACCACTTTTTGCACTTGTGATAGTGTTGAAAAACCACTTTTCGCACTTGTGTTAGTGTTGAAAAACCACTTTTCGCACTTGTGTTGGTGCAGGAAAACCACTTTTGCACTTGTATTAGTGTGGAAAAACCACTTTTTGCACTTGTGATAGTGTTGAAAAACCACTTTTCGCACTTGTGTTAGTGTTGAAAAACCACTTTTCGCACTTGTGTTGGTGCAGGAAACCACTTTTGCACTTGTATTAGCGTGGAAAAACCACTTTTCGCACTTGTGATAGCATTGAAAAACCACTTTTCGCACTTGTGTTAGTGTTGAAAAACCACTTTTCGCACTTGTGTTGGGGCAGGAAACCACTTTTGCACTTGTATTAGTGTGGAAAAAACACTTTTCGCACTTGTGATAGTGTTCAAAAACCACTTTTCGCACTTGTGTTGGTGCAGGAAACCACTTTTGCACTTGTATTAGTGTGGAAAAAACACTTTTCGCACTTGTGATAGTGTTGAAAAACCACTTTTCGCACTTATGATAGTGTTTGAAAAACCACTTTTCGCACTTGTGTTAGTGTTGAAAAACCACTTTTTGCACTTGTGTTGGTGCAGGAAACCACTTTTGCACTTGTTATAGTGTGGAAAAACCACTTTTCGCACTTGTGATAGTGTTGAAAAAACCACTTTTCGCACTTGTGATAGTGTTGAAAAAACCACCTTTCGCACATGTGTTAGTGTTGAAAAACCACTTTTCGCACTTTGTGTTGGTGCAGGAAACCACTTTTGCACTTGTATTAGTGTGGAAAAACCACTTTTTGCACTTGTGATAGTGTTGAAAAACCACTTTTCGCACTTGTGTTAGTGTTGAAAAACCACTTTTCGCACTTGTGTTGGTGCAGGAAACCACTTTTGCACTTGTATTAGCGTGGAAAAACCACTTTTCGCACTTGTGATAGCATTGAAAAACCACTTTTCGCACTTGTGTTAGTGTTGAAAAACCACTTTTCGCACTTGTGTTGGGGCAGGAAACCACTTTTGCACTTGTATTAGTGTGGGAAAAAACACTTTTCGCACTTGTGATAGTGTTCAAAAACCACTTTTCGCACTTGTGTTGGTGCAGGAAACCACTTTTGCACTTGTATTAGTGTGGAAAAAACACTTTTCGCACTTGTGATAGTGTTGAAAAACCACTTTTCGCACTTATGATAGTGTTGAAAAACCACTTTTCGCACTTGTGTTAGTGTTGAAAAACCACTTTTTGCACTTGTGTTGGTGCAGGAAACCACTTTTGCACTTGTATTAGTGTGGAAAAACCACTTTTCGCACTTGTGATAGTGTTGAAAAACCACTTTTCGCACTTGTGATAGTGTTGAAAAACCACCTTTCGCACATGTGTTAGTGTTGAAAAACCACTTTTCGCACTTGTGTTGGTGCAGGAAACCACTTTTGCACTTGTATTAGTGTGGAAAAACCACTTTTCGCACTTGTGTTAGTGTTGAAAAACCACTTTTCGCACTTGTGTTGGTGCAGGAAACCACTTTTGCACTTGTATTAGTGTGGAAAAACCACTTTTTGCACTTGTGATAGTGTTGAAAAACCACTTTTCGCACTTGTGTTAGTGTTGAAAAACCACTTTTCGCACTTGTGTTGGTGCAGGAAACCACTTTTGCACTTGTATTAGTGTGGAAAACCACTTTTCGCACTTGTGATAGCGTTGAAAAACCACTTTTCGAACTTGTGTTAGTGTTGAAAAACGACTGTTCGCATTTGTGTTGGGGCAGGAAACCACTTTTGCACTTGTATTAGTGTGGAAAAAACACTTTTCGCACTTGTGATAGTGTTCAAAAACCACTTTTCGCACTTGTGTTGGTGCAGGAAACCACTTTTGCACTTGTATTAGTGTGGAAAAAACACTTTTTGCACTTGTGATAGTGTTGAAAAACCACTTTTCGCACTCGTGTTAGTGTTGAAAACCCACTTTTCGCACTTGTGTTGGTGCAGGAAACCACATTTGCACTTGTATTAGTGTGGAAAAACCACTTTTTGCACTTGTGTTGGTGCAGGAAACCACTTTTGCACTTGTATTAGTGTGGAAAAAACACTTTTCGCACTTGTGATAGTGTTGAAAAACCACTTTTTGCACTTGTGATAGTGTTGAAAAACCACTTTTCGCACTTGTGTTAGTGTTGAAAAACCACTTTTTGCACTTGTGTTGGTGCAGGAAACCACTTTTGCACTTGTATTAGTGTGGGAAAACCACTTTTCGCACTTGTATTAGTGTTGAAAAACCACTTATCGCACTCGTGTCAGTGTTGAAAAACCACTTTTCGCACTTGTGTTAGTGTTGAAAAACCACTTTTCGCACTTGTGATAGTGTTGAAAAACCACTTTTTGCACTTGTGTTAGTGTTGAAAATCCACTTTTCCCACTTGTGTTGGTGCAGGAAACCACTTTTGCACTTGTATTAGTGTGGACAAAAACACTTTTCGCACTTGTGATAGTGTTGAAAAACCACTTTTCGCACTTGTGATAGTGTTGAAAAACCACTTTTCGCACTTGTGTTTGTGTTGAAAAACCACTTTTCGCACTTGTGTTGGTGCAGGAAACCACTTTTGCACTTGTATTACTGTGGAAAAACCACTTTTTGCACTTGTGATAGTGTTGAAAAACCACTTTTCGCACTTGTGTTAGTGTTGAAAAACCACTTTTCGCACTTGTGTTGGTGCAGGAAACACCTTTTGCACTTGTAATAGTGTGGAAAAAACACTTATTGCACTTGTGATAGTGTTGAAAAACCACTTTTCGCACTTGTGTTAGTGTTGAAAAACCACTTTTCGCACTTGTGTTGGTGCAGGAAACCACTTTTGCACTTGTATTAGTGTGGAAAAACCACTTTTCGCACTTGTGATAGTGTTGAAAAACCACTTTTCGCACTTGTGTTAGTGTTGAAAAACCACATTTCACACTTGTGTTGGTGCAGGAAACCACTTTTGCACTTGTATTAGTGTGGAAAAAACACTTTTCGCACTTGTGATAGTGTTGAAAAACCACTTTTCGCACTTGTGATAGTGTTGAAAAACCACTTTTCGCACATGTGTTAGTGTTGAAAAACCACTTTTCGCACTTGTGTTGGTGCAGGAAACCACTTTTGCACTTGTATTAGTGTGCAAAAACCACTTTTCGCACTTGTGTTAGTGTTGAAAAACCACTTTTCGCACTTGTGTTAGTGTTGAAAAACCACTTTTCGCACTTGTGTTGGTGCAGGAAACCACTTTTGCACTTGTATTAGTGTGGAAAAAACAGTTTTTGCACTTGTGATAGTGTTGAAAAACCACTTTTCGCACTTGTGTTAGTGTTGAAAAACCACTTTTCGCACTTGTGTTGGTGCAGGAAACCACTTTTGCACTTGTATTAGTGTGGAAAAACCACTTTTCGCACTTGTGATAGCGTTGAAAAACCACTTTTCGAACTTGTGTTAGTGTTGAAAAACCACTTTTCGCACTTGTGTTGGGGCAGGAAACCACTTTTGCACTTGTATTAGTGTGGAAAAAACACTTTTCGCACTTGTGATAGTGTTCAAAAACCACTTTTCGCACTTGTGTTGGTGCAGGAAACCACTTTTGCACTTGTATTAGTGTGGAAAAAACACTTTTTGCACTTGTGATAGTGTTGAAAAACCACTTTTCGCACTTGTGTTAGTGTTGAAAACCCACTTTTCGCACTTGTGTTGGTGCAGGAAACCACTTTTGCCCTTGTTTTAGTGTGGAAAAACCACTTTTTGCACTTGTGTTGGTGCAGGAAACCACTTTTGCACTTGTATTAGTGTGGAAAAAACACTTTTCGCACTTGTGATAGTGTTGAAAAACCACTTTTCGCACTTGTGATAGTGTTGAAAAACCACTTTTCGCACTTGTGTTAGTGTTGAAAAACCACTTTTTGCACTTGTGTTGGTGCAGGAAACCACTTTTGCACTTGTATTAGTGTGGAAAAACCACTTTTCGCACTTGTATTAGTGTTGAAAAACCACTTTTCGCACTCGTGTTAGTGTTGAAAAACCACTTTTCGCACTTGTGTTGGTGCAGGAAACCACTTTTGCACTTATATTAGTGTGGAAAAACCACTTTTTGCACTTGTGTTGGTGCAGGAAACACTTTTGCACTTGTATTAGTGTGGAAAAACCACTTTTCGCACTTGTGATAGTGTTGAAAAACCACTTTTCGCACTTGTGTTCGTGTTGAAAACCCACTTTTCGCACTTGTGTTGGTGCAGGAAACCACTTTTGCACTTGTATTAGTGTGGAAAAACCACTTTTTGCACTTGTGATAGTGTTGAAAAACCACTTTTCGCACTTGTGTTAGTGTTGAAAAACCACTTTTCGAACTTGTGTTGGTGCAGGAAACCACTTTTGCACTTGTATTAGTGTGGAAAAACCACTTTTTGCACTTGTGATAGTGTTGAAAAACCACTTTTCGCACTTGTGTTAGTGTTGAAAAACCACTTTTCGCACTTGTGTTGGTGCAGGAAACCACTTTTGCACTTGTATTAGCGTGGAAAAACCACTTTTCGCACTTGTGATAGCATTGAAAAACCACTTTTCGCACTTGTGTTAGTGTTGAAAAACCACTTTTCGCACTTGTGTTGGGGCAGGAAACCACTTTTGCACTTGTATTAGTGTGGAAAAAACACTTTTCGCACTTGTGATAGTGTTCAAAAACCACTTTTCGCACTTGTGTTCGTGCAGGAAACCACTTTTGCACTTGTATTAGTGTGGAAAAAACACTTTTCGCACTTGTGATAGTGTTGAAAAACCACTTTTCGCACTTATGATAGTGTTGAAAAACCACTTTTCGCACTTGTGTTAGTGTTGAAAAACCACTTTTTGCACTTGTGTTGGTGCAGGAAACCACTTTTGCACTTGTATTAGTGTGGAAAAACCACTTTTCGCACTTGTGATAGTGTTGAAAAACCACTTTTCGCACTTGTGATAGTGTTGAAAAACCACCTTTCGCACATGTGTTAGTGTTGAAAAACCACTTTTCGCACTTGTGTTGGTGCAGGAAACCACTTTTGCACTTGTATTAGTGTGGAAAAACCACTTTTTGCACTTGTGATAGTGTTGAAAAACCACTTTTCGCACTTGTGTTAGTGTTGAAAAACCACTTTTCGCACTTGTGTTGGTGCAGGAAACCACTTTTGCACTTGTATTAGCGTGGAAAAACCACTTTTCGCACTTGTGATAGCATTGAAAAACCACTTTTCGCACTTGTGTTAGTGTTGAAAAACCACTTTTCGCACTTGTGTTGGGGCAGGAAACCACTTTTGCACTTGTATTAGTGTGGAAAAAACACTTTTCGCACTTGTGATAGTGTTCAAAAACCACTTTTCGCACTTGTGTTGGTGCAGGAAACCACTTTTGCACTTGTATTAGTGTGGAAAAAACACTTTTCGCACTTGTGATAGTGTTGAAAAACCACTTTTCGCACTTATGATAGTGTTGAAAAACCACTTTTCGCACTTGTGTTAGTGTTGAAAAACCACTTTTTGCACTTGTGTTGGTGCAGGAAACCACTTTTGCACTTGTATTAGTGTGGAAAAACCACTTTTCGCACTTGTGATAGTGTTGAAAAACCACTTTTCGCACTTGTGATAGTGTTGAAAAACCACCTTTCGCACATGTGTTAGTGTTGAAAAACCACTTTTCGCACTTGTGTTGGTGCAGGAAACCACTTTTGCACTTGTATTAGTGTGGAAAAACCACTTTTCGCACTTGTGTTAGTGTTGAAAAACCACTTTTCGCACTTGTGTTAGTGTTGAAAAACCACTTTTCGCACTTGTGTTGGTGCAGGAAACCACTTTTGCACTTGTATTAGTGTGGAAAAAACACTTTTTGCACTTGTGATAGTGTTGAAAAACCACTTTTCGCACTTGTGTTAGTGTTGAAAAACCACTTTTCGCACTTGTGTTGGTGCAGGAAACCACTTTTGCACTTGTATTAGTGTGGAAAACCACTTTCCGCACTTGTGATAGCGTTGAAAAACCACTTTTCGAACTTGTGTTAGTGTTGAAAAACGACTGTTCGCATTTGTGTTGGGGCAGGAAACCACTTTTGCACTTGTATTAGTGTGGAAAAAACACTTTTCGCACTTGTGATAGTGTTCAAAAACCACTTTTCGCACTTGTGTTGGTGCAGGAAACCACTTTTGCACTTGTATTAGTGTGGAAAAAACACTTTTTGCACTTGTGATAGTGTTGAAAAACCACTTTTCGCACTCGTGTTAGTGTTGAAAACCCACTTTTCGCACTTGTGTTGGTGCAGGAAACCACATTTGCACTTGTATTAGTGTGGAAAAACCACTTTTTGCACTTGTGTTGGTGCAGGAAACCACTTTTGCACTTGTATTAGTGTGGAAAAAACACTTTTCGCACTTGTGATAGTGTTGAAAAACCACTTTTTGCACTTGTGATAGTGTTGAAAAACCACTTTTCGCACTTGTGTTAGTGTTGAAAAACCACTTTTTGCACTTGTGTTGGTGCAGGAAACCACTTTTGCACTTGTATTAGTGTGGGAAAACCACTTTTCGCACTTGTATTAGTGTTGAAAAACCACTTTTCGCACTCGTGTCAGTGTTGAAAAACCACTTTTCGCACTTGTGTTAGTGTTGAAAAACCACTTTTCGCACTTGTGATAGTGTTGAAAAACCACTTTTTGCACTTGTGTTAGTGTTGAAAATCCACTTTTCCCACTTGTGTTGGTGCAGGAAACCACTTTTGCACTTGTATTAGTGTGGACAAAAACACTTTTCGCACTTGTGATAGTGTTGAAAAACCACTTTTCGCACTTGTGATAGTGTTGAAAAACCACTTTTCGCACTTGTGTTTGTGTTGAAAAACCACTTTTCGCACTTGTGTTGGTGCAGGAAACCACTTTTGCACTTGTATTACTGTGGAAAAACCACTTTTTGCACTTGTGATAGTGTTGAAAAACCACTTTTCGCACTTGTGTTAGTGTTGAAAAACCACTTTTCGCACTTGTGTTGGTGCAGGAAACACCTTTTGCACTTGTAATAGTGTGGAAAAAACACTTATTGCACTTGTGATAGTGTTGAAAAACCACTTTTCGCACTTGTGTTAGTGTTGAAAAACCACTTTTCGCACTTGTGTTGGTGCAGGAAACCACTTTTGCACTTGTATTAGTGTGGAAAAACCACTTTTCGCACTTGTGATAGTGTTGAAAAACCACTTTTCGCACTTGTGTTAGTGTTGAAAAACCACATTTCACACTTGTGTTGGTGCAGGAAACCACTTTTGAACTTGTATTAGTGTGGAAAAAACACTTTTCGCACTTGTGATAGTGTTGAAAAACCACTTTTCGCACTTGTGATAGTGTTGAAAAACCACTTTTCGCACATGTGTTAGTGTTGAAAAACCACTTTTTGCACTTGTGTTGGTGCAGGAAACCACTTTTGCACTTGTATTAGTGTGCAAAAACCACTTTTCGCACTTGTGTTAGTGTTGAAAAACCACTTTTCGCACTTGTGTTAGTGTTGAAAAACCACTTTTCGCACTTGTGTTGGTGCAGGAAACCACTTTTGCACTTGTATTAGTGTGGAAAAAACAGTTTTTGCACTTGTGATAGTGTTGAAAAACCACTTTTCGCACTTGTGTTAGTGTTGAAAAACCACTTTTCGCACTTGTGTTGGTGCAGGAAACCACTTTTGCACTTGTATTAGTGTGGAAAAACCACTTTTCGCACTTGTGATAGCGTTGAAAAACCACTTTTCGAACTTGTGTTAGTGTTGAAAAACCACTTTTCGCACTTGTGTTGGGGCAGGAAACCACTTTTGCACTTGTATTAGTGTGGAAAAAACACTTTTCGCACTTGTGATAGTGTTCAAAAACCACTTTTCGCACTTGTGTTGGTGCAGGAAACCACTTTTGCACTTGTATTAGTGTGGAAAAAACACTTTTTGCACTTGTGATAGTGTTGAAAAACCACTTTTCGCACTTGTGTTAGTGTTGAAAACCCACTTTTCGCACTTGTGTTGGTGCAGGAAACCACTTTTGCCCTTGTTTTAGTGTGGAAAAACCACTTTTTGCACTTGTGTTGGTGCAGGAAACCACTTTTGCACTTGTATTAGTGTGGAAAAAACACTTTTCGCACTTGTGATAGTGTTGAAAAACCACTTTTCGCACTTGTGATAGTGTTGAAAAACCACTTTTCGCACTTGTGTTAGTGTTGAAAAACCACTTTTTGCACTTGTGTTGGTGCAGGAAACCACTTTTGCACTTGTATTAGTGTGGAAAAACCACTTTTCGCACTTGTATTAGTGTTGAAAAACCACTTTTCGCACTCGTGTTAGTGTTGAAAAACCACTTTTCGCACTTGTGTTGGTGCAGGAAACCACTTTTGCACTTATATTAGTGTGGAAAAACCACTTTTTGCACTTGTGTTGGTGCAGGAAACACTTTTGCACTTGTATTAGTGTGGAAAAACCACTTTTCGCACTTGTGATAGTGTTGAAAAACCACTTTTCGCACTTGTGTTCGTGTTGAAAACCCACTTTTCGCACTTGTGTTGGTGCAGGAAACCACTTTTGCACTTGTATTAGTGTGGAAAAACCACTTTTTGCACTTGTGATAGTGTTGAAAAACCACTTTTCGCACTTGTGTTAGTGTTGAAAAACCACTTTTCGCACTTGTGTTGGTGCAGGAAACCACTTTTGCACTTGTATTAGTGTGGAAAACCACTTTTTGCACTTGTGATAGTGTTGAAAAACCACTTTTCGCACTTGTGTTAGTGTTGAAAAACCACTTTTCGCACTTGTGTTGGTGCAGGAAACCACTTTTGCACTTGTATTAGCGTGGAAAAACCACTTTTCGCACTTGTGATAGCATTGAAAAACCACTTTTCGCACTTGTGTTAGTGTTGAAAAACCACTTTTCGCACTTGTGTTGGGGCAGGAAACCACTTTTGCACTTGTATTAGTGTGGAAAAAACACTTTTCGCACTTGTGATAGTGTTCAAAAACCACTTTTCGCACTTGTGTTGGTGCAGGAAACCACTTTTGCACTTGTATTAGTGTGGAAAAAACACTTTTCGCACTTGTGATAGTGTTGAAAAACCACTTTTCGCACTTATGATAGTGTTGAAAAACCACTTTTCGCACTTGTGTTAGTGTTGAAAAACCACTTTTTGCACTTGTGTTGGTGCAGGAAACCACTTTTGCACTTGTATTAGTGTGGAAAAACCACTTTTCGCACTTGTGATAGTGTTGAAAAACCACTTTTCGCACTTGTGATAGTGTTGAAAAACCACCTTTCGCACATGTGTTAGTGTTGAAAAACCACTTTTCGCACTTGTGATAGTGTTGAAAAACCACTTTTCGCACTTGTGTTTGTGTTGAAAAACCACTTTTCGCACTTGTGTTGGTGCAGGAAACCACTTTTGCACTTGTATTACTGTGGAAAAACCACTTTTTGCACTTGTGATAGTGTTGAAAAACCACTTTTCGCACTTGTGTTAGTGTTGAAAAACCACTTTTCGCACTTGTGTTGGTGCAGGAAACACCTTTTGCACTTGTAATAGTGTGGAAAAAACACTTATTGCACTTGTGATAGTGTTGAAAAACCACTTTTCGCACTTGTGTTAGTGTTGAAAAACCACTTTTCGCACTTGTGTTGGTGCAGGAAACCACTTTTGCACTTGTATTAGTGTGGAAAAACCACTTTTCGCACTTGTGATAGTGTTGAAAAACCACTTTTCGCACTTGTGTTAGTGTTGAAAAACCACATTTCACACTTGTGTTGGTGCAGGAAACCACTTTTGCACTTGTATTAGTGTGGAAAAAACACTTTTCGCACTTGTGATAGTGTTGAAAAACCACTTTTCGCACTTGTGATAGTGTTGAAAAACCACTTTTCGCACATGTGTTAGTGTTGAAAAACCACTTTTCGCACTTGTGTTGGTGCAGGAAACCACTTTTGCACTTGTATTAGTGTGCAAAAACCACTTTTCGCACTTGTGTTAGTGTTGAAAAACCACTTTTCGCACTTGTGTTAGTGTTGAAAAACCACTTTTCGCACTTGTGTTGGTGCAGGAAACCACTTTTGCACTTGTATTAGTGTGGAAAAAACAGTTTTTGCACTTGTGATAGTGTTGAAAAACCACTTTTCGCACTTGTGTTAGTGTTGAAAAACCACTTTTCGCACTTGTGTTGGTGCAGGAAACCACTTTTGCACTTGTATTAGTGTGGAAAAACCACTTTTCGCACTTGTGATAGCGTTGAAAAACCACTTTTCGAACTTGTGTTAGTGTTGAAAAACCACTTTTCGCACTTGTGTTGGGGCAGGAAACCACTTTTGCACTTGTATTAGTGTGGAAAAAACACTTTTCGCACTTGTGATAGTGTTCAAAAACCACTTTTCGCACTTGTGTTGGTGCAGGAAACCACTTTTGCACTTGTATTAGTGTGGAAAAAACACTTTTTGCACTTGTGATAGTGTTGAAAAACCACTTTTCGCACTTGTGTTAGTGTTGAAAACCCACTTTTCGCACTTGTGTTGGTGCAGGAAACCACTTTTGCCCTTGTTTTAGTGTGGAAAAACCACTTTTTGCACTTGTGTTGGTGCAGGAAACCACTTTTGCACTTGTATTAGTGTGGAAAAAACACTTTTCGCACTTGTGATAGTGTTGAAAAACCACTTTTCGCACTTGTGATAGTGTTGAAAAACCACTTTTCGCACTTGTGTTAGTGTTGAAAAACCACTTTTTGCACTTGTGTTGGTGCAGGAAACCACTTTTGCACTTGTATTAGTGTGGAAAAACCACTTTTCGCACTTGTATTAGTGTTGAAAAACCACTTTTCGCACTCGTGTTAGTGTTGAAAAACCACTTTTCGCACTTGTGTTGGTGCAGGAAACCACTTTTGCACTTATATTAGTGTGGAAAAACCACTTTTTGCACTTGTGTTGGTGCAGGAAACACTTTTGCACTTGTATTAGTGTGGAAAAACCACTTTTCGCACTTGTGATAGTGTTGAAAAACCACTTTTCGCACTTGTGTTCGTGTTGAAAACCCACTTTTCGCACTTGTGTTGGTGCAGGAAACCACTTTTGCACTTGTATTAGTGTGGAAAAACCACTTTTTGCACTTGTGATAGTGTTGAAAAACCACTTTTCGCACTTGTGTTAGTGTTGAAAAACCACTTTTCGAACTTGTGTTGGTGCAGGAAACCACTTTTGCACTTGTATTAGTGTGGAAAAACCACTTTTTGCACTTGTGATAGTGTTGAAAAACCACTTTTCGCACTTGTGTTAGTGTTGAAAAACCACTTTTCGCACTTGTGTTGGTGCAGGAAACCACTTTTGCACTTGTATTAGCGTGGAAAAACCACTTTTCGCACTTGTGATAGCATTGAAAAACCACTTTTCGCACTTGTGTTAGTGTTGAAAAACCACTTTTCGCACTTGTGTTGGGGCAGGAAACCACTTTTGCACTTGTATTAGTGTGGAAAAAACACTTTTCGCACTTGTGATAGTGTTCAAAAACCACTTTTCGCACTTGTGTTCGTGCAGGAAACCACTTTTGCACTTGTATTAGTGTGGAAAAAACACTTTTCGCACTTGTGATAGTGTTGAAAAACCACTTTTCGCACTTATGATAGTGTTGAAAAACCACTTTTCGCACTTGTGTTAGTGTTGAAAAACCACTTTTTGCACTTGTGTTGGTGCAGGAAACCACTTTTGCACTTGTATTAGTGTGGAAAAACCACTTTTCGCACTTGTGATAGTGTTGAAAAACCACTTTTCGCACTTGTGATAGTGTTGAAAAACCACCTTTCGCACATGTGTTAGTGTTGAAAAACCACTTTTCGCACTTGTGTTGGTGCAGGAAACCACTTTTGCACTTGTATTAGTGTGGAAAAACCACTTTTTGCACTTGTGATAGTGTTGAAAAACCACTTTTCGCACTTGTGTTAGTGTTGAAAAACCACTTTTCGCACTTGTGTTGGTGCAGGAAACCACTTTTGCACTTGTATTAGCGTGGAAAAACCACTTTTCGCACTTGTGATAGCATTGAAAAACCACTTTTCGCACTTGTGTTAGTGTTGAAAAACCACTTTTCGCACTTGTGTTGGGGCAGGAAACCACTTTTGCACTTGTATTAGTGTGGAAAAAACACTTTTCGCACTTGTGATAGTGTTCAAAAACCACTTTTCGCACTTGTGTTGGTGCAGGAAACCACTTTTGCACTTGTATTAGTGTGGAAAAAACACTTTTCGCACTTGTGATAGTGTTGAAAAACCACTTTTCGCACTTATGATAGTGTTGAAAAACCACTTTTCGCACTTGTGTTAGTGTTGAAAAACCACTTTTTGCACTTGTGTTGGTGCAGGAAACCACTTTTGCACTTGTATTAGTGTGGAAAAACCACTTTTCGCACTTGTGATAGTGTTGAAAAACCACTTTTCGCACTTGTGATAGTGTTGAAAACCCACTTTTCGCACTTGTGTTGGTGCAGGAAACCACATTTGCACTTGTATTAGTGTGGAAAAACCACTTTTTGCACTTGTGTTGGTGCAGGAAACCACTTTTGCACTTGTATTAGTGTGGAAAAAACACTTTTCGCACTTGTGATAGTGTTGAAAAACCACTTTTTGCACTTGTGATAGTGTTGAAAAACCACTTTTCGCACTTGTGTTAGTGTTGAAAAACCACTTTTTGCACTTGTGTTGGTGCAGGAAACCACTTTTGCACTTGTATTAGTGTGGGAAAACCACTTTTCGCACTTGTATTAGTGTTGAAAAACCACTTTTCGCACTCGTGTCAGTGTTGAAAAACCACTTTTCGCACTTGTGTTAGTGTTGAAAAACCACTTTTCGCACTTGTGATAGTGTTGAAAAACCACTTTTTGCACTTGTGTTAGTGTTGAAAATCCACTTTTCCCACTTGTGTTGGTGCAGGAAACCACTTTTGCACTTGTATTAGTGTGGACAAAAACACTTTTCGCACTTGTGATAGTGTTGAAAAACCACTTTTCGCACTTGTGATAGTGTTGAAAAACCACTTTTCGCACTTGTGTTTGTGTTGAAAAACCACTTTTCGCACTTGTGTTGGTGCAGGAAACCACTTTTGCACTTGTATTACTGTGGAAAAACCACTTTTTGCACTTGTGATAGTGTTGAAAAACCACTTTTCGCACTTGTGTTAGTGTTGAAAAACCACTTTTCGCACTTGTGTTGGTGCAGGAAACACCTTTTGCACTTGTAATAGTGTGGAAAAAACACTTATTGCACTTGTGATAGTGTTGAAAAACCACTTTTCGCACTTGTGTTAGTGTTGAAAAACCACTTTTCGCACTTGTGTTGGTGCAGGAAACCACTTTTGCACTTGTATTAGTGTGGAAAAACCACTTTTCGCACTTGTGATAGTGTTGAAAAACCACTTTTCGCACTTGTGTTAGTGTTGAAAAACCACATTTCACACTTGTGTTGGTGCAGGAAACCACTTTTGAACTTGTATTAGTGTGGAAAAAACACTTTTCGCACTTGTGATAGTGTTGAAAAACCACTTTTCGCACTTGTGATAGTGTTGAAAAACCACTTTTCGCACATGTGTTAGTGTTGAAAAACCACTTTTTGCACTTGTGTTGGTGCAGGAAACCACTTTTGCACTTGTATTAGTGTGCAAAAACCACTTTTCGCACTTGTGTTAGTGTTGAAAAACCACTTTTCGCACTTGTGTTAGTGTTGAAAAAACCACTTTTCGCACTTGTGTTGGTGCAGGAAACCACTTTTGCACTTGTATTAGTGTGGAAAAAACAGTTTTTGCACTTGTGATAGTGTTGAAAAACCACTTTTCGCACTTGTGTTAGTGTTGAAAAACCACTTTTCGCACTTGTGTTGGTGCAGGAAACCACTTTTGCACTTGTATTAGTGTGGAAAAACCACTTTTCGCACTTGTGATAGCGTTGAAAAACCACTTTTCGAACTTGTGTTAGTGTTGAAAAACCACTTTTCGCACTTGTGTTGGGGCAGGAAACCACTTTTGCACTTGTATTAGTGTGGAAAAAACACTTTTCGCACTTGTGATAGTGTTCAAAAACCACTTTTCGCACTTGTGTTGGTGCAGGAAACCACTTTTGCACTTGTATTAGTGTGGAAAAAACACTTTTTGCACTTGTGATAGTGTTGAAAAACCACTTTTCGCACTTGTGTTAGTGTTGAAAACCCACTTTTCGCACTTGTGTTGGTGCAGGAAACCACTTTTGCCCTTGTTTTAGTGTGGAAAAACCACTTTTTGCACTTGTGTTGGTGCAGGAAACCACTTTTGCACTTGTATTAGTGTGGAAAAAACACTTTTCGCACTTGTGATAGTGTTGAAAAACCACTTTTCGCACTTGTGATAGTGTTGAAAAACCACTTTTCGCACTTGTGTTAGTGTTGAAAAACCACTTTTTGCACTTGTGTTGGTGCAGGAAACCACTTTTGCACTTGTATTAGTGTGGAAAAACCACTTTTCGCACTTGTATTAGTGTTGAAAAACCACTTTTCGCACTCGTGTTAGTGTTGAAAAACCACTTTTCGCACTTGTGTTGGTGCAGGAAACCACTTTTGCACTTATATTAGTGTGGAAAAACCACTTTTTGCACTTGTGTTGGTGCAGGAAACACTTTTGCACTTGTATTAGTGTGGAAAAACCACTTTTCGCACTTGTGATAGTGTTGAAAAACCACTTTTCGCACTTGTGTTCGTGTTGAAAACCCACTTTTCGCACTTGTGTTGGTGCAGGAAACCACTTTTGCACTTGTATTAGTGTGGAAAAACCACTTTTTGCACTTGTGATAGTGTTGAAAAACCACTTTTCGCACTTGTGTTAGTGTTGAAAAACCACTTTTCGCACTTGTGTTGGTGCAGGAAACCACTTTTGCACTTGTATTAGTGTGGAAAACCACTTTTTGCACTTGTGATAGTGTTGAAAAACCACTTTTCGCACTTGTGTTAGTGTTGAAAAACCACTTTTCGCACTTGTGTTGGTGCAGGAAACCACTTTTGCACTTGTATTAGCGTGGAAAAACCACTTTTCGCACTTGTGATAGCATTGAAAAACCACTTTTCGCACTTGTGTTAGTGTTGAAAAACCACTTTTCGCACTTGTGTTGGGGCAGGAAACCACTTTTGCACTTGTATTAGTGTGGAAAAAACACTTTTCGCACTTGTGATAGTGTTCAAAAACCACTTTTCGCACTTGTGTTGGTGCAGGAAACCACTTTTGCACTTGTATTAGTGTGGAAAAAACACTTTTCGCACTTGTGATAGTGTTGAAAAACCACTTTTCGCACTTATGATAGTGTTGAAAAACCACTTTTCGCACTTGTGTTAGTGTTGAAAAACCACTTTTTGCACTTGTGTTGGTGCAGGAAACCACTTTTGCACTTGTATTAGTGTGGAAAAACCACTTTTCGCACTTGTGATAGTGTTGAAAAACCACTTTTCGCACTTGTGATAGTGTTGAAAAACCACCTTTCGCACATGTGTTAGTGTTGAAAAACCACTTTTCGCACTTGTGATAGTGTTGAAAAACCACTTTTCGCACTTGTGTTTGTGTTGAAAAACCACTTTTCGCACTTGTGTTGGTGCAGGAAACCACTTTTGCACTTGTATTACTGTGGAAAAACCACTTTTTGCACTTGTGATAGTGTTGAAAAACCACTTTTCGCACTTGTGTTAGTGTTGAAAAACCACTTTTCGCACTTGTGTTGGTGCAGGAAACACCTTTTGCACTTGTAATAGTGTGGAAAAAACACTTATTGCACTTGTGATAGTGTTGAAAAACCACTTTTCGCACTTGTGTTAGTGTTGAAAAACCACTTTTCGCACTTGTGTTGGTGCAGGAAACCACTTTTGCACTTGTATTAGTGTGGAAAAACCACTTTTCGCACTTGTGATAGTGTTGAAAAACCACTTTTCGCACTTGTGTTAGTGTTGAAAAACCACATTTCACACTTGTGTTGGTGCAGGAAACCACTTTTGCACTTGTATTAGTGTGGAAAAAACACTTTTCGCACTTGTGATAGTGTTGAAAAACCACTTTTCGCACTTGTGATAGTGTTGAAAAACCACTTTTCGCACATGTGTTAGTGTTGAAAAACCACTTTTCGCACTTGTGTTGGTGCAGGAAACCACTTTTGCACTTGTATTAGTGTGCAAAAACCACTTTTCGCACTTGTGTTAGTGTTGAAAAACCACTTTTCGCACTTGTGTTAGTGTTGAAAAACCACTTTTCGCACTTGTGTTGGTGCAGGAAACCACTTTTGCACTTGTATTAGTGTGGAAAAAACAGTTTTTGCACTTGTGATAGTGTTGAAAAACCACTTTTCGCACTTGTGTTAGTGTTGAAAAACCACTTTTCGCACTTGTGTTGGTGCAGGAAACCACTTTTGCACTTGTATTAGTGTGGAAAAACCACTTTTCGCACTTGTGATAGCGTTGAAAAACCACTTTTCGAACTTGTGTTAGTGTTGAAAAACCACTTTTCGCACTTGTGTTGGGGCAGGAAACCACTTTTGCACTTGTATTAGTGTGGAAAAAACACTTTTCGCACTTGTGATAGTGTTCAAAAACCACTTTTCGCACTTGTGTTGGTGCAGGAAACCACTTTTGCACTTGTATTAGTGTGGAAAAAACACTTTTTGCACTTGTGATAGTGTTGAAAAACCACTTTTCGCACTTGTGTTAGTGTTGAAAACCCACTTTTCGCACTTGTGTTGGTGCAGGAAACCACTTTTGCCCTTGTTTTAGTGTGGAAAAACCACTTTTTGCACTTGTGTTGGTGCAGGAAACCACTTTTGCACTTGTATTAGTGTGGAAAAAACACTTTTCGCACTTGTGATAGTGTTGAAAAACCACTTTTCGCACTTGTGATAGTGTTGAAAAACCACTTTTCGCACTTGTGTTAGTGTTGAAAAACCACTTTTTGCACTTGTGTTGGTGCAGGAAACCACTTTTGCACTTGTATTAGTGTGGAAAAACCACTTTTCGCACTTGTATTAGTGTTGAAAAACCACTTTTCGCACTCGTGTTAGTGTTGAAAAACCACTTTTCGCACTTGTGTTGGTGCAGGAAACCACTTTTGCACTTATATTAGTGTGGAAAAACCACTTTTTGCACTTGTGTTGGTGCAGGAAACACTTTTGCACTTGTATTAGTGTGGAAAAACCACTTTTCGCACTTGTGATAGTGTTGAAAAACCACTTTTCGCACTTGTGTTCGTGTTGAAAACCCACTTTTCGCACTTGTGTTGGTGCAGGAAACCACTTTTGCACTTGTATTAGTGTGGAAAAACCACTTTTTGCACTTGTGATAGTGTTGAAAAACCACTTTTCGCACTTGTGTTAGTGTTGAAAAACCACTTTTCGAACTTGTGTTGGTGCAGGAAACCACTTTTGCACTTGTATTAGTGTGGAAAAACCACTTTTTGCACTTGTGATAGTGTTGAAAAACCACTTTTCGCACTTGTGTTAGTGTTGAAAAACCACTTTTCGCACTTGTGTTGGTGCAGGAAACCACTTTTGCACTTGTATTAGCGTGGAAAAACCACTTTTCGCACTTGTGATAGCATTGAAAAACCACTTTTCGCACTTGTGTTAGTGTTGAAAAACCACTTTTCGCACTTGTGTTGGGGCAGGAAACCACTTTTGCACTTGTATTAGTGTGGAAAAAACACTTTTCGCACTTGTGATAGTGTTCAAAAACCACTTTTCGCACTTGTGTTCGTGCAGGAAACCACTTTTGCACTTGTATTAGTGTGGAAAAAACACTTTTCGCACTTGTGATAGTGTTGAAAAACCACTTTTCGCACTTATGATAGTGTTGAAAAACCACTTTTCGCACTTGTGTTAGTGTTGAAAAACCACTTTTTGCACTTGTGTTGGTGCAGGAAACCACTTTTGCACTTGTATTAGTGTGGAAAAACCACTTTTCGCACTTGTGATAGTGTTGAAAAACCACTTTTCGCACTTGTGATAGTGTTGAAAAACCACCTTTCGCACATGTGTTAGTGTTGAAAAACCACTTTTCGCACTTGTGTTGGTGCAGGAAACCACTTTTGCACTTGTATTAGTGTGGAAAAACCACTTTTTGCACTTGTGATAGTGTTGAAAAACCACTTTTCGCACTTGTGTTAGTGTTGAAAAACCACTTTTCGCACTTGTGTTGGTGCAGGAAACCACTTTTGCACTTGTATTAGCGTGGAAAAACCACTTTTCGCACTTGTGATAGCATTGAAAAACCACTTTTCGCACTTGTGTTAGTGTTGAAAAACCACTTTTCGCACTTGTGTTGGGGCAGGAAACCACTTTTGCACTTGTATTAGTGTGGAAAAAACACTTTTCGCACTTGTGATAGTGTTCAAAAACCACTTTTCGCACTTGTGTTGGTGCAGGAAACCACTTTTGCACTTGTATTAGTGTGGAAAAAACACTTTTCGCACTTGTGATAGTGTTGAAAAACCACTTTTCGCACTTATGATAGTGTTGAAAAACCACTTTTCGCACTTGTGTTAGTGTTGAAAAACCACTTTTTGCACTTGTGTTGGTGCAGGAAACCACTTTTGCACTTGTATTAGTGTGGAAAAACCACTTTTCGCACTTGTGATAGTGTTGAAAAACCACTTTTCGCACTTGTGATAGTGTTGAAAAACCACCTTTCGCACATGTGTTAGTGTTGAAAAACCACTTTTCGCACTTGTGTTGGTGCAGGAAACCACTTTTGCACTTGTATTAGTGTGGAAAAACCACTTTTCGCACTTGTGTTAGTGTTGAAAAACCACTTTTCGCACTTGTGTTAGTGTTGAAAAACCACTTTTCGCACTTGTGTTGGTGCAGGAAACCACTTTTGCACTTGTATTAGTGTGGAAAAAACACTTTTTGCACTTGTGATAGTGTTGAAAAACCACTTTTCGCACTTGTGTTAGTGTTGAAAAACCACTTTTCGCACTTGTGTTGGTGCAGGAAACCACTTTTGCACTTGTATTAGTGTGGAAAACCACTTTTCGCACTTGTGATAGCGTTGAAAAACCACTTTTCGAACTTGTGTTAGTGTTGAAAAACGACTGTTCGCATTTGTGTTGGGGCAGGAAACCACTTTTGCACTTGTATTAGTGTGGAAAAAACACTTTTCGCACTTGTGATAGTGTTCAAAAACCACTTTTCGCACTTGTGTTGGTGCAGGAAACCACTTTTGCACTTGTATTAGTGTGGAAAAAACACTTTTTGCACTTGTGATAGTGTTGAAAAACCACTTTTCGCACTCGTGTTAGTGTTGAAAACCCACTTTTCGCACTTGTGTTGGTGCAGGAAACCACATTTGCACTTGTATTAGTGTGGAAAAACCACTTTTTGCACTTGTGTTGGTGCAGGAAACCACTTTTGCACTTGTATTAGTGTGGAAAAAACACTTTTCGCACTTGTGATAGTGTTGAAAAACCACTTTTTGCACTTGTGATAGTGTTGAAAAACCACTTTTCGCACTTGTGTTAGTGTTGAAAAACCACTTTTTGCACTTGTGTTGGTGCAGGAAACCACTTTTGCACTTGTATTAGTGTGGGAAAACCACTTTTCGCACTTGTATTAGTGTTGAAAAACCACTTTTCGCACTCGTGTCAGTGTTGAAAAACCACTTTTCGCACTTGTGTTAGTGTTGAAAAACCACTTTTCGCACTTGTGATAGTGTTGAAAAACCACTTTTTGCACTTGTGTTAGTGTTGAAAATCCACTTTTCCCACTTGTGTTGGTGCAGGAAACCACTTTTGCACTTGTATTAGTGTGGACAAAAACACTTTTCGCACTTGTGATAGTGTTGAAAAACCACTTTTCGCACTTGTGATAGTGTTGAAAAACCACTTTTCGCACTTGTGTTTGTGTTGAAAAACCACTTTTCGCACTTGTGTTGGTGCAGGAAACCACTTTTGCACTTGTATTACTGTGGAAAAACCACTTTTTGCACTTGTGATAGTGTTGAAAAACCACTTTTCGCACTTGTGTTAGTGTTGAAAAACCACTTTTCGCACTTGTGTTGGTGCAGGAAACACCTTTTGCACTTGTAATAGTGTGGAAAAAACACTTATTGCACTTGTGATAGTGTTGAAAAACCACTTTTCGCACTTGTGTTAGTGTTGAAAAACCACTTTTCGCACTTGTGTTGGTGCAGGAAACCACTTTTGCACTTGTATTAGTGTGGAAAAACCACTTTTCGCACTTGTGATAGTGTTGAAAAACCACTTTTCGCACTTGTGTTAGTGTTGAAAAACCACATTTCACACTTGTGTTGGTGCAGGAAACCACTTTTGAACTTGTATTAGTGTGGAAAAAACACTTTTCGCACTTGTGATAGTGTTGAAAAACCACTTTTCGCACTTGTGATAGTGTTGAAAAACCACTTTTCGCACATGTGTTAGTGTTGAAAAACCACTTTTTGCACTTGTGTTGGTGCAGGAAACCACTTTTGCACTTGTATTAGTGTGCAAAAACCACTTTTCGCACTTGTGTTAGTGTTGAAAAACCACTTTTCGCACTTGTGTTAGTGTTGAAAAACCACTTTTCGCACTTGTGTTGGTGCAGGAAACCACTTTTGCACTTGTATTAGTGTGGAAAAAACAGTTTTTGCACTTGTGATAGTGTTGAAAAACCACTTTTCGCACTTGTGTTAGTGTTGAAAAACCACTTTTCGCACTTGTGTTGGTGCAGGAAACCACTTTTGCACTTGTATTAGTGTGGAAAAACCACTTTTCGCACTTGTGATAGCGTTGAAAAACCACTTTTCGAACTTGTGTTAGTGTTGAAAAACCACTTTTCGCACTTGTGTTGGGGCAGGAAACCACTTTTGCACTTGTATTAGTGTGGAAAAAACACTTTTCGCACTTGTGATAGTGTTCAAAAACCACTTTTCGCACTTGTGTTGGTGCAGGAAACCACTTTTGCACTTGTATTAGTGTGGAAAAAACACTTTTTGCACTTGTGATAGTGTTGAAAAACCACTTTTCGCACTTGTGTTAGTGTTGAAAACCCACTTTTCGCACTTGTGTTGGTGCAGGAAACCACTTTTGCCCTTGTTTTAGTGTGGAAAAACCACTTTTTGCACTTGTGTTGGTGCAGGAAACCACTTTTGCACTTGTATTAGTGTGGAAAAAACACTTTTCGCACTTGTGATAGTGTTGAAAAACCACTTTTCGCACTTGTGATAGTGTTGAAAAACCACTTTTCGCACTTGTGTTAGTGTTGAAAAACCACTTTTTGCACTTGTGTTGGTGCAGGAAACCACTTTTGCACTTGTATTAGTGTGGAAAAACCACTTTTCGCACTTGTATTAGTGTTGAAAAACCACTTTTCGCACTCGTGTTATTGTTGAAAAACCACTTTTCGCACTTGTGTTGGTGCAGGAAACCACTTTTGCACTTATATTAGTGTGGAAAAACCACTTTTTGCACTTGTGTTGGTGCAGGAAACACTTTTGCACTTGTATTAGTGTGGAAAAACCACTTTTCGCACTTGTGATAGTGTTGAAAAACCACTTTTCGCACTTGTGTTCGTGTTGAAAACCCACTTTTCGCACTTGTGTTGGTGCAGGAAACCACTTTTGCACTTGTATTAGTGTGGAAAAACCACTTTTTGCACTTGTGATAGTGTTGAAAAACCACTTTTCGCACTTGTGTTAGTGTTGAAAAACCACTTTTCGCACTTGTGTTGGTGCAGGAAACCACTTTTGCACTTGTATTAGTGTGGAAAACCACTTTTTGCACTTGTGATAGTGTTGAAAAACCACTTTTCGCACTTGTGTTAGTGTTGAAAAACCACTTTTCGCACTTGTGTTGGTGCAGGAAACCACTTTTGCACTTGTATTAGCGTGGAAAAACCACTTTTCGCACTTGTGATAGCATTGAAAAACCACTTTTCGCACTTGTGTTAGTGTTGAAAAACCACTTTTCGCACTTGTGTTGGGGCAGGAAACCACTTTTGCACTTGTATTAGTGTGGAAAAAACACTTTTCGCACTTGTGATAGTGTTCAAAAACCACTTTTCGCACTTGTGTTGGTGCAGGAAACCACTTTTGCACTTGTATTAGTGTGGAAAAAACACTTTTCGCACTTGTGATAGTGTTGAAAAACCACTTTTCGCACTTATGATAGTGTTGAAAAACCACTTTTCGCACTTGTGTTAGTGTTGAAAAACCACTTTTTGCACTTGTGTTGGTGCAGGAAACCACTTTTGCACTTGTATTAGTGTGGAAAAACCACTTTTCGCACTTGTGATAGTGTTGAAAAACCACTTTTCGCACTTGTGATAGTGTTGAAAAACCACCTTTCGCACATGTGTTAGTGTTGAAAAACCACTTTTCGCACTTGTGTTGGTGCAGGAAACCACTTTTGCACTTGTATTAGTGTGGAAAAACCACTTTTCGCACTTGTGTTAGTGTTGAAAAACCACTTTTCGCACTTGTGTTAGTGTTGAAAAACCACTTTTCGCACTTGTGTTGGTGCGGGAAACCACTTTTGCACTTGTATTAGTGTGGAAAAAACACTTTTTGCACTTGTGATAGTGTTGAAAAACCACTTTTCGCACTTATGTTAGTGTTGAAAAACCACTTTTCGCACTTGTGTTGGTGCAGGAAACCACTTTTGCACTTGTATTAGTGTGGAAAACCACTTTTCGCACTTGTGATAGCGTTGAAAAACCACTTTTCGAACTTGTGTTAGTGTTGAAAAACGACTGTTCGCATTTGTGTTGGGGCAGGAAACCACTTTTGCACTTGTATTAGTGTGGAAAAAACACTTTTCGCACTTGTGATAGTGTTCAAAAACCACTTTTCGCACTTGTGTTGGTGCAGGAAACCACTTTTGCACTTGTATTAGTGTGGAAAAAACACTTTTTGCACTTGTGATAGTGTTGAAAAACCACTTTTCGCACTCGTGTTAGTGTTGAAAACCCACTTTTGGCACTTGTGTTGGTGCAGGAAACCACATTTGCACTTGTATTAGTGTGGAAAAACCACTTTTTGCACTTGTGTTGGTGCAGGAAACCACTTTTGCACTTGTATTAGTGTGGAAAAAACACTTTTCGCACTTGTGATAGTGTTGAAAAACCACTTTTTGCACTTGTGATAGTGTTGAAAAACCACTTTTCGCACTTGTGTTAGTGTTGAAAAACCACTTTTTGCACTTGTGTTGGTGCAGGAAACCACTTTTGCACTTGTATTAGTGTGGGAAAACCACTTTTCGCACTTGTATTAGTGTTGAAAAACCACTTTTCGCACTCGTGTCAGTGTTGAAAAACCACTTTTCGCACTTGTGTTAGTGTTGAAAAACCACTTTTCGCACTTGTGATAGTGTTGAAAAACCACTTTTTGCACTTGTGTTAGTGTTGAAAATCCACTTTTCCCACTTGTGTTGGTGCAGGAAACCACTTTTGCACTTGTATTAGTGTGGACAAAAACACTTTTCGCACTTGTGATAGTGTTGAAAAACCACTTTTCGCACTTGTGATAGTGTTGAAAAACCACTTTTCGCACTTGTGTTTGTGTTGAAAAACCACTTTTCGCACTTGTGTTGGTGCAGGAAACCACTTTTGCACTTGTATTACTGTGGAAAAACCACTTTTTGCACTTGTGATAGTGTTGAAAAACCACTTTTCGCACTTGTGTTAGTGTTGAAAAACCACTTTTCGCACTTGTGTTGGTGCAGGAAACACCTTTTGCACTTGTAATAGTGTGGAAAAAACACTTATTGCACTTGTGATAGTGTTGAAAAACCACTTTTCGCACTTGTGTTAGTGTTGAAAAACCACTTTTCGCACTTGTGTTGGTGCAGGAAACCACTTTTGCACTTGTATTAGTGTGGAAAAACCACTTTTCGCACTTGTGATAGTGTTGAAAAACCACTTTTCGCACTTGTGTTAGTGTTGAAAAACCACATTTCACACTTGTGTTGGTGCAGGAAACCACTTTTGCACTTGTATTAGTGTGGAAAAAACACTTTTCGCACTTGTGATAGTGTTGAAAAACCACTTTTCGCACTTGTGATAGTGTTGAAAAACCACTTTTCGCACTTGTGTTAGTGTTGAAAAACCACTTTTTGCACTTGTGTTGGTGCAGGAAACCACTTTTGCACTTGTATTAGTGTGGAAAAACCACTTTTCGCACTTGTGATAGTGTTGAAAAACCACTTTTCGCACTTGTGATAGTGTTGAAAAACCACATTTCGCACATGTGTTAGTGTTGAAAAACCACTTTTCGCACTTGTGTTGGTGCAGGAAACCACTTTTGCACTTGTATTAGTGTGCAAAAACCACTTTTCGCACTTGTGTTAGTGTTGAAAAACCACTTTTCGCACTTGTGTTAGTGTTGAAAAACCACTTTTCGCACTTGTGTTGGTGCAGGAAACCACTTTTGCACTTGTATTAGTGTGGAAAAAACAGTTTTTGCACTTGTGATAGTGTTGAAAAACCACTTTTCGCACTTGTGTTAGTGTTGAAAAACCACTTTTCGCACTTGTGTTGGTGCAGGAAACCACTTTTGCACTTGTATTAGTGTGGAAAAACCACTTTTCGCACTTGTGATAGCGTTGAAAAACCACTTTTCGAACTTGTGTTAGTGTTGAAAAACCACTTTTCGCACTTGTGTTGGGGCAGGAAACCACTTTTGCACTTGTATTAGTGTGGAAAAAACACTTTTCGCACTTGTGATAGTGTTCAAAAACCACTTTTCGCACTTGTGTTGGTGCAGGAAACCACTTTTGCACTTGTATTAGTGTGGAAAAAACACTTTTTGCACTTGTGATAGTGTTGAAAAACCACTTTTCGCACTTGTGTTAGTGTTGAAAACCCACTTTTCGCACTTGTGTTGGTGCAGGAAACCACTTTTGCCCTTGTTTTAGTGTGGAAAAACCACTTTTTGCACTTGTGTTGGTGCAGGAAACCACTTTTGCACTTGTATTAGTGTGGAAAAAACACTTTTCGCACTTGTGATAGTGTTGAAAAACCACTTTTCGCACTTGTGATAGTGTTGAAAAACCACTTTTCGCACTTGTGTTAGTGTTGAAAAACCACTTTTTGCACTTGTGTTGGTGCAGGAAACCACTTTTGCACTTGTATTAGTGTGGAAAAACCACTTTTCGCACTTGTATTAGTGTTGAGAAACCACTTTTCGCACTCGTGTTAGTGTTGAAAAACCACTTTTCGCACTTGTGTTGGTGCAGGAAACCACTTTTGCACTTGTATTAGTGTGGAAAAACCACTTTTTGCACTTGTGTTGGTGCAGGAAACACTTTTGCACTTGTATTAGTGTGGAAAAACCACTTTTCGCACTTGTGATAGTGTTGAAAAACCACTTTTCGCACTTGTGTTCGTGTTGAAAACCCACTTTTCGCACTTGTGTTGGTGCAGGAAACCACTTTTGCACTTGTATTAGTGTGGAAAAACCACTTTTTGCACTTGTGATAGTGTTGAAAAACCACTTTTCGCACTTGTGTTAGTGTTGAAAAACCACTTTTCGCACTTGTGTTGGTGCAGGAAACCACTTTTGCACTTGTATTAGTGTGGAAAAACCACTTTTTGCACTTGTGATAGTGTTGAAAAACCACTTTTCGCACTTGTGTTAGTGTTGAAAAACCACTTTTCGCACTTGTGTTGGTGCAGGAAACCACTTTTGCACTTGTATTAGCGTGGAAAAACCACTTTTCGCACTTGTGATAGCATTGAAAAACCACTTTTCGCACTTGTGTTAGTGTTGAAAAACCACTTTTCGCACTTGTGTTGGGGCAGGAAACCACTTTTGCACTTGTATTAGTGTGGAAAAAACACTTTTCGCACTTGTGATAGTGTTCAAAAACCACTTTTCGCACTTGTGTTGGTGCAGGAAACCACTTTTGCACTTGTATTAGTGTGGAAAAAACACTTTTTGCACTTGTGATAGTGTTGAAAAACCACTTTTCGCACTTGTGTTAGTGTTGAAAAACCACTTTTCCCACTTGTGTTGGTGCAGGAAACCACTTTTGCCCTTGTATTAGTGTGCAAAAAACACTTTTCGCACTTGTGATAGTGTTGAAAAACCACTTTTCGCACTTGTGATAGTGTTGAAAAACCACTTTTCGCACTTGTGTAAGTGTTGAAAAACCACTTTTCGCACTTGTGTTGGTGCAGGAAACCACTTTTGCACTTGTATTAGTGTGGAAAAACCACTTTTCGCACTTGTGATAGTGTTGAAAAACCAATTTTTGCACTTGTGTTAGTGTTGAAAATCCACTTTTCGCACTTGTGTTGGGGCAGGAAACCACTTTTGCACTTGTATTAGTGTGGAAAAAACACTTTTCGCACTTGTGATAGTGTTCAAAAACCACTTTTCGCACTTGTGTTGGTGCAGGAAACCACTTTTGCACTTGTATTAGTGTGGAAAAAACACTTTTCGCACTTGTGATAGTGTTGAAAAACCACTTTTCGCACTTATGATAGTGTTGAAAAACCACTTTTCGCACTTGTGTTAGTGTTGAAAAACCACTTTTTGCATTTGTGTTGGTGCAGGAAACCACTTTTGCACTTGTATTAGTGTGGAAAAACCACTTTTCGCACTTGTGATAGTGTTGAAAAACCACTTTTCGCACTTGTGATAGTGTTGAAAAACCACCTTTCGCACATGTGTTAGTGTTGAAAAACCACTTTTCGCACTTGTGTTGGTGCAGGAAACCACTTTTGCACTTGTATTAGTGTGGAAAAACCACTTTTCGCACTTGTGTTAGTGTTGAAAAACCACTTTTCGCACTTGTGTTAGTGTTGAAAAACCACTTTTCGCACTTGTGTTGGTGCAGGAAACCACTTTTGCACTTGTATTAGTGTGGAAAAAACACTTTTTGCACTTGTGATAGTGTTGAAAAACCACTTTTCGCACTTGTGTTAGTGTTGAAAAACCACTTTTCGCACTTGTGTTGGTGCAGGAAACCACTTTTGCACTTGTATTAGTGTGGAAAACCACTTTTCGCACTTGTGATAGCGTTGAAAAACCACTTTTCGAACTTGTGTTAGTGTTGAAAAACGACTGTTCGCATTTGTGTTGGGGCAGGAAACCACTTTTGCACTTGTATTAGTGTGGAAAAAACACTTTTCGCACTTGTGATAGTGTTCAAAAACCACTTTTCGCACTTGTGTTGGTGCAGGAAACCACTTTTGCACTTGTATTAGTGTGGAAAAAACACTTTTTGCACTTGTGATAGTGTTGAAAAACCACTTTTCGCACTCGTGTTAGTGTTGAAAACCCACTTTTCGCACTTGTGTTGGTGCAGGAAACCACATTTGCACTTGTATTAGTGTGGAAAACCACTTTTTGCACTTGTGTTGGTGCAGGAAACCACTTTTGCACTTGTATTAGTGTGGAAAAAACACTTTTCGCACTTGTGATAGTGTTGAAAAACCACTTTTTGCACTTGTGATAGTGTTGAAAAACCACTTTTCGCACTTGTGTTAGTGTTGAAAAACCACTTTTTGCACTTGTGTTGGTGCAGGAAACCACTTTTGCACTTGTATTAGTGTGGGAAAACCACTTTTCGCACTTGTATTAGTGTTGAAAAACCACTTTTCGCACTCGTGTCAGTGTTGAAAAACCACTTTTCGCACTTGTGTTAGTGTTGAAAAACCACTTTTCGCACTTGTGATAGTGTTGAAAAACCACTTTTTGCACTTGTGTTAGTGTTGAAAATCCACTTTTCCCACTTGTGTTGGTGCAGGAAACCACTTTTGCACTTGTATTAGTGTGGACAAAAACACTTTTCGCACTTGTGATAGTGTTGAAAAACCACTTTTCGCACTTGTGATAGTGTTGAAAAACCACTTTTCGCACTTGTGTTTGTGTTGAAAAACCACTTTTCGCACTTGTGTTGGTGCAGGAAACCACTTTTGCACTTGTATTACTGTGGAAAAACCACTTTTTGCACTTGTGATAGTGTTGAAAAACCACTTTTCGCACTTGTGTTAGTGTTGAAAAACCACTTTTCGCACTTGTGTTGGTGCAGGAAACACCTTTTGCACTTGTAATAGTGTGGAAAAAACACTTATTGCACTTGTGATAGTGTTGAAAAACCACTTTTCGCACTTGTGTTAGTGTTGAAAAACCACTTTTCGCACTTGTGTTGGTGCAGGAAACCACTTTTGCACTTGTATTAGTGTGGAAAAACCACTTTTCGCACTTGTGATAGTGTTGAAAAACCACTTTTCGCACTTGTGTTAGTGTTGAAAAACCACATTTCACACTTGTGTTGGTGCAGGAAACCACTTTTGAACTTGTATTAGTGTGGAAAAAACACTTTTCGCACTTGTGATAGTGTTGAAAAACCACTTTTCGCACTTGTGATAGTGTTGAAAAACCACTTTTCGCACATGTGTTAGTGTTGAAAAACCACTTTTTGCACTTGTGTTGGTGCAGGAAACCACTTTTGCACTTGTATTAGTGTGCAAAAACCACTTTTCGCACTTGTGTTAGTGTTGAAAAACCACTTTTCGCACTTGTGTTAGTGTTGAAAAACCACTTTTCGCACTTGTGTTGGTGCAGGAAACCACTTTTGCACTTGTATTAGTGTGGAAAAAACAGTTTTTGCACTTGTGATAGTGTTGAAAAACCACTTTTCGCACTTGTGTTAGTGTTGAAAAACCACTTTTCGCACTTGTGTTGGTGCAGGAAACCACTTTTGCACTTGTATTAGTGTGGAAAAACCACTTTTCGCACTTGTGATAGCGTTGAAAAACCACTTTTCGAACTTGTGTTAGTGTTGAAAAACCACTTTTCGCACTTGTGTTGGGGCAGGAAACCACTTTTGCACTTGTATTAGTGTGGAAAAAACACTTTTCGCACTTGTGATAGTGTTCAAAAACCACTTTTCGCACTTGTGTTGGTGCAGGAAACCACTTTTGCACTTGTATTAGTGTGGAAAAAACACTTTTTGCACTTGTGATAGTGTTGAAAAACCACTTTTCGCACTTGTGTTAGTGTTGAAAACCCACTTTTCGCACTTGTGTTGGTGCAGGAAACCACTTTTGCCCTTGTTTTAGTGTGGAAAAACCACTTTTTGCACTTGTGTTGGTGCAGGAAACCACTTTTGCACTTGTATTAGTGTGGAAAAAACACTTTTCGCACTTGTGATAGTGTTGAAAAACCACTTTTCGCACTTGTGATAGTGTTGAAAAACCACTTTTCGCACTTGTGTTAGTGTTGAAAAACCACTTTTTGCACTTGTGTTGGTGCAGGAAACCACTTTTGCACTTGTATTAGTGTGGAAAAACCACTTTTCGCACTTGTATTAGTGTTGAAAAACCACTTTTCGCACTCGTGTTAGTGTTGAAAAACCACTTTTCGCACTTGTGTTGGTGCAGGAAACCACTTTTGCACTTATATTAGTGTGGAAAAACCACTTTTTGCACTTGTGTTGGTGCAGGAAACACTTTTGCACTTGTATTAGTGTGGAAAAACCACTTTTCGCACTTGTGATAGTGTTGAAAAACCACTTTTCGCACTTGTGTTCGTGTTGAAAACCCACTTTTCGCACTTGTGTTGGTGCAGGAAACCACTTTTGCACTTGTATTAGTGTGGAAAAACCACTTTTTGCACTTGTGATAGTGTTGAAAAACCACTTTTCGCACTTGTGTTAGTGTTGAAAAACCACTTTTCGCACTTGTGTTGGTGCAGGAAACCACTTTTGCACTTGTATTAGTGTGGAAAACCACTTTTTGCACTTGTGATAGTGTTGAAAAACCACTTTTCGCACTTGTGTTAGTGTTGAAAAACCACTTTTCGCACTTGTGTTGGTGCAGGAAACCACTTTTGCACTTGTATTAGCGTGGAAAAACCACTTTTCGCACTTGTGATAGCATTGAAAAACCACTTTTCGCACTTGTGTTAGTGTTGAAAAACCACTTTTCGCACTTGTGTTGGGGCAGGAAACCACTTTTGCACTTGTATTAGTGTGGAAAAAACACTTTTCGCACTTGTGATAGTGTTCAAAAACCACTTTTCGCACTTGTGTTGGTGCAGGAAACCACTTTTGCACTTGTATTAGTGTGGAAAAAACACTTTTCGCACTTGTGATAGTGTTGAAAAACCACTTTTCGCACTTATGATAGTGTTGAAAAACCACTTTTCGCACTTGTGTTAGTGTTGAAAAACCACTTTTTGCACTTGTGTTGGTGCAGGAAACCACTTTTGCACTTGTATTAGTGTGGAAAAACCACTTTTCGCACTTGTGATAGTGTTGAAAAACCACTTTTCGCACTTGTGATAGTGTTGAAAAACCACCTTTCGCACATGTGTTAGTGTTGAAAAACCACTTTTCGCACTTGTGTTGGTGCAGGAAACCACTTTTGCACTTGTATTAGTGTGGAAAAACCACTTTTCGCACTTGTGTTAGTGTTGAAAAACCACTTTTCGCACTTGTGTTAGTGTTGAAAAACCACTTTTCGCACTTGTGTTGGTGCGGGAAACCACTTTTGCACTTGTATTAGTGTGGAAAAAACACTTTTTGCACTTGTGATAGTGTTGAAAAACCACTTTTCGCACTTATGTTAGTGTTGAAAAACCACTTTTCGCACTTGTGTTGGTGCAGGAAACCACTTTTGCACTTGTATTAGTGTGGAAAACCACTTTTCGCACTTGTGATAGCGTTGAAAAACCACTTTTCGAACTTGTGTTAGTGTTGAAAAACGACTGTTCGCATTTGTGTTGGGGCAGGAAACCACTTTTGCACTTGTATTAGTGTGGAAAAAACACTTTTCGCACTTGTGATAGTGTTCAAAAACCACTTTTCGCACTTGTGTTGGTGCAGGAAACCACTTTTGCACTTGTATTAGTGTGGAAAAAACACTTTTTGCACTTGTGATAGTGTTGAAAAACCACTTTTCGCACTCGTGTTAGTGTTGAAAACCCACTTTTCGCACTTGTGTTGGTGCAGGAAACCACATTTGCACTTGTATTAGTGTGGAAAAACCACTTTTTGCACTTGTGTTGGTGCAGGAAACCACTTTTGCACTTGTATTAGTGTGGAAAAAACACTTTTCGCACTTGTGATAGTGTTGAAAAACCACTTTTTGCACTTGTGATAGTGTTGAAAAACCACTTTTCGCACTTGTGTTAGTGTTGAAAAACCACTTTTTGCACTTGTGTTGGTGCAGGAAACCACTTTTGCACTTGTATTAGTGTGGGAAAACCACTTTTCGCACTTGTATTAGTGTTGAAAAACCACTTTTCGCACTCGTGTCAGTGTTGAAAAACCACTTTTCGCACTTGTGTTAGTGTTGAAAAACCACTTTTCGCACTTGTGATAGTGTTGAAAAACCACTTTTTGCACTTGTGTTAGTGTTGAAAATCCACTTTTCCCACTTGTGTTGGTGCAGGAAACCACTTTTGCACTTGTATTAGTGTGGACAAAAACACTTTTCGCACTTGTGATAGTGTTGAAAAACCACTTTTCGCACTTGTGATAGTGTTGAAAAACCACTTTTCGCACTTGTGTTTGTGTTGAAAAACCACTTTTCGCACTTGTGTTGGTGCAGGAAACCACTTTTGCACTTGTATTACTGTGGAAAAACCACTTTTTGCACTTGTGATAGTGTTGAAAAACCACTTTTCGCACTTGTGTTAGTGTTGAAAAACCACTTTTCGCACTTGTGTTGGTGCAGGAAACACCTTTTGCACTTGTAATAGTGTGGAAAAAACACTTATTGCACTTGTGATAGTGTTGAAAAACCACTTTTCGCACTTGTGTTAGTGTTGAAAAACCACTTTTCGCACTTGTGTTGGTGCAGGAAACCACTTTTGCACTTGTATTAGTGTGGAAAAACCACTTTTCGCACTTGTGATAGTGTTGAAAAACCACTTTTCGCACTTGTGTTAGTGTTGAAAAACCACATTTCACACTTGTGTTGGTGCAGGAAACCACTTTTGCACTTGTATTAGTGTGGAAAAAACACTTTTCGCACTTGTGATAGTGTTGAAAAACCACTTTTCGCACTTGTGATAGTGTTGAAAAACCACTTTTCGCACTTGTGTTAGTGTTGAAAAACCACTTTTTGCACTTGTGTTGGTGCAGGAAACCACTTTTGCACTTGTATTAGTGTGGAAAAACCACTTTTCGCACTTGTGATAGTGTTGAAAAACCACTTTTCGCACTTGTGATAGTGTTGAAAAACCACTTTTCGCACATGTGTTAGTGTTGAAAAACCACTTTTCGCACTTGTGTTGGTGCAGGAAACCACTTTTGCACTTGTATTAGTGTGCAAAAACCACTTTTCGCACTTGTGTTAGTGTTGAAAAACCACTTTTCGCACTTGTGTTAGTGTTGAAAAACCACTTTTCGCACTTGTGTTGGTGCAGGAAACCACTTTTGCACTTGTATTAGTGTGGAAAAAACAGTTTTTGCACTTGTGATAGTGTTGAAAAACCACTTTTCGCACTTGTGTTAGTGTTGAAAAACCACTTTTCGCACTTGTGTTGGTGCAGGAAACCACTTTTGCACTTGTATTAGTGTGGAAAAACCACTTTTCGCACTTGTGATAGCGTTGAAAAACCACTTTTCGAACTTGTGTTAGTGTTGAAAAACCACTTTTCGCACTTGTGTTGGGGCAGGAAACCACTTTTGCACTTGTATTAGTGTGGAAAAAACACTTTTCGCACTTGTGATAGTGTTCAAAAACCACTTTTCGCACTTGTGTTGGTGCAGGAAACCACTTTTGCACTTGTATTAGTGTGGAAAAAACACTTTTTGCACTTGTGATAGTGTTGAAAAACCACTTTTCGCACTTGTGTTAGTGTTGAAAACCCACTTTTCGCACTTGTGTTGGTGCAGGAAACCACTTTTGCCCTTGTTTTAGTGTGGAAAAACCACTTTTTGCACTTGTGTTGGTGCAGGAAACCACTTTTGCACTTGTATTAGTGTGGAAAAAACACTTTTCGCACTTGTGATAGTGTTGAAAAACCACTTTTCGCACTTGTGATAGTGTTGAAAAACCACTTTTCGCACTTGTGTTAGTGTTGAAAAACCACTTTTTGCACTTGTGTTGGTGCAGGAAACCACTTTTGCACTTGTATTAGTGTGGAAAAACCACTTTTCGCACTTGTATTAGTGTTGAGAAACCACTTTTCGCACTCGAGTTAGTGTTGAAAAACCACTTTTCGCACTTGTGTTGGTGCAGGAAACCACTTTTGCACTTGTATTAGTGTGGAAAAACCACTTTTTGCACTTGTGTTGGTGCAGGAAACACTTTTGCACTTGTATTAGTGTGGAAAAACCACTTTTCGCACTTGTGATAGTGTTGAAAAACCACTTTTCGCACTTGTGTTCGTGTTGAAAACCCACTTTTCGCACTTGTGTTGGTGCAGGAAACCACTTTTGCACTTGTATTAGTGTGGAAAAACCACTTTTTGCACTTGTGATAGTGTTGAAAAACCACTTTTCGCACTTGTGTTAGTGTTGAAAAACCACTTTTCGCACTTGTGTTGGTGCAGGAAACCACTTTTGCACTTGTATTAGTGTGGAAAAACCACTTTTTGCACTTGTGATAGTGTTGAAAAACCACTTTTCGCACTTGTGTTAGTGTTGAAAAACCACTTTTCGCACTTGTGTTGGTGCAGGAAACCACTTTTGCACTTGTATTAGCGTAGAAAAACCACTTTTCGCACTTGTGATAGCATTGAAAAACCACTTTTCGCACTTGTGTTAGTGTTGAAAAACCACTTTTCGCACTTGTGTTGGGGCAGGAAACCACTTTTGCACTTGTATTAGTGTGGAAAAAACACTTTTCGCACTTGTGATAGTGTTCAAAAACCACTTTTCGCACTTGTGTTGGTGCAGGAAACCACTTTTGCACTTGTATTAGTGTGGAAAAAACACTTTTTGCACTTGTGATAGTGTTGAAAAACCACTTTTCGCACTTGTGTTAGTGTTGAAAAACCACTTTTCCCACTTGTGTTGGTGCAGGAAACCACTTTTGCCCTTGTATTAGTGTGCAAAAAACACTTTTCGCACTTGTGATAGTGTTGAAAAACCACTTTTCGCACTTGTGATAGTGTTGAAAAACCACTTTTCGCACTTGTGTAAGTGTTGAAAAACCACTTTTCGCACTTGTGTTGGTGCAGGAAACCACTTTTGCACTTGTATTAGTGTGGAAAAACCACTTTTCGCACTTGTGATAGTGTTGAAAAACCAATTTTTGCACTTGTGTTAGTGTTGAAAATCCACTTTTCCCACTTGTGTTGGTGCAGGAAACCACTTTTGCACTTGAATTAGTGTGGAAAAAACACTTTTCGCACTTGTGATAGTGTTGAAAAACCACTTTTCGCACTTGTGATAGTGTTGAAAAACCACTTTTCGCACTTGTGTTTGTGTTGAAAAAACACTTTTCGCACTTGTGTTGGTGCAGGAAACCACTTTTGCACTTTTATTAGTGTGGAAAAACCACTTTTTGCACTTGTGTTAGTGTTGAAAAACCACTTTTCGCACTTGTGTTAGTGTTGAAAAACCACTTTTCGAACTTGTGTTGGTGCAGGAAACAACTTTTGCACTTGTAATAGTGTGGAAAAAACACTTTTTGCACTTGTGATAGTGTTGAAAAACCACTTTTCGCACTTGTGTTAGTGTTGAAAAACCACTTTTCGCACTTGTGTTGGTGCAGGAAACCACTTTTGCACTTGTATTAGTGTGGAAAAACCACTTTTCGCACTTGTGATAGTGTTGAAAAACCACTTTTCGCACTTGTGTTAGTGTTGAAAAACCACTTTTCACACTTGTGTTGGTGCAGGAAACCACTTTTGCACTTGTATTAGTGTGGAAAAAACACTTTTCGCACTTGTGATAGTGTCGAAAAACCACTTTTCGCACTTGTGATAGTGTTGAAAAACCACTTTTCGCACTTGTGTTAGTGTTGAAAAACCACTTTTTGCACTTGTGTTGGTGCAGGAAACCACTTTTGCACTTGAATTCGTGTGGAAAAAACACTTTTCGCACTTGTGATAGTGTTGAAAAACCACTTTTCGCACTTGTGATAGTGTTGAAAAACCACTTTTCGCACTTGTGTTTGTGTTGAAAAAACACTTTTCGCACTTGTGTTGGTGCAGGAAACCACTTTTGCACTTTTATTAGTGTGGAAAAACCACTTTTTGCACTTGTGTTAGTGTTGAAAAACCACTTTTCGCACTTGTGTTAGTGTTGAAAAACCACTTTTCGAACTTGTGTTGGTGCAGGAAACAACTTTTGCACTTGTAATAGTGTGGAAAAAACACTTTTTGCACTTGTGATAGTGTTGAAAAACCACTTTTCGCACTTGTGTTAGTGTTGAAAAACCACTTTTCGCACTTGTGTTGGTGCAGGAAACCACTTTTGCACTTGTATTAGTGTGGAAAAACCACTTTTCGCACTTGTGATAGTGTTGAAAAACCACTTTTCGCACTTGTGTTAGTGTTGAAAAACCACTTTTCACACTTGTGTTGGTGCAGGAAACCACTTTTGCACTTGTATTAGTGTGGAAAAAACACTTTTCGCACTTGTGATAGTGTCGAAAAACCACTTTTCGCACTTGTGATAGTGTTGAAAAACCACTTTTCGCACTTGTGTTAGTGTTGAAAAACCACTTTTTGCACTTGTGTTGGTGCAGGAAACCACTTTTGCACTTGTATTAGTGTGGAAAAACCACTTTTCGCACTTGTGTTAGTGTTGAAAAACCACTTTTCGCACTCGTGTTAGTGTTGAAAAACCACTTTTTGCACTTGTGTTGGTGCAGGAAACCACTTTTGCACTTGTATTAGTGTGGAAAAAACACTTTTCGCACTTGTGATAGTGTTGAAAAACCACTTTTCGCACTTGTGTTAGTGTTGAAAATCCACTTTTCCCACTTGTGTTGGTGCAGGAAACCACTTTTGCACTTGTATTAGTGTGGAAAAAACACTTTTCGCACTTGTGATAGTGTTGAAAAACCACTTTTCGCACTTGTGATAGTGTTGAAAAACCACTTTTCGCACTTGTGTTAGTGTTGAAAAACCACTTTTCGCACTTGTGTTGGTGCAGGAAACCACTTTTGCACTTGTATTGGTGTGGAAAAACCACTTTTCGCACTTGTGTTAGTGTTGAAAAACCACTTTTCGCACTTGTGTTAGTGTTGAAAAACCACTTTTCGCACTTGTGTTGGTGCAGGAAACCACTTTTGCACTTGTATTAGTGTGGAAAAAACACTTTTTGCACTTGTGATAGTGTTGAAAAACCACTTTTCGCACTTGTGTTAGTGTTGAAAAACCACTTTTCGCACTTGTGTTTGTGCAGGAAACCACTTTTGCACTTGTATTAGTGTGGAAAAACCACTTTTCGCACTTGTGATAGCGTTGAAAAACCACTTTTCGAACTTGTGTTAGTGTTGAAAAACCACTTTTCGCACTTGTGTTGGGGCAGGAAACCACTTTTGCACTTGTATTAGTGTGGAAAAAACACTTTTCGCACTTGTGATAGTTTCAAAAACCACTTTTCGCACTTGTGTTGGTGCAGGAAACCACTTTTGCACTTGTATTAGTGTGGAAAAAACACTTTTTGCACTTGTGATAGTGTTGAAAAACCACTTTTCGCACTTGTGTTAGTGTTGAAAAACCACTTTTCCCACTTGTGTTGGTGCAGGAAACCACTTTTGCCCTTGTATTAGTGTGCCAAAAACACTTTTCGCACTTGTGATCGTGTTGAAAAACCACTTTTCGCACTTGTGATAGTGTTGAAAAACCACTTTTTGCACTTGTGTTAGTGTTGAAAAACCACTTTTCGCACTTGTGTTGGTGCAGGAAACCACTTTTGCACTTGTATTAGTGTGGAAAAACCACTTTTCGCACTTGTGATAGTGTTGAAAAACCACTTTTCGCACTTGTGTTAGTGTTGAAAAACCACTTTTCACACTTGTGTTGGTGCAGGAAACCACTTTTGCACTTGTATTAGTGTGGAAAAAACACTTTTCGCACTTGTGATAGTGTTGAAAAACCACTTTTCGCACTTGTGATAGTGTTGAAAAACCACTTTTCGCACTTGTGTTAGTGTTGAAAAACCACTTTTTGCACTTCTGTTGGTGCAGGAAACCACTTTTGCACTTGTATTAGTGTGGAAAAACCACTTTTCGCACTTGTATTAGTGTTGAAAAACCACTTTTCGCACTCGTGTTAGTGTTGAAAAACCACTTTTCGCACTTGTGTTGGTGCAGGAAACCACTTTTGCACTTGTATGAGTGTGGAAAAAACACTTTTCGCACTTGTGATAGTGTTGAAAAACCACTTTTCGCACTTGTGTTAGTGTTGAAAATCCACTTTTCCCACTTGTGTTGGTGCAGGAAACCACTTTTGCACTTGTATTAGTGTGGAAAAACCACTTTTCGCACTTGTGATCGTGTTGAAAAACCACTTTTCGCACTTGTGATAGTGTTGAAAAACCACTTTTCGCACTTGTGTTAGTGTTGAAAAACCACTTTTCGCACTCGTGTTGGTGCAGGAAACCACTTTTGCACTTGTATTAGTGTGGAAAAACCACTTTTTGCACTTGTGTTAGTGTTGAAAAACCACTTTTCGCACTTGTGATAGTGTTGAAAAACCACTTTTTGCACTTGTGTTAGTGTTGAAAAACCACTTTTCGCACTTGTGTTGGTGCAGGAAACCACTTTTGCACTTGTATTAGTGTGGAAAAACCACTTTTTGCACTTGTGTTAGTGTTGAAAAAACACTTTTCGCACTTGTGTTAGTGTTGAAAAACCACTTTTCGCACTTGTGTTGGTGCAGGAAACCACTTTTGCACTTGTATTAGTGTGGAAAAAACACTTTTTGCACTTGTGATAGTGTTGAAAAACCACTTTTCGCACTTGTGTTAGTGTTGAAAAACCACTTTTCGCACTTGTGTTGGTGCAGGAAACCACTTTTGCACTTGTATTAGTGTGGAAAAACCACTTTTCGCACTTGTGATAGTGTTGCAAAACCACTTTTCGCACTTGTGTTAGTGTTGAAAAACCACTTTTCGCACTTGTGTTGGTGCAGGAAACCACTTTTGCACTTGTATTAGTGTGGAAAAAACACTTTTTGCACTTGTGATCGTGTTGAAAAACCACTTTTCGCACTTGTGTTAGTGTTGTAAATCCACTTTTCCCACTTGTGTTGGTGCAGGAAACCACTTTTGCACTTCTATTAGTGTGGAAAAAACACTTTTCGCACTTGTGATAGTGTTGAAAAACCACTTTTCGCACTTGTGATAGTGTTGAAAAACCACTTTTCACACTTGTGTTAGTGTTGAAAAACCACTTTTCCCACTTGTGTTGGTGCAGGAAACCACTTTTGCACTTGTATTAGTGTGGAAAAAACACTTTTCGCACTTGTGATAGTGTTGAAAAACCACTTTTCGCACTTGTGTTAGTGTTGAAAAACCACTTTTCGCACTTGTGTTGGTGCAGGAAACCACTTTTGCACTTGTATTAGTGTGGAAAAACCACTTTTCGCACTTGTGTTAGTGTTGAAAAACCACTTTTCGCACTTGTGATAGTGTTGAAAAACCACTTTTCACACTTCTGTTAGTGTTGAAAAACCACTTTTTGCACTTGTGTTGGTGCAGGAAACCACTTTGCACTTGTATTAGTGTGGAAAAACCACTTTTCGCACTTGTGTTAGTGTTGAAAAACCACTTTTCGCACTTGCAATAGTGTTGAAAAACCACTTTTCGCACTTGTGATAGTGTTGAAAAACCACTTTTCGCACTTGTGTTCGTGTTGAAAACCCACTTTTCGCACTTGTGTTGGTGCAGGAAACTACTTTTGCACTTGTATTAGTGTGGAAAAAACACTTTTCGCACTTGTGATAGTGTTGAAAAACCACTTTTCGCACTCGTGTTAGTGTTGAAAAACCACTTTTCGCACTTGTGTTGGTGCAGGAAACCACTTTTGCACTTGTATTAGTGTGGAAAAAACACTTTTCGCACTTGTGATAGTGTTGAAAAACCACTTTTCGCACTTGAGTTAGTGTTGAAAATCCACTTTTCCCACTTGTGTTGGTGCAGGAAACCACTTTTGCACTTGTATTAGTGTGGAAAAAACACTTTTCGCACTTGTGATAGTGTTGAAAAACCACTTTTCGCACTTGTGTTAGTGTTGAAAAACCACTTTTCGCACTTGTGTTGGTGCAGGAAACCACTTTTGCACTTGTATTAGTGTGGAAAAAACACTTTTTGCACTTGTGATAGTGTTGAAAAACCACTTTTCGCACTTGTGTTAGTGTTGAAAATCCACTTTTCCCCCTTGTGTTGGTGCAGGGAACCACTTTTGCACTTGTATTAGTGTGGAAAAAACACTTTTCGCACTTGTGATAGTGTTGAAAAACCACTTTTCGCACTTGTGATAGTGTTGAAAAACCACTTTTCACACTTGTGTTAGTGTTGAAAAACCACTTTTCGCACTTGTGTTGGTGCAGGAAACCACTTTTGCACTTGTATTAGTGTGGAAAAAACACTTTTTGCACTTGTGATAGTGTTGAAAAACCACTTTTCGCACTTGTGTTAGTGTTGAAAAACCACTTTTCGCACTTGTGTTGGTGCAGGAAACCACTTTTGCACTTGTATTAGTGTGGAAAAAACACTTTTCGCACTTGTGATAGCGTTGAAAAACCACTTTTCGCACTTGTGTTAGTGTTGAAAACCCACTTTTCGCACTTGTGTTGGTGCAGGAAACCACTTTTGCACTTGTATTAGTGTGGAAAAACCACTTTTTGCACTTGTGTTGGTGCAGGAAACCACTTTTGCACTTGTATTAGTGTGGAAAAAACACTTTTTGCACTTGTATTGGTGCAGGAAACCACTTTTGCACTTGTATTAGTGTGGAAAAACCACTTTTCGCACTTGTGTTAGTGTTGAAAAACCACTTTTCGCACTCGTGTTAGTGTTGAAAAACCACTTTTCGCACTTGTGTTGGTGCAGGAAACCACTTTTGCACTTGTATTAGTGTGGAAAAAACACTTTTCGCACTTGTGATAGTGTTGAAAAACCACTTTTTGCACTTGTGTTAGTGTTGAAAAACCACTTTTCGCACTTGTGTTGGTGCAGGAAACCACTTTTGCACTTGTATTAGTGTGGAAAAAACACTTTTCGCACTTGTGATAGTGTTGAAAAACCACTTTTCGCACTTGTGTTAGTGTTGAAAAACCACTTTTCGCACTTGTGTTGGTGCAGGAAACCACTTTTGCACTTGTATTAGTGTGGATAAAACACTTTTCGCACTTGTGATAGTGTTGAAAAACCACTTTTCGCACTTGTGTTAGTGTTGAAAAACCACTTTTCGCACTTGTGTTGGTGCAGGAAACCACTTTTGCACTTGTATTAGTGTGGAAAAAACACTTTTTGCACTTGTGATAGTGTTGAAAAACCACTTTTCGCACTTGTGTTAGTGTTGAAAATCCACTTTTCCCACTTGTGTTGGTGCAGGAAACCACTTTTGCACTTGTATTAGTGTGGAAAAAACACTTTTCGCACTTGTGATAGTGTTGAAAAACCACTTTTCGCACTTGTGATAGTGTTGAAAAACCACTTTTCACACTTGTGTTAGTGTTGAAAAACCACTTTTCGCACTTGTGTTGGTGCAGGAAACCACTTTTGCACTTGTATTAGTGTGGAAAAACCACTTTTCGCACTTGTGATAGTGTTGAAAAACCACTTTTCGCACTTGTGTTAGTGTTGAAAAACCACTTTTCACACTTGTGTTGGTGCAGGAAACCACTTTTGCACTTGTATTATTGTGGAAAAAACACTTTTTCCACTTGTGATAGTGTTGAAAAACCACTTTTCGCACTTGTGATAGTGTTGAAAAACCACTTTTCGCACTTGTGTTAGTGTTGAAAAACTACTTTTTGCACTTGTGTTGGTGCAGGAAACCACTTTTGCACTTGTATTAGTGTGGAAAAACCACTTTTCGCACTTGGGTTAGTGTTGAAAAACCACTTTTCGCACTCGTGTTAGTGTTGAAAAACCACTTTTCGCACTTGTGTTGATGCAGGAAACCACTTTTGCACTTGTATTAGTGTGGAAAAAACACTTTTCGCACTTGTGATAGTGTTGAAAAACCACTTTTCGCACTTGTGTTGGTGCAGGAAACCACTTTTGCACTTGTATTAGTGTGGAAAAAACACTTTTCGCACTTGTGATAGTGTTGAAAATCCACTTTTCCCACTTGTGTTGGTGCAGGAAACCACTTTTGCACTTGTATTAGTGTGGAAAAACCACTTTTCGCACTTGTGTTAGTGTTGAAAAACCACTTTTTGCACTTGTGTTAGTGTTGAAAAACCACTTTTCGCACTTGTGTTGGTGCAGGAAACCACTTTTGCACTTGTATTAGTGTGGAAAAAACACTTTTTGCACTTGTGATAGTGTTGAAAAACCACTTTTCGCACTTGTGTTAGTGTTGAAAAACCACTTTTCGCACTTGTGTTGGTGCAGGAAACCACTTTTGCACTTGTATTAGTGTGGAAAAACCACTTTTCGCACTTGTGATAGCGTTGAAAAACCACTTTTCGCACTTGTGTTAGTGTTGAAAAAGCACTTTTCGCACTTGTGTTGGGGCAGGAAACCACTTTTGCACTTGTATTAGTGTGGAAAAACACTTTTCGCACTTGTGATAGTGTTCAAAAACCACTTTTCGCACTTGTGTTGGTGCAGGAAACCACTTTTGCACTTGTATTAGTGTGGAAAAAACACTTTTTGCACTTGTGATAGTGTTGAAAAACCACTTTTCGCACTTGTGTTAGTGTTGAAAAACCACTTTTCCCACTTGTGTTGGTGCAGGAAACCACTTTTGCCCTTGTATTAGTGTGCAAAAAACACTTTTCGCACTTGTGATAGTGTTGAAAAACCACTTTTCGCACTTGTGATAGTGTTGAAAAACCACTTTTCGCACTTGTGTTAGTGTTGAAAAACCACTTTTCGCACTTGTGTTGGTGCAGGAAACCACTTTTGCACTTGTATTAGTGTGGAAAAACCACTTTTCGCACTTGTGTTAGTGTTGAAAAACCACTTTTCGCACTTGTGATAGTGTTGAAAAACCACTTTTTGCACTTGTGTTAGTGTTGAAAATCCACTTTTCCCACTTGTGTTGGTGCAGGAAACCACTTTTGCAATTGTATTAGTGTGGAAAAAACACTTTTCGCACTTGTGATAGTGTTGAAAAACCACTTTTCGCACTTGTGATAGTGTTGAAAAACCACTTTTCGCACTTGTGTTTGTGTTGAAAAACCACTTTTCGCACTTGTGTTGGTGCAGGAAACCACTTTTGCACTTGTATTAGTGTGGAAAAGCCACTTTTTGCACTTGTGTTAGTGTGGAAAAAACACTTTTCGCACTTGTGATAGTTTCAAAAACCACTTTTCGCACTTGTGTTGGTGCAGGAAACCACTTTTGCACTTGTATTAGTGTGGAAAAAACACTTTTTGCACTTGTGATCGTGTTGAAAAACCACTTTTCGCACTTGTGTTAGTGTTGTAAATCCACTTTTCCCACTTGTGTTGGTGCAGGAAACCACTTTTGCACTTCTATTAGTGTGGAAAAAACACTTTTCGCACTTGTGATAGTGTTGAAAAACCACTTTTCGCACTTGTGATAGTGTTGAAAAACCACTTTTCACACTTGTGTTAGTGTTGAAAAACCACTTTTCCCACTTGTGTTGGTGCAGGAAACCACTTTTGCACTTGTATTAGTGTGGAAAAAACACTTTTCGCACTTGTGATAGTGTTGAAAAACCACTTTTCGCACTTGTGTTAGTGTTGAAAAACCACTTTTCGCACTTGTGTTGGTGCAGGAAACCACTTTTGCACTTGTATTAGTGTGGAAAAACCACTTTTCGCACTTGTGTTAGTGTTGAAAAACCACTTTTCGCACTTGTGATAGTGTTGAAAAACCACTTTTCACACTTCTGTTAGTGTTGAAAAACCACTTTTTGCACTTGTGTTGGTGCAGGAAACCACTTTGCACTTGTATTAGTGTGGAAAAACCACTTTTCGCACTTGTGTTAGTGTTGAAAAACCACTTTTCGCACTTGCAATAGTGTTGAAAAACCACTTTTCGCACTTGTGATAGTGTTGAAAAACCACTTTTCGCACTTGTGTTCGTGTTGAAAACCCACTTTTCGCACTTGTGTTGGTGCAGGAAACTACTTTTGCACTTGTATTAGTGTGGAAAAAACACTTTTCGCACTTGTGATAGTGTTGAAAAACCACTTTTCGCACTCGTGTTAGTGTTGAAAAACCACTTTTCGCACTTGTGTTGGTGCAGGAAACCACTTTTGCACTTGTATTAGTGTGGAAAAAACACTTTTCGCACTTGTGATAGTGTTGAAAAACCACTTTTCGCACTTGAGTTAGTGTTGAAAATCCACTTTTCCCACTTGTGTTGGTGCAGGAAACCACTTTTGCACTTGTATTAGTGTGGAAAAAACACTTTTCGCACTTGTGATAGTGTTGAAAAACCACTTTTCGCACTTGTGTTAGTGTTGAAAAACCACTTTTCGCACTTGTGTTGGTGCAGGAAACCACTTTTGCACTTGTATTAGTGTGGAAAAAACACTTTTTGCACTTGTGATAGTGTTGAAAAACCACTTTTCGCACTTGTGTTAGTGTTGAAAATCCACTTTTCCCCCTTGTGTTGGTGCAGGGAACCACTTTTGCACTTGTATTAGTGTGGAAAAAACACTTTTCGCACTTGTGATAGTGTTGAAAAACCACTTTTCGCACTTGTGATAGTGTTGAAAAACCACTTTTCACACTTGTGTTAGTGTTGAAAAACCACTTTTCGCACTTGTGTTGGTGCAGGAAACCACTTTTGCACTTGTATTAGTGTGGAAAAAACACTTTTTGCACTTGTGATAGTGTTGAAAAACCACTTTTCGCACTTGTGTTAGTGTTGAAAAACCACTTTTCGCACTTGTGTTGGTGCAGGAAACCACTTTTGCACTTGTATTAGTGTGGAAAAAACACTTTTCGCACTTGTGATAGCGTTGAAAAACCACTTTTCGCACTTGTGTTAGTGTTGAAAACCCACTTTTCGCACTTGTGTTGGTGCAGGAAACCACTTTTGCACTTGTATTAGTGTGGAAAAACCACTTTTTGCACTTGTGTTGGTGCAGGAAACCACTTTTGCACTTGTATTAGTGTGGAAAAAACACTTTTTGCACTTGTATTGGTGCAGGAAACCACTTTTGCACTTGTATTAGTGTGGAAAAACCACTTTTCGCACTTGTGTTAGTGTTGAAAAACCACTTTTCGCACTCGTGTTAGTGTTGAAAAACCACTTTTCGCACTTGTGTTGGTGCAGGAAACCACTTTTGCACTTGTATTAGTGTGGAAAAAACACTTTTCGCACTTGTGATAGTGTTGAAAAACCACTTTTTGCACTTGTGTTAGTGTTGAAAAACCACTTTTCGCACTTGTGTTGGTGCAGGAAACCACTTTTGCACTTGTATTAGTGTGGAAAAAACACTTTTCGCACTTGTGATAGTGTTGAAAAACCACTTTTCGCACTTGTGTTAGTGTTGAAAAACCACTTTTCGCACTTGTGTTGGTGCAGGAAACCACTTTTGCACTTGTATTAGTGTGGATAAAACACTTTTCGCACTTGTGATAGTGTTGAAAAACCACTTTTCGCACTTGTGTTAGTGTTGAAAAACCACTTTTCGCACTTGTGTTGGTGCAGGAAACCACTTTTGCACTTGTATTAGTGTGGAAAAAACACTTTTTGCACTTGTGATAGTGTTGAAAAACCACTTTTCGCACTTGTGTTAGTGTTGAAAATCCACTTTTCCCACTTGTGTTGGTGCAGGAAACCACTTTTGCACTTGTATTAGTGTGGAAAAAACACTTTTCGCACTTGTGATAGTGTTGAAAAACCACTTTTCGCACTTGTGATAGTGTTGAAAAACCACTTTTCACACTTGTGTTAGTGTTGAAAAACCACTTTTCGCACTTGTGTTGGTGCAGGAAACCACTTTTGCACTTGTATTAGTGTGGAAAAACCACTTTTCGCACTTGTGATAGTGTTGAAAAACCACTTTTCGCACTTGTGTTAGTGTTGAAAAACCACTTTTCACACTTGTGTTGGTGCAGGAAACCACTTTTGCACTTGTATTATTGTGGAAAAAACACTTTTTCCACTTGTGATAGTGTTGAAAAACCACTTTTCGCACTTGTGATAGTGTTGAAAAACCACTTTTCGCACTTGTGTTAGTGTTGAAAAACTACTTTTTGCACTTGTGTTGGTGCAGGAAACCACTTTTGCACTTGTATTAGTGTGGAAAAACCACTTTTCGCACTTGGGTTAGTGTTGAAAAACCACTTTTCGCACTCGTGTTAGTGTTGAAAAACCACTTTTCGCACTTGTGTTGATGCAGGAAACCACTTTTGCACTTGTATTAGTGTGGAAAAAACACTTTTCGCACTTGTGATAGTGTTGAAAAACCACTTTTCGCACTTGTGTTGGTGCAGGAAACCACTTTTGCACTTGTATTAGTGTGGAAAAAACACTTTTCGCACTTGTGATAGTGTTGAAAATCCACTTTTCCCACTTGTGTTGGTGCAGGAAACCACTTTTGCACTTGTATTAGTGTGGAAAAACCACTTTTCGCACTTGTGTTAGTGTTGAAAAACCACTTTTTGCACTTGTGTTAGTGTTGAAAAACCACTTTTCGCACTTGTGTTGGTGCAGGAAACCACTTTTGCACTTGTATTAGTGTGGAAAAAACACTTTTTGCACTTGTGATAGTGTTGAAAAACCACTTTTCGCACTTGTGTTAGTGTTGAAAAACCACTTTTCGCACTTGTGTTGGTGCAGGAAACCACTTTTGCACTTGTATTAGTGTGGAAAAACCACTTTTCGCACTTGTGATAGCGTTGAAAAACCACTTTTCGCACTTGTGTTAGTGTTGAAAAAGCACTTTTCGCACTTGTGTTGGGGCAGGAAACCACTTTTGCACTTGTATTAGTGTGGAAAAACACTTTTCGCACTTGTGATAGTGTTCAAAAACCACTTTTCGCACTTGTGTTGGTGCAGGAAACCACTTTTGCACTTGTATTAGTGTGGAAAAAACACTTTTTGCACTTGTGATAGTGTTGAAAAACCACTTTTCGCACTTGTGTTAGTGTTGAAAAACCACTTTTCCCACTTGTGTTGGTGCAGGAAACCACTTTTGCCCTTGTATTAGTGTGCAAAAAACACTTTTCGCACTTGTGATAGTGTTGAAAAACCACTTTTCGCACTTGTGATAGTGTTGAAAAACCACTTTTCGCACTTGTGTTAGTGTTGAAAAACCACTTTTCGCACTTGTGTTGGTGCAGGAAACCACTTTTGCACTTGTATTAGTGTGGAAAAACCACTTTTCGCACTTGTGTTAGTGTTGAAAAACCACTTTTCGCACTTGTGATAGTGTTGAAAAACCACTTTTTGCACTTGTGTTAGTGTTGAAAATCCACTTTTCCCACTTGTGTTGGTGCAGGAAACCACTTTTGCAATTGTATTAGTGTGGAAAAAACACTTTTCGCACTTGTGATAGTGTTGAAAAACCACTTTTCGCACTTGTGATAGTGTTGAAAAACCACTTTTCGCACTTGTGTTTGTGTTGAAAAACCACTTTTCGCACTTGTGTTGGTGCAGGAAACCACTTTTGCACTTGTATTAGTGTGGAAAAGCCACTTTTTGCACTTGTGTTAGTGTGGAAAAAACACTTTTCGCACTTGTGATAGTTTCAAAAACCACTTTTCGCACTTGTGTTGGTGCAGGAAACCACTTTTGCACTTGTATTAGTGTGGAAAAAACACTTTTTGCACTTGTGATAGTATTGAAAAACCACTTTTCGCACTTGTGTTAGTGTTGAAAAACCACTTTTCCCACTTGTGTTGGTGCAGGAAACCACTTTTGCCCTTATATTAGTGTGCCAAAAACACTTTTCGCACTTGTGATAGTGTTGAAAAACCACTTTTCGCACTTGTGTTAGTGTTGAAAAACCACTTTTCACACTTGTGTTGGTGCAGGAAACCACTTTTGCACTTGTATTAGTGTGGAAAAAACACTTTTCGCACTTGTGATAGTGTTGAAAAACCACTTTTCGCACTTGTGATAGTGTTGAAAAACCACTTTTCGCACTTGTGTTAGTGTTGAAAAACTACTTTTTGCACTTGTGTTGGTGCAGGAAACCACTTTTGCACTTGTATTAGTGTGGAAAAACCACTTTTCGCACTTGGGTTAGTGTTGAAAAACCACTTTTCGCACTCGTGTTAGTGTTGAAAAACCACTTTTCGCACTTGTGTTGGTGCAGGAAACCACTTTTGCACTTGTATTAGTGTGGAAAAAACACTTTTCGCACTTGTGATAGTGTTGAAAAACCACTTTTCGCACTTGTGTTGGTGCAGGAAACCACTTTTGCACTTGTATTAGTGTGGAAAAAACACTTTTCGCACTTGTGATAGTGTTGAAAATCCACTTTTCCCACTTGTGTTGGTGCAGGAAACCACTTTTGCACTTGTATTAGTGTGGAAAAACCACTTTTCGCACTTGTGTTAGTGTTGAAAAACCACTTTTCGCACTTGTGTTAGTGTTGAAAAACCACTTTTCGCACTTGTGTTGGTGCAGGAAACCACTTTTGCACTTGTATTAGTGTGGAAAAAACACTTTTTGCACTTGTGATAGTGTTGAAAAACCACTTTTCGCACTTGTGTTAGTGTTGAAAAACCACTTTTCGCACTTGTGTTCGTGCAGGAAACCACTTTTGCACTTGTATTAGTGTGGAAAAACCACTTTTCGCACTTGTGATAGCGTTGAAAAACCACTTTTCGCACTTGTGTTAGTGTTGAAAAAGCACTTTTCGCACTTGTGTTGGGGCAGGAAACCACTTTTGCACTTGTATTAGTGTGGAAAAAACACTTTTCGCACTTGTGATAGTGTTCAAAAACCACTTTTCGCACTTGTGTTGGTGCAGGAAACCACTTTTGCACTTGTATTAGTGTGGAAAAAACACTTTTTGCACTTGTGATAGTGTTGAAAAACCACTTTTCGCACTTGTGTTAGTGTTGAAAAACCACTTTTCCCACTTGTGTTGGTGCAGGAAACCACTTTTGCCCTTGTATTAGTGTGCAAAAAACACTTTTCGCACTTGTGATAGTGTTGAAAAACCACTTTTCGCACTTGTGATAGTGTTGAAAAACCACTTTTCGCACTTGTGTTAGTGTTGAAAAACCACTTTTCGCACTTGTGTTGGTGCAGGAAACCACTTTTGCACTTGTATTAGTGTGGAAAAACCACTTTTCGCACTTGTGTTAGTGTTGAAAAACCACTTTTCGCACTTGTGATAGTGTTGAAAAACCACTTTTTGCACTTGTGTTAGTGTTGAAAATCCACTTTTCCCACTTGTGTTGGTGCAGGAAACCACTTTTGCAATTGTATTAGTGTGGAAAAAACACTTTTCGCACTTGTGATAGTGTTGAAAAACCACTTTTCGCACTTGTGATAGTGTTGAAAAACCACTTTTCGCACTTGTGTTTGTGTTGAAAAACCACTTTTCGCACTTGTGTTGGTGCAGGAAACCACTTTTGCACTTGTATTAGTGTGGAAAAGCCACTTTTTGCACTTGTGTTAGTGTGGAAAAAACACTTTTCGCACTTGTGATAGTTTCAAAAACCACTTTTCGCACTTGTGTTGGTGCAGGAAACCACTTTTGCACTTGTATTAGTGTGGAAAAAACACTTTTCGCACTTGTGATAGTGTTGAAAAACCACTTTTCGCACTTGTGATAGTGTTGAAAAACCACTTTTCGCACTTGTGTTAGTGTTGAAAAACCACTTTTTGCACTTCTGTTGGTGCAGGAAACCACTTTTGCACTTGTATTAGTGTGGAAAAACCACTTTTCGCACTTGTGTTAGTGTTGAAAAACCACTTTTCGCACTCGTGTTAGTGTTGAAAAACCACTTTTCGCACTTGTGTTGGTGCAGGAAACCACTTTTGCACTTGTATGAGTGTGGAAAAAACACTTTTCGCACTTGTGATAGTGTTGAAAAACCACTTTTCGCACTTGTGTTAGTGTTGAAAATCCACTTTTCCCACTTGTGTTGGTGCAGGAAACCACTTTTGCACTTGTATTAGTGTGGAAAAACCACTTTTCGCACTTGTGATCGTGTTGAAAAACCACTTTTCGCACTTGTGATAGTGTTGAAAAACCACTTTTCGCACTTGTGTTAGTGTTGAAAAACCACTTTTCGCACTCGTGTTGGTGCAGGAAACCACTTTTGCACTTGTATTAGTGTGGAAAAACCACTTTTTGCACTTGTGTTAGTGTTGAAAAACCACTTTTCGCACTTGTGATAGTGTTGAAAAACCACTTTTTGCACTTGTGTTAGTGTTGAAAAACCACTTTTCGCACTTGTGTTGGTGCAGGAAACCACTTTTGCACTTGTATTAGTGTGGAAAAACCACTTTTTGCACTTGTGTTAGTGTTGAAAAAACACTTTTCGCACTTGTGTTAGTGTTGAAAAACCACTTTTCGCACTTGTGTTGGTGCAGGAAACCACTTTTGCACTTGTATTAGTGTGGAAAAAACACTTTTTGCACTTGTGATAGTGTTGAAAAACCACTTTTCGCACTTGTGTTAGTGTTGAAAAACCACTTTTCGCACTTGTGTTGGTGCAGGAAACCACTTTTGCACTTGTATTAGTGTGGAAAAACCACTTTTCGCACTTGTGATAGTGTTGCAAAACCACTTTTCGCACTTGTGTTAGTGTTGAAAAACCACTTTTCGCACTTGTGTTGGTGCAGGAAACCACTTTTGCACTTGTATTAGTGTGGAAAAAACACTTTTTGCACTTGTGATCGTGTTGAAAAACCACTTTTCGCACTTGTGTTAGTGTTGTAAATCCACTTTTCCCAATTGTGTTGGTGCAGGAAACCACTTTTGCACTTCTATTAGTGTGGAAAAAACACTTTTCGCACTTGTGATAGTGTTGAAAAACCACTTTTCGCACTTGTGATAGTGTTGAAAAACCACTTTTCACACTTGTGTTAGTGTTGAAAAACCACTTTTCCCACTTGTGTTGGTGCAGGAAACCACTTTTGCACTTGTATTAGTGTGGAAAAAACACTTTTCGCACTTGTGATAGTGTTGAAAAACCACTTTTCGCACTTGTGTTAGTGTTGAAAAACCACTTTTCGCACTTGTGTTGGTGCAGGAAACCACTTTTGCACTTGTATTAGTGTGGAAAAACCACTTTTCGCACTTGTGTTAGTGTTGAAAAACCACTTTTCGCACTTGTGATAGTGTTGAAAAACCACTTTTCACACTTCTGTTAGTGTTGAAAAACCACTTTTCGCACTTGTGTTGGTGCAGGAAACCACTTTGCACTTGTATTAGTGTGGAAAAACCACTTTTCGCACTTGTGTTAGTGTTGAAAAACCACTTTTCGCACTTGCGATAGTGTTGAAAAACCACTTTTCGCACTTGTGATAGTGTTGAAAAACCAATTTTCGCACTTGTGTTAGTGTTGAAAATCCACTTTTCCCACTTGTGTTGGTGCAGGAAACCACTTTTGCACTTGTATTAGTGTGGAAAAAACACTTTTCGCACTTGTGATAGTGTTGAAAAACCACTTTTCGCACTTGTGTTAGTGTTGAAAAACCACTTTTCGCACTTGTGTTGGTGCAGGAAACCACTTTTGCACTTGTATTAGTGTGGAAAAACCACTTTTCGCACTTGTGATAGTGTTGAAAAACTACTTTTCGCACTTGTGTTAGTGTTGAAAAACCACTTTTCGCACTTGTGTTGGTGCAGGAAACCACTTTTGCACTTGTATTAGTGTGGAAAAAACACTTTTTGCACTTGTGATAGTGTTGAAAAACCACTTTTCGCACTTGTGTTAGTGTTGAAAATCCACTTTTCCCCCTTGTGTTGGTGCAGGGAACCACTTTTGCACTTGTATTAGTGTGGAAAAAACACTTTTCGCACTTGTGATAGTGTTGAAAAACCACTTTTCGCACTTGTGATAGTGTTGAAAAACCACTTTTCACACTTGTGTTAGTGTTGAAAAACCACTTTTCGCACTTGTGTTGGTGCAGGAAACCACTTTTGCACTTGTATTAGTGTGGAAAAAACACTTTTTGCACTTGTGATAGTGTTGAAAAACCACTTTTCGCACTTGTGTTAGTGTTGAAAAACCACTTTTCGCACTTGTGTTGGTGCAGGAAACCACTTTTGCACTTGTATTAGTGTGGAAAAAACACTTTTCGCACTTGTGATAGCGTTGAAAAACCACTTTTCGCACTTGTGTTAGTGTTGAAAACCCACTTTTCGCACTTGTGTTGGTGCAGGAAACCACTTTTGCACTTGTATTAGTGTGGAAAAACCACTTTTTGCACTTGTGTTGGTGCAGGAAACCACTTTTGCACTTGTATTAGTGTGGAAAAAACACTTTTTGCACTTGTATTGGTGCAGGAAACCACTTTTGCACTTGTATTAGTGTGGAAAAACCACTTTTCGCACTTGTGTTAGTGTTGAAAAACCACTTTTCGCACTCGTGTTAGTGTTGAAAAACCACTTTTCGCACTTGTGTTGGTGCAGGAAACCACTTTTGCACTTGTATTAGTGTGGAAAAAACACTTTTCGCACTTGTGATAGTGTTGAAAAACCACTTTTCGCACTTGTGTTAGTGTTGAAAAACCACTTTTCGCACTTGTGTTGGTGCAGGAAACCACTTTTGCACTTGTATTAGTGTGGAAAAAACACTTTTCGCACTTGTGATAGTGTTGAAAAACCACTTTTCGCACTTGTGTTAGTGTTGAAAAACCACTTTTCGCACTTGTGTTGGTGCAGGAAACCACTTTTGCACTTGTATTAGTGTGGATAAAACACTTTTCGCACTTGTGATAGTGTTGAAAAACCACTTTTCGCACTTGTGTTAGTGTTGAAAAACCACTTTTCGCACTTGTGTTGGTGCAGGAAACCACTTTTGCACTTGTATTAGTGTGGAAAAAACACTTTTTGCACTTGTGATAGTGTTGAAAAACCACTTTTCGCACTTGTGTTAGTGTTGAAAATCCACTTTTCCCACTTGTGTTGGTGCAGGAAACCACTTTTGCACTTGTATTAGTGTGGAAAAAACACTTTTCGCACTTGTGATAGTGTTGAAAAACCACTTTTCGCACTTGTGATAGTGTTGAAAAACCACTTTTCACACTTGTGTTAGTGTTGAAAAACCACTTTTCGCACTTGTGTTGGTGCAGGAAACCACTTTTGCACTTGTATTAGTGTGGAAAAACCACTTTTCGCACTTGTGATAGTGTTGAAAAACCACTTTTCGCACTTGTGTTAGTGTTGAAAAACCACTTTTCACACTTGTGTTGGTGCAGGAAACCACTTTTGCACTTGTATTATTGTGGAAAAAACACTTTTTCCACTTGTGATAGTGTTGAAAAACCACTTTTCGCACTTGTGATAGTGTTGAAAAACCACTTTTCGCACTTGTGTTAGTGTTGAAAAACTACTTTTTGCACTTGTGTTGGTGCAGGAAACCACTTTTGCACTTGTATTAGTGTGGAAAAACCACTTTTTGCACTTGGGTTAGTGTTGAAAAACCACTTTTCGCACTCGTGTTAGTGTTGAAAAACCACTTTAACACTTGTGTTGGTGCAGGAAACCACTTTTGCACTTGTATTAGTGTGGAAAAAACACTTTTCGCACTTGTGATAGTGTTGAAAAACCACTTTTCGCACTTGTGTTGGTGCAGGAAACCACTTTTGCACTTGTATTAGTGTGGAAAAAACACTTTTCGCACTTGTGATAGTGTTGAAAATCCACTTTTCCCACTTGTGTTGGTGCAGGAAACCACTTTTGCACTTGTATTAGTGTGAAAAAAACACTTTTCGCACTTGTGATAGTGTTGAAAAACCACTTTTCGCACTTGTGATAGTGTTGAAAAACCACTTTTCGCACTTGTGTTAGTGTTGAAAAACCACTTTTCGCACTTGTGTTGGTGCAGGAAACCACTTTTGCACTTGTATTAGTGTGGAAAAACCACTTTTCGCACTTGTGTTAGTGTTGAAAAACCACTTTTCGCACTTGTGTTAGTGTTGAAAAACCACTTTTCGCACTTGTGTTGGTGCAGGAAACCACTTTTGCACTTGTATTAGTGTGGAAAAAACACTTTTTGCACTTGTGATAGTGTTGAAAAACCACTTTTCGCACTTGTGTTAGTGTTGAAAAACCACTTTTCGCACTTGTGTTGGTGCAGGAAACCACTTTTGCACTTGTATTAGTGTGGAAAAACCACTTTTCGCACTTGTGATAGCGTTGAAAAACCACTTTTCGCACTTGTGTTAGTGTTGAAAAAGCACTTTTCGCACTTGTGTTGGGGCAGGAAACCACTTTTGCACTTGTATTAGTGTGGAAAAAACTCTTTTCGCACTTGTGATAGTGTTCAAAAACCACTTTTCGCACTTGTGTTGGTGCAGGAAACCACTTTTGCACTTGTATTAGTGTGGAAAAAACACTTTTTGCACTTGTGATAGTGTTGAAAAACCACTTTTCGCACTTGTGTTAGTGTTGAAAAACCACTTTTCCCACTTGTGTTGGTGCAGGAAACCACTTTTGCCCTTGTATTAGTGTGCAAAAAACACTTTTCGCACTTGTGATAGTGTTGAAAAACCACTTTTCGCACTTGTGATAGTGTTGAAAAACCACTTTTCGCACTTGTGTTAGTGTTGAAAAACCACTTTTCGCACTTGTGTTGGTGCAGGAAACCACTTTTGCACTTGTATTAGTGTGGAAAAACCACTTTTCGCACTTGTGTTAGTGTTGAAAAACCACTTTTCGCACTTGTGATAGTGTTGAAAAACCACTTTTTGCACTTGTGTTAGTGTTGAAAATCCACTTTTCCCACCTGTGTTGGTGCAGGAAACCACTTTTGCACTTGTATTAGTGTGGAAAAAACACTTTTCGCACTTGTGATAGAGTTGAAAAACCACTTTTCGCACTTGTGATAGTGTTGAAAAACCACTTTTCGCACTTGTGTTTGTGTTGAAAAACCACTTTTCGCACTTGTGTTGGTGCAGGAAACCACTTTTGCACTTGTATTAGTGTGGAAAAGCCACTTTTTGCACATGTGTTAGTGTTGAAAAACCACTTTTCGCACTTGTGTTAGTGTTGAAAAACCACTTTTCGCACTTGTGTTGGTGCAGGAAACACCTTTTGCACTTATAATAGTGTGGAAAAAACACTTTTTGCACTTGTGATAGTGTTGAAAAACCACTTTTCGCACTTGTGTTAGTGTTGAAAAACCACTTTTCGCACTTGTGTTGGTGCAGGAAACCACTTTTGCACTTGTATTAGTGTGGAAAAACCACTTTTCGCACTTGTGATAGTGTTGAAAAACGACTTTTCGCACTTGTGTTAGTGTTGAAAAACCACTTTTCACACTTGTGTTGGTGCAGGAAACCACTTTTGCACTTGTATTAGTGTGGAAAAAACACTTTTCGCACTTGTGATAGTGTTGAAAAACTACTTTTCGCACTTGTGATAGTGTTGAAAAACCACTTTTCGCACTTGTGTTAGTGTTGAAAAACCACTTTTTGCACTTGTGTTGGTGCAGGAAACCACTTTTGCACTTGTATTAGTGTGGAAAAACCACTTTTCGCACTTGTGATAGTGTTGAAAAACCACTTTTCGCACTTGTGATAGTGTTGAAAAACCACTTTTCGCACATGTGTTAGTGTTGAAAAACCACTTTTCGCACTTGTGTTGGTGCAGGAAACCACTTTTGCACTTGTATTAGTGTGGAAAAACCACTTTTCGCACTTGTGTTAGTGTTGAAAAACCACTTTTCGCACTTGTGTTAGTGTTGAAAAACCACTTTTCGCACTTGTGTTGGTGCAGGAAACCACTTTTGCACTTGTATTAGTGTGGAAAAAACACTTTTTGCACTTGTGATAGTGTTGAAAAACCACTTTTCGCACTTGTGTTAGTGTTGAAAAACCACTTTTCGCACTTGTGTTGGTGCAGGAAACCACTTTTGCACTTGTATTCGTGTGGAAAAACCACTTTTCGCACTTGTGATAGCGTTGAAAAACCACTTTTCGAACTTGTGTTAGTGTTGAAAAACCACTTTTCGCACTTGTGTTGGGGCAGGAAACCACTTTTGCACTTGTATTAGTGTGGAAAAAACACTTTTCGCACTTGTGATAGTGTTCAAAAACCACTTTTCGCACTTGTGTTGGTGCAGGAAACCACTTTTGCACTTGTATTAGTGTGGAAAAAACACTTTTCGCACTTGTGATAGTGTTCAAAAACCACTTTTCGCACTTGTGTTGGTGCAGGAAACCACTTTTGCACTTGTATTAGTGTGGAAAAACCACTTTTCACACTTGTGTTAGTGTTGAAAAACCACTTTTCCCACTTGTGTTGGTGCAGGAAACCACTTTTGCACTTGTATTACTGTGAAAAAAACACTTTTCGCACTTGTGATAGTGTTGAAAAACCACTTTTCGCACTTGTGTTAGTGTTGAAAAACCACTTTTCGCACTTGTGTTAGTGCAGGAAACCACTTTTGCACTTGTATTAGTGTGGAAAAACCACTTTTCGCACTTGTGTTAGTGTTGAAAAACCACTTTTCGCACTTGTGATAGTGTTGAAAAACCACTTTTCACACTTCTGTTAGTGTTGAAAAACCACTTTTCGCACTTGTGTTGGTGCAGGAAACCACTTTTGCACTTGTATTAGTGTGGAAAAACCACTTTTCGCACTTGTGTTAGTGTTGAAAAACCACTTTTCGCACTTGCGATAGTGTTGAAAAACCACTTTTCGCACTTGTGATAGTGTTGAAAAACCACTTTTCGCACTTGTGTTCGTGTTGAAAACCCACTTTTCGCACTTGTGTTGGTGCAGGAAACCACTTTTGCACTTGTATTAGTGTGGAAAAAACACTTTTCGCACTTGTGATAGTGTTGAAAAACCACTTTTCGCACTCGTGTTAGTGTTGAAAAACCACTTTTCGCACTTGTGTTGGTGCAGGAAACCACTTTTGCACTTGTATTGGTGTGGAAAAAACACTTTTCGCACTTGTGATAGTGTTGAAAAACCACTTTTCGCACTTGTGTTAGTGTTGAAAATCCACTTTTCCCACTTGTGTTGGTGCAGGAAACCACTTTTGCACTTGTATTAGTGTGGAAAAAACACTTTTCGCACTTGTGATAGTGTTGAAAAACCACTTTTCGCACTTGTGTTAGTGTTGAAAAACCACTTTTCGCACTTGTGTTGGTGCAGGAAACCACTTTTGCACTTGTATTAGTGTGGAAAAACCACTTTTCGCACTTGTGATAGTGTTGAAAAACCACTTTTCGCACTTGTGTTAGTGTTGAAAAACCACTTTTCGCACTTGTGTTGGTGCAGGAAACCACTTTTGCACTTGTATTAGTGTGGAAAAAACACTTTTTGCACTTGTGATAGTGTTGAAAAACCACTTTTCGCACTTGTGTTAGTGTTGAAAATCCACTTTTCCCCCTTGTGTTGGTGCAGGGAACCACTTTTGCACTTGTATTAGTGTGGAAAAAACACTTTTCGCACTTGTGATAGTGTTGAAAAACCACTTTTCGCACTTGTGATAGTGTTGAAAAACCACTTTTCACACTTGTGTTAGTGTTGAAAAACCACTTTTCGCACTTGTGTTGGTGCAGGAAACCACTTTTGCACTTGTATTAGTGTGGAAAAAACACTTTTTGCACTTGTGATAGTGTTGAAAAACCACTTTTCGCACTTGTGTTAGTGTTGAAAAACCACTTTTCGCACTTGTGTTGGTGCAGGAAACCACTTTTGCACTTGTATTAGTGTGGAAAAAACACTTTTCGCACTTGTGATAGCATTGAAAAACCACTTTTCGCACTTGTGTTAGTGTTGAAAACCCACTTTTCGCACTTGTGTTGGTGCAGGAAACCACTTTTGCACTTGTATTAGTGTGGAAAAACCACTTTTTGCACTTGTGTTGGTGCAGGAAACCACTTTTGCACTTGTATTAGTGTGGAAAAAACACTTTTTGCACTTGTATTGGTGCAGGAAACCACTTTTGCACTTGTATTAGTGTGGAAAAACCACTTTTCGCACTTGTGTTAGTGTTGAAAAACCACTTTTCGCACTCGTGTTAGTGTTGAAAAATCACTTTTCGCACTTGTGTTGGTGCAGGAAACCACTTTTGCACTTGTATTAGTGTGGAAAAAACACTTTTCGCACTTGTGATAGTGTTGAAAAACCACTTTTCGCACTTGTGTTAGTGTTGAAAAACCACTTTTCGCACTTGTGTTGGTGCAGGAAACCACTTTTGCACTTGTATTAGTGTGGAAAAAACACTTTTCGCACTTGTGATAGTGTTGAAAAACCACTTTTCGCACTTGTGTTAGTGTTGAAAAAACACTTTTCGCACTTGTGTTGGTGCAGGAAACCACTTTTGCACTTGTATTAGTGTGGAAAAAACACTTTTCGCACTTGTCATAGTGTTGAAAAACCACTTTTCGCACTTGTGTTAGTGTTGAAAAACCACTTTTCGCACTTGTGTTGGTGCAGGAAACCACTTTTGCACTTGTATTAGTGTGGAAAAAACACTTTTTGCACTTGTGATAGTGTTGAAAAACCACTTTTCGCACTTGTGTTAGTGTTGAAAATCCACTTTTCCCACTTGTGTTGGTGCAGGAAACCACTTTTGCACTTGTATTAGTGTGGAAAAAACACTTTTCGCACTTGTGATAGTGTTGAAAAACCACTTTTCGCACTTGTGATAGTGTTGAAAAACCACTTTTCACACTTGTGTTAGTGTTGAAAAACCACTTTTCGCACTTGTGTTGGTGCAGGAAACCACTTTTGCACTTGTATTAGTGTGGAAAAACCACTTTACGCACTTGTGATAGTGTTGAAAAACCACTTTTCGCACTTGTGTTAGTGTTGAAAAACTACTTTTTGCACTTGTGTTGGTGCAGGAAACCACTTTTGCACTTGTATTAGTGTGGAAAAACCACTTTTCGCACTTGGGTTAGTGTTGAAAAACCACTTTTCGCACTCGTGTTAGTGTTGAAAAACCACTTTTCGCACTTGTGTTGGTGCAGGAAACCACTTTTGCACTTGTATTAGTGTGGAAAAAACACTTTTCGCACTTGTGATAGTGTTGAAAAACCACTTTTCGCACTTGTGTTGGTGCAGGAAACCACTTTTGCACTTGTATTAGTGTGGAAAAAACACTTTTCGCACTTGTGATAGTGTTGAAAATCCACTTTTCCCACTTGTGTTGGTGCAGGAAACCACTTTTGCACTTGTATTAGTGTGAAAAAAACACTTTTCGCACTTGTGATAGTGTTGAAAAACCACTTTTCGCACTTGTGATAGTGTTGAAAAACCACTTTTCGCACTTGTGTTAGTGTTGAAAAACCACTTTTCGCACTTGTGTTGGTGCAGGAAACCACTTTTGCACTTGTATTAGTGTGGAAAAACCACTTTTCGCACTTGTGTTTGTGTTGAAAAACCACTTTTCGCAATTGTGTTAGTGTTGAAAAACCACTTTTCGCACTTGTGTTGGTGCAGGAAACCACTTTTGCACTTGTATTAGTGTGGAAAAAACACTTTTTGCACTTGTGATAGTGTTGAAAAACCACTTTTCGCACTTGTGTTAGTGTTGAAAAACCACTTTTCGCACTTGTGTTGGTGCAGGAAACCACTTTTGCACTTGTATTAGTGTGGAAAAACCACTTTTCGCACTTGTGATAGCGTTGAAAAACCACTTTTCGCACTTGTGTTAGTGTTGAAAAAGCACTTTTCGCACTTGTGTTGGGGCAGGAAACCACTTTTGCACTTGTATTAGTGTGGAAAAAACACTTTTCGCACTTGTGATAGTGTTCAAAAACCACTTTTCGCACTTGTGTTGGTGCAGAAAACCACTTTTGCACTTGTATTAGTTTGGAAAAAACACTTTTTGCACTTGTGATAGTGTTGAAAAACCACTTTTCGCACTTGTGTTAGTGTTGAAAAACCACTTTTCCCACTTGTGTTGGTGCAGGAAACCACTTTTGCCCTTGTATTAGTGTGCAAAAAACACTTTTCGCACTTGTGATAGTGTTGAAAAACCACTTTTCGCACTTGTGATAGTGTTGAAAAACCACTTTTCGCACTTGTGTTAGTGTTGAAAAACCACTTTTCGCACTTGTGTTGGTGCAGGAAACCACTTTTGCACTTGTATTAGTGTGGAAAAACCACTTTTCGCACTTGTGTTAGTGTTGAAAAACCACTTTTCGCACTTGTGATAGTGTTGAAAAACCACTTTTTGCACTTGTGTTAGTGTTGAAAATCCACTTTTCCCACTTGTGTTGGTGCAGGAAACCACTTTTGCACTTGTATTAGTGTGGAAAAAACACTTTTCGCACTTGTGATAGTGTTGAAAAACCACTTTTCGCACTTGTGATAGTGTTGAAAAACCACTTTTCGCACTTGTGTTTGTGTTGAAAAACCACTTTTCGCACTTGTGTTGGTGCAGGAAACCACTTTTGCACTTGTATTAGTGTGGAAAAGCCACTTTTTGCACTTGTGTTAGTGTTGAAAAACCACTTTTCGCACTTGTGTTAGTGTTGAAAAACCACTTTTCGCACTTGTGTTGGTGCAGGAAACACCTTTTTCACTTATAATAGTGTGGAAAAAACACTTTTTGCACTTGTGATAGTGTTGAAAAACCACTTTTCGCACTTGTGTTAGTGTTGAAAAACCACTTTTCGCACTTGTGTTGGTGCAGGAAACCACTTTTGCACTTGTATTAGTGTGGAAAAACCACTTTTCGCACTTGTGATAGTGTTGAAAAACCACTTTTCGCACTTGTGTTAGTGTTGAAAAACCACTTTTCACACTTGTGTTGGTGCAGGAAACCACTTTTGCACTTGTATTAGTGTGGAAAAAACACTTTTCGCACTTGTGATAGTGTTGAAAAACCACTTTTCGCACTTGTGATAGTGTTGAAAAACCACTTTTCGCACTTGTGTTAGTGTTGAAAAACCACTTTTTGCACTTGTGTTGGTGCAGGAAACCACTTTTGCACTTGTATTAGTGTGGAAAAACCACTTTTCGCACTTGTGATAGTGTTGAAAAACCACTTTTCGCACTTGTGATAGTGTTGAAAAACCACTTTTCGCACATGTGTTAGTGTTGAAAAACCACTTTTCGCACTTGTGTTGGTGCAGGAAACCACTTTTGCACTTGTATTAGTGTGGAAAAACCACTTTTCGCACTTGTGTTAGTGTTGAAAAACCACTTTTCGCACTTGTGTTAGTGTTGAAAAACCACTTTTCGCACTTGTGTTGGTGCAGGAAACCACTTTTGCACTTGTATTAGTGTGGAAAAAACACTTTTTGCACTTGTGATAGTGTTGAAAAACCACTTTTCGCACTTGTGTTAGTGTTGAAAAACCACTTTTCGCACTTGTGTTGGTGCAGGAAACCACTTTTGCACTTGTATTAGTGTGGAAAAACCACTTTTCGCACTTGTGATAGCGTTGAAAAACCACTTTTCGAACTTGTGTTAGTGTTGAAAAACCACTTTTCGCACTTGTGTTGGGGCAGGAAACCACTTTTGCACTTGTATTAGTGTGGAAAAAACACTTTTCGCACTTGTGATAGTGTTCAAAAACCACTTTTCGCACTTGTGTTGGTGCAGGAAACCAATTTTGCACTTGTATTAGTGTGGAAAAAACACTTTTCGCACTTGTGATAGTGTTCAAAAACCACTTTTCGCACTTGTGTTGGTGCAGGAAACCACTTTTGCACTTGTATTAGTGTGGAAAAAACACTTTTCGCACTTGTGATAGTGTTCAAAAACCACTTTTCGCACTTGTGTTGGTGCAGGAAACCAATTTTGCACTTGTATTAGTGTGGAAAAAACACTTTTCGCACTTGCGATAGTGTTGAAAAACCACTTTTCGCACTTGTGATAGTGTTGAAAAACCACTTTTCGCACTTGTGTTCGTGTTGAAAACCCACTTTTCGCACTTCTGTTGGTGCAGGAAACCACTTTTGCACTTGTATTAGTGTGGAAAAAACACTTTTCGCACTTGTGATAGTGTTGAAAAACCACTTTTCGCACTCGTGTTAGTGTTGAAAAACCACTTTTCGCACTTGTGTTGGTGCAGGAAACCACTTTTGCACTTGTATTAGTGTGGAAAAAACACTTTTCGCACTTGTGATAGTGTTGAAAAACCACTTTTCGCACTTGTGTTAGTGTTGAAAATCCACTTTTCCCACTTGTGTTGCTGCAGGAAACCACTTTTGCACTTGTATTAGTGTGGAAAAAACACTTTTCGCACTTGTGATAATGTTGAAAAACCACTTTTCGCACTTGTGTTAGTGTTGAAAAACCACTTTTCGCACTTGTGTTGGTGCAGGAAACCACTTTTGCACTTGTATTAGTGTGGAAAAAACACTTTTCGCACTTGTGATAGTGTTGAAAAACCACTTTTCGCACTTGTGTTAGTGTTGAAAAACCACTTTTCGCACTTGTGTTGGTGCAGGAAACCACTTTTGCACTTGTATTAGTGTGGAAAAACCACTTTTCGCACTTGTGTTAGTGTTGAAAAACCACTTTTCGCACTTGTGATAGTGTTGAAAAACCACTTTTTGCACTTGTGTTAGTGTTGAAAATCCACTTTTCCCACTTGTGTTGGTGCAGGAAACCACTTTTGCACTTGTATTAGTGTGGAAAAAACACTTTTCGCACTTGTGATAGTGTTGAAAAACCACTTTTCGCACTTGTGATAGTGTTGAAAAACCACTTTTCGCACTTGTGTTTGTGTTGAAAAACCACTTTTCGCACTTGTGTTGGTGCAGGAAACCACTTTTGCACTTGTATTAGTGTGGAAAAGCCACTTTTTGCACTTGTGTTAGTGTTGAAAAACCACTTTTCGCACTTGTGTTAGTGTTGAAAAACCACTTTTCGCACTTGTGTTGGTGCAGGAAACACCTTTTTCACTTATAATAGTGTGGAAAAAACACTTTTTGCACTTGTGGTAGTGTTGAAAAACCACTTTTCGCACTTGTGTTAGTGTTGAAAAACCACTTTTCGCACTTGTGTTGGTGCAGGAAACCACTTTTGCACTTGTATTAGTGTGGAAAAACCACTTTTCGCACTTGTGATAGTGTTGAAAAACCACTTTTCGCACTTGTGTTAGTGTTGAAAAACCACTTTTCACACTTGTGTTGGTGCAGGAAACCACTTTTGCACTTGTATTAGTGTGGAAAAAACACTTTTCGCACTTGTGATAGTGTTGAAAAACCACTTTTCGCACTTGTGATAGTGTTGAAAAACCACTTTTCGCACTTGTGTTAGTGTTGAAAAACCACTTTTTGCACTTGTGTTGGTGCAGGAAACCACTTTTGCACTTGTATTAGTGTGGAAAAACCACTTTTCGCACTTGTGATAGTGTTGAAAAACCACTTTTCGCACTTGTGATAGTGTTGAAAAACCACTTTTCGCACATGTGTTAGTGTTGAAAAACCACTTTTCGCACTTGTGTTGGTGCAGGAAACCACTTTTGCACTTGTATTAGTGTGGAAAAACCACTTTTCGCACTTGTGTTAGTGTTGAAAAACCACTTTTCGCACTTGTGTTGGTGCAGGAAACCACTTTTGCACTTGTATTAGTGTGGAAAAAACACTTTTTGCACTTGTGATAGTGTTGAAAAACCACTTTTCACACTTGTGTTAGTGTTGAAAAACCACTTTTCGCACTTGTGTTGGTGCAGGAAACCACTTTTGCACTTGTATTAGTGTGGAAAAACCACTTTTCGCACTTGTGATAGCGTTGAAAAACCACTTTTCGAACTTGTGTTAGTGTTGAAAAACCACTTTTCGCACTTGTGTTGGGGCAGGAAACCACTTTTGCACTTGTATTAGTGTGGAAAAAACACTTTTCGCACTTGTGATAGTGTTCAAAAACCACTTTTCGCACTTGTGTTGGTGCAGGAAACCAATTTTGCACTTGTATTAGTGTGGAAAAAACACTTTTCGCACTTGTGATAGTGTTCAAAAACCACTTTTCGCACTTGTGTTGGTGCAGGAAACCACTTTTGCACTTGTATTAGTGTGGAAAAACCACTTTTCACACTTGTGTTAGTGTTGAAAACCACTTTTCCCACTTGTGTTGGTGCAGGAAACCACTTTTGCACTTGTATTAGTGTGGAAAAAACACTTTTCGCACTTGTGATAGTGTTGAAAAACCACTTTTCGCACTTGTGTTAGTGTTGAAAAACCACTTTTCGCACTTGTGTTGGTGCAGGAAACCACTTTTGCACTTGTATTAGTGTGGAAAAACCACTTTTCGCAGTTGTGTTAGTGTTGAAAAACCACTTTTCGCACTTGTGATAGTGTTGAAAAACCACTTTTCACACTTCTGTTAGTGTTGAAAAACCACTTTTCGCACTTGTGTTGGTGCAGGAAACCACTTTTGCACTTGTATTAGTGTGGAAAAACCACTTTTCGCACTTGTGTTAGTGTTGAAAAACCACTTTTCGCACTTGCGATAGTGTTGAAAAACCACTTTTCGCACTTGTGATAGTGTTGAAAAACCACTTTTCGCACTTGTGTTCGTGTTGAAAACCCACTTTTCGCACTTGTGTTGGTGCAGGAAACCACTTTTGCACTTGTATTAGTGTGGAAAAAACACTTTTCGCACTTGTGATAGTGTTGAAAAACCACTTTTCGCACTCGTGTTAGTGTTGAAAAACCACTTTTCGCACTTGTGTTGGTGCAGGAAACCACTTTTGCACTTGTATTAGTGTGGAAAAAACACTTTTCGCACTTGTGATAGTGTTGAAAAACCACTTTTCGCACTTGTGTTAGTGTTGAAAATCCACTTTTCCCACTTGTGTTGGTGCAGGAAACCACTTTTGCACTTGTATTAGTGTGGAAAAAACACTTTTCGCACTTGTGATAGTGTTGAAAAACCACTTTTCGCACTTGTGTTAGTGTTGAAAAACCACTTTTCGCACTTGTGTTGGTGCAGGAAACCACTTTTGCACTTGTATTAGTGTGGAAAAACCACTTTTCGCACTTGTGATAGTGTTGAAAAACCACTTTTCGCACTTGTGTTAGTGTTGAAAAACCACTTTTCGCACTTGTGTTGGTGCAGGAAACCACTTTTGCACTTGTATTAGTGTGGAAAAAACACTTTTTGCACTTGTGATAGTGTTGAAAAACCACTTTTCGCACTTGTGTTAGTGTTGAAAATCCACTTTTCCCCATTGTGTTGGTGCAGGGAACCACTTTTGCACTTGTATTAGTGTGGAAAAAACACTTTTCGCACTTGTGATAGTGTTGAAAAACCACTTTTCGCACTTGTGATAGTGTTGAAAAACCACTTTTCACACTTGTGTTAGTGTTGAAAAACCACTTTTCGCACTTGTGTTGGTGCAGGAAACCACTTTTGCACTTGTATTAGTGTGGAAAAAACACTTTTTGCACTTGTGATAGTGTTGAAAAACCACTTTTCGCACTTGTGTTAGTGTTGAAAAACCACTTTTCGCACTTGTGTTGGTGCAGGAAACCACTTTTGCACTTGTATTAGTGTGGAAAAAACACTTTTCGCACTTGTGATAGCGTTGAAAAACCACTTTTCGCACTTGTGTTAGTGTTGAAAACCCACTTTTCGCACTTGTGTTGGTGCAGGAAACCACTTTTGCACTTGTATTAGTGTGGAAAAACCACTTTTTGCACTTGTGTTGGTGCAGGAAACCACTTTTGCACTTGTATTAGTGTGGAAAAAACACTTTTTGCACTTGTATTGGTGCAGGAAACCACTTATGCACTTGTATTAGTGTGGAAAAACCACTTTTCGCACTTGTGTTAGTGTTGAAAAACCACTTTTCGCACTCGTGTTAGTGTTGAAAAACCACTTTTCGCACTTGTGTTGGTGCAGGAAACCACTTTTGCACTTGTATTAGTGTGGAAAAAACACTTTTCGCACTTGTGATAGTGTTGAAAAACCACTTTTCGCACTTGTGTTAGTGTTGAAAAACTACTTTTCGCACTTGTGTTGGTGCAGGAAACCACTTTTGCACTTGTATTAGTGTGGAAAAAACACTTTTCGCACTTGTGATAGTGTTGAAAAACCACTTTTCGCACTTGTGTTGGTGCAGGAAACCACTTTTGCACTTGTATTAGTGTGGAAAAAACACTTTTCGCACTTGTGATAGTGTTGAAAAACCACTTTTCGCACTTGTGTTAGTGTTGAAAAACCACTTTTCGCACTTGTGTTGGTGCAGGAAACCACTTTTGCACTTGTATTAGTGTGGAAAAAACACTTTTTGCACTTGTGATAGTGTTGAAAAACCACTTTTCGCACGTGTGTTAGTGTTGAAAATCCACTTTTCCCACTTGTGTTGGTGCAGGAAACCACTTTTGCACTTGTATTAGTGTGGAAAAAACACTTTTCGCACTTGTGATAGTGTTGAAAAACCACTTTTCGCACTTGTGATAGTGTTGAAAAACCACTTTTCACACTTGTGTTAGTGTTGAAAAACCACTTTTCGCACTTGTGTTGGTGCAGGAAACCACTTTTGCACTTTTATTAGTGTGGAAAAACCACTTTTCGCACTTGTGATAGTGTTGAAAAATCACTTTTCGCACTTGTGTTAGTGTTGAAAAACCACTTTTCACACTTGTGTTGGTGCAGGAAACCACTTTTGCACTTGTATTATTGTGGAAAAAAACACTTTTTCCACTTGTGATAGTGTTGAAAAACCACTTTTCGCACTTGTGATAGTGTTGAAAAACCACTTTTCGCACTTGTGTTAGTGTTGAAAAACTACTTTTTGCACTTGTGTTGGTGCAGGAAACCACTTTTGCACTTGTATTAGTGTGGAAAAACCACTTTTCGCACTTGGGTTAGTGTTGAAAAACCACTTTTCGCACTCGTGTTAGTGTTGAAAAACCACTTTTCGCACTTGTGTTGGTGCAGGAAACCACTTTTGCACTTGTATTAGTGTGGAAAAACCACTTTTCGCACTTGGGTTAGTGTTGAAAAACCACTTTTCGCACTTGTGTTAGTGTTGAAAAACCACTTTTCGCACTTGTGTTGGTGCAGGAAACCACTTTTGCACTTGTATTAGTGTGGAAAAACCACTTTTCGCACTTGTGTTAGTGTTGAAAAACCACTTTTCGCACTTGTGATAGTGTTGAAAAACCACTTTTTGCACTTGTGTTAGTGTTGAAAATCCACTTTTCCCACTTGTGTTGGTGCAGGAAACCACTTTTGCACTTGTATTAGTGTGGAAAAAACACTTTTCGCACTTGTGATAGTGTTGAAAAACCACTTTTCGCACTTAAACCACTTTTCGCACTTGTGATAGTGTTGAAAAACCACTTTTCGCACTTGTGTTTGTGTTGAAAAACCACTTTTCGCACTTGTGTTGGTGCAGGAAACCACTTTTGCACTTGTATTAGTGTGGAAAAGCCACTTTTTGCACTTGTGTTAGTGTTGAAAAACCACTTTTCGCACTTGTGTTAGTGTTGAAAAACCACTTTTCGCACTTGTGTTGGTGCAGGAAACACCTTTTTCACTTATAATAGTGTGGAAAAAACACTTTTTGCACTTGTGATAGTGTTGAAAAACCACTTTTCGCACTTGTGTTAGTGTTGAAAAACCACTTTTCGCACTTGTGTTGGTGCAGGAAACCACTTTTGCACTTGTATTAGTGTGGAAAAACCACTTTTCGCACTTGTGATAGTGTTGAAAAACCACTTTTCGCACTTGTGTTAGTGTTGAAAAACCACTTTTCACACTTGTGTTGGTGCAGGAAACCACTTTTGCACTTGTATTAGTGTGGAAAAAACACTTTTCGCACTTGTGATAGTGTTGAAAAACCACTTTTCGCACTTGTGATAGTGTTGAAAAACCACTTTTCGCACTTGTGTTAGTGTTGAAAAACCACTTTTTGCACTTGTGTTGGTGCAGGAAACCACTTTTGCACTTGTATTAGTGTGGAAAAACCACTTTTCGCACTTGTGATAGTGTTGAAAAACCACTTTTCGCACTTGTGATAGTGTTGAAAAACCACTTTTCGCACATGTGTTAGTGTTGAAAAACCACTTTTCGCACTTGTGTTGGTGCAGGAAACCACTTTTGCACTTGTATTAGTGTGGAAAAACCACTTTTCGCACTTGTGTTAGTGTTGAAAAACCACTTTTCGCACTTGTGTTGGTGCAGGAAACCACTTTTGCACTTGTATTAGTGTGGAAAAAACACTTTTTGCACTTGTGATAGTGTTGAAAAACCACTTTTCACACTTGTGTTAGTGTTGAAAAACCACTTTTCGCACTTGTGTTGGTGCAGGAAACCACTTTTGCACTTGTATTAGTGTGGAAAAACCACTTTTCGCACTTGTGATAGCGTTGAAAAACCACTTTTCGAACTTGTGTTAGTGTTGAAAAACCACTTTTCGCACTTGTGTTGGGGCAGGAAACCACTTTTGCACTTGTATTAGTGTGGAAAAAACACTTTTCGCACTTGTGATAGTGTTCAAAAACCACTTTTCGCACTTGTGTTGGTGCAGGAAACCAATTTTGCACTTGTATTAGTGTGGAAAAAACACTTTTCGCACTTGTGATAGTGTTCAAAAACCACTTTTCGCACTTGTGTTGGTGCAGGAAACCACTTTTGCACTTGTATTAGTGTGGAAAAACCACTTTTCACACTTGTGTTAGTGTTGAAAACCACTTTTCCCACTTGTGTTGGTGCAGGAAACCACTTTTGCACTTGTATTAGTGTGGAAAAAACACTTTTCGCACTTGTGATAGTGTTGAAAAACCACTTTTCGCCCTTGTGTTAGTGTTGAAAAACCACTTTTCGCACTTGTGTTGGTGCAGGAAACCACTTTTGCACTTGTATTAGTGTGGAAAAACCACTTTTCGCAGTTGTGTTAGTGTTGAAAAACCACTTTTCGCACTTGTGATAGTGTTGAAAAACCACTTTTCACACTTCTGTTAGTGTTGAAAAACCACTTTTCGCACTTGTGTTGGTGCAGGAAACCACTTTTGCACTTGTATTAGTGTGGAAAAACCACTTTTCGCACTTGTGTTAGTGTTGAAAAACCACTTTTCGCACTTGCGATAGTGTTGAAAAACCACTTTTCGCACTTGTGATAGTGTTGAAAAACCACTTTTCGCACTTGTGTTCGTGTTGAAAACCCACTTTTCGCACTTGTGTTGGTGCAGGAAACCACTTTTGCACTTGTATTAGTGTGGAAAAAACACTTTTCGCACTTGTGATAGTGTTGAAAAACCACTTTTCGCACTCGTGTTAGTGTTGAAAAACCACTTTTCGCACTTGTGTTGGTGCAGGAAACCACTTTTGCACTTGTATTAGTGTGGAAAAAACACTTTTCGCACTTGTGATAGTGTTGAAAAACCACTTTTCGCACTTGTGTTAGTGTTGAAAATCCACTTTTCCCACTTGTGTTGGTGCAGGAAACCACTTTTGCACTTGTATTAGTGTGGAAAAAACACTTTTCGCACTTGTGATAGTGTTGAAAAACCACTTTTCGCACTTGTGTTAGTGTTGAAAAACCACTTTTCGCACTTGTGTTGGTGCAGGAAACCACTTTTGCACTTGTATTAGTGTGGAAAAACCACTTTTCGCACTTGTGATAGTGTTGAAAAACCACTTTTCGCACTTGTGTTAGTGTTGAAAAACCACTTTTCGCACTTGTGTTGGTGCAGGAAACCACTTTTGCACTTGTATTAGTGTGGAAAAAACACTTTTTGCACTTGTGATAGTGTTGAAAAACCACTTTTCGCACTTGTGTTAGTGTTGAAAATCCACTTTTCCCCATTGTGTTGGTGCAGGGAACCACTTTTGCACTTGTATTAGTGTGGAAAAAACACTTTTCGCACTTGTGATAGTGTTGAAAAACCACTTTTCGCACTTGTGATAGTGTTGAAAAACCACTTTTCACACTTGTGTTAGTGTTGAAAAACCACTTTTCGCACTTGTGTTGGTGCAGGAAACCACTTTTGCACTTGTATTAGTGTGGAAAAAACACTTTTTGCACTTGTGATAGTGTTGAAAAACCACTTTTCGTACTTGTGTTAGTGTTGAAAAACCACTTTTCGCACTTGTGTTGGTGCAGGAAACCACTTTTGCACTTGTATTAGTGTGGAAAAAACACTTTTCGCACTTGTGATAGCGTTGAAAAACCACTTTTCGCACTTGTGTTAGTGTTGAAAACCCACTTTTCGCACTTGTGTTGGTGCAGGAAACCACTTTTGCACTTGTATTAGTGTGGAAAAACCACTTTTTGCACTTGTGTTGGTGCAGGAAACCACTTTTGCACGTGTATTAGTGTGGAAAAAACACTTTTTGCACTTGTATTGGTGCAGGAAACCACTTTTGCACTTGTATTAGTGTGGAAAAACCACTTTTCGCACTTGTGTTAGTGTTGAAAAACCACTTTTCGCACTCGTGTTAGTGTTGAAAAACCACTTTTCGCACTTGTGTTGGTGCAGGAAACCACTTTTGCACTTGTATTAGTGTGGAAAAAACACTTTTCGCACTTGTGATAGTGTTGAAAAACCACTTTTCGCACTTGTGTTAGTGTTGAAAAACTACTTTTCGCACTTGTGTTGGTGCAGGAAACCACTTTTGCACTTGTATTAGTGTGGAAAAAACACTTTTCGCACTTGTGATAGTGTTGAAAAACCACTTTTCGCACTTGTGTTGGTGCAGGAAACCACTTTTGCACTTGTATTAGTGTGGAAAAAACACTTTTCGCACTTGTGATAGTGTTGAAAAACCACTTTTCGCACTTGTGTTAGTGTTGAAAAACCACTTTTCGCACTTGTGTTGGTGCAGGAAACCACTTTTGCACTTGTATTAGTGTGGAAAAAACACTTTTTGCACTTGTGATAGTGTTGAAAAACCACTTTTCGCACGTGTGTTAGTGTTGAAAATCCACTTTTCCCACTTGTGTTGGTGCAGGAAACCACTTTTGCACTTGTATTAGTGTGGAAAAAACACTTTTCGCACTTGTGATAGTGTTGAAAAACCACTTTTCGCACTTGTGATAGTGTTGAAAAACCACTTTTCACACTTGTGTTAGTGTTGAAAAACCACTTTTCGCACTTGTGTTGGTGCAGGAAACCACTTTTGCACTTTTATTAGTGTGGAAAAACCACTTTTCGCACTTGTGATTGTGTTGAAAAACCACTTTTCGCACTTGTGTTAGTGTTGAAAAACCACTTTTCACACTTGTGTTGGTGCAGGAAACCACTTTTGCACTTGTATTATTGTGGAAAAAACACTTTTTCCACTTGTGATAGTGTTGAAAAACCACTTTTCGCACTTGTGATAGTGTTGAAAAACCACTTTTCGCACTTGTGTTAGTGTTGAAAAACTACTTTTTGCACTTGTGTTGGTGCAGGAAACCACTTTTGCACTTGTATTAGTGTGGAAAAACCACTTTTCGCACTTGGGTTAGTGTTGAAAAACCACTTTTCGCACTTGTGTTGGTGCAGGAAACCACTTTTGCACTTGTATCAGTGTGGAAAAAACACTTTTCGCACTTGTGATAGTGTTGAAAAACCACTTTTCGCACTTGTGTTGGTGCAGGAAACCACTTTTGCACTTGTATTAGTGTGGAAAAAACACTTTTCGCACTTGTGATAGTGTTGAAAATCCACTTTTCCCACTTGTGTTGGTGCAGGAAACCACTTTTGCACTTGTATTAGTGTGAAAAAAACACTTTTCGCACTTGTGATAGTGTTGAAAAACCACTTTTCGCACTTGTGATAGTGTTGAAAAACCACTTTTCGCACTTGTGTTAGTGTTGAAAAACCACTTTTCGCACTTGTGTTGGTCCAGGAAACCACTTTTGCACTTGTATTAGTGTGGAAAAACCACTTTTCGCACTTGTGTTAGTGTTGAAAAACCACTTTTCGCACTTGTGTTAGTGTTGAAAAACCACTTTTCGCACTTGTGTTGGTGCAGGAAACCACTTTTGCACTTGTATTAGTGTGGAAAAACCACTTTTCGCACTTGTGATAGTGTTGAAAAACCACTTTTCGCACTTGTGTTAGTGTTGAAAAACCACTTTTCGCACTTGTGTTGGTGCAGGAAACCACTTTTGCACTTGTATTAGTGTGGAAAAACCACTTTTCGCACTTGTGATAGCGTTGAAAAACCACTTTTCGCACTTGTGTTAGTGTTGAAAAAGCACTTTTCGCACTTGTGTTGGGGCAGGAAACCACTTTTGCACTTGTATTAGTGTGGAAAAAACACTTTTCGCACTTGTGATAGTGTTCAAAAACCACTTTTCGCACTTGTGTTGGTGCAGGAAACCACTTTTTCACTTGTATTAGTGTGGAAAAAACACTTTTTGCACTTGTGATAGTGTTGAAAAACCACTTTTCGCACTTGTGTTAGTGTTGAAAAACCACTTTTCCCACTTGTGTTGGTGCAGGAAACCACTTTTGCCCTTGTATTAGTGTGCAAAAAACACTTTTCGCACTTGTGATAGTGTTGAAAAACCACTTTTCGCACTTGTGTTAGTGTTGAAAAACCACTTTTCGCACTTGTGTTGGTGCAGGAAACCACTTTTGCACTTGATTAGTGTGGAAAAACCACTTTTCGCACTTGTGTTAGTGTTGAAAAACCACTTTTCGCACTTGTGATAGTGTTGAAAAACCACTTTTTGCACTTGTGTTAGTGTTGAAAATCCACTTTTCCCACTTGTGTTGGTGCAGGAAACCACTTTTGCACTTGTATTAGTGTGGAAAAAACACTTTTCGCACTTGTGATAGTGTTGAAAAACCACTTTTCGCACTTGTGATAGTGTTGAAAAACCACTTTTCGCACTTGTGTTTGTGTTGAAAAACCACTTTTCGCACTTGTGTTGGTGCAGGAAACCACTTTTGCACTTGTATTAGTGTGGAAAAGCCACTTTTTGCACTTGTGTTAGTGTTGAAAAACCACTTTTCGCACTTGTGTTAGTGTTGAAAAACCACTTTTCGCACTTGTGTTGGTGCAGGAAACACCTTTTGCACTTATAATAGTGTGGAAAAAACACTTTTTGCACTTGTGATAGTGTTGAAAAACACTTTTCGCACTTGTGTTAGTGTTGAAAAACCACTTTTCGCACTTGTGTTGGTGCAGGAAACCACTTTTGCACTTGTATTAGTGTGGAAAAACCACTTTTCGCACTTGTGATAGTGTTGAAAAACCACTTTTCGCACTTATGTTAGTGTTGAAAAACCACTTTCACACTTGTGTTGGTGCAGGAAACCACTTTTGCACTTGTATTAGTGTGGAAAAAACACTTTTCGCACTTGTGATAGTGTTGAAAAACCACTTTTCGCACTTGTGATAGTGTTGAAAAACCACTTTTCGCACTTGTGTTAGTGTTGAAAAACCACTTTTTGCACTTGTGTTGGTGCAGGAAACCACTTTTGCACTTGTATTAGTGTGGAAAAACCACTTTTCGCACTTGTGATAGTGTTGAAAAACCACTTTTCGCACTTGTGATAGTGTTGAAAAACCACTTTTCGCACATGTGTTAGTGTTGAAAAACCACTTTTCGCACTTGTGTTGGTGCAGGAAACCACTTTTGCACTTGTATTAGTGTGAAAAACCACTTTTCGCACTTGTGTTAGTGTTGAAAAACCACTTTTCGCACTTGTGTTAGTGTTGAAAAACCACTTTTCGCACTTGTGTTGGTGCAGGAAACCACTTTTGCACTTGTATTAGTGTGGAAAAAACACTTTTTGCACTTGTGATAGTGTTGAAAAACCACTTTTCGCACTTGTGTTAGTGTTGAAAAACCACTTTTCGCACTTGTGTTGGTGCAGGAAACCACTTTTGCACTTGTATTAGTGTGGAAAAACCACTTTTCGCACTTGTGATAGCGTTGAAAAACCACTTTTCGAACTTGTGTTAGTGTTGAAAAACCACTTTTCGCACTTGTGTTGGGGCAGGAAACCACTTTTGCACTTGTATTAGTGTGGAAAAAACACTTTTCGCACTTGTGATAGTGTTCAAAAACCACTTTTCGCACTTGTGTTGGTGCAGGAAACCACTTTTGCACTTGTATTAGTGTGGAAAAAAACACTTTTTGCACTTGTGATAGTGTTGAAAAACCACTTTTCGCACTCGTGTTAGTGTTGAAAACCCACTTTTCGCACTTGTGTTGGTGCAGGAAACCACTTTTGCACTTGTATTAGTGTGGAAAAACCACTTTTTGCACTTGTGTTGGTGCAGGAAACCACTTTTGCACTTGTATTAGTGTGAAAAAAACACTTTTCGCACTTGTGATAGTGTTGAAAAACCACTTTTCGCACTTGTGATAGTGTTGAAAAACCACTTTTCGCACTTGTGTTAGTGTTGAAAAACCACTTTTCGCACTTGTGTTGGTCCAGGAAACCACTTTTGCACTTGTATTAGTGTGGAAAAACCACTTTTCGCACTTGTGTTAGTGTTGAAAAACCACTTTTCGCACTTGTGTTAGTGTTGAAAAACCACTTTTCGCACTTGTGTTGGTGCAGGAAACCACTTTTGCACTTGTATTAGTGTGGAAAAACCACTTTTCGCACTTGTGATAGTGTTGAAAAACCACTTTTCGCACTTGTGTTAGTGTTGAAAAACCACTTTTCGCACTTGTGTTGGTGCAGGAAACCACTTTTGCACTTGTATTAGTGTGGAAAAACCACTTTTCGCACTTGTGATAGCGTTGAAAAACCACTTTTCGCACTTGTGTTAGTGTTGAAAAAGCACTTTTCGCACTTGTGTTGGGGCAGGAAACCACTTTTGCACTTGTATTAGTGTGGAAAAAACACTTTTCGCACTTGTGATAGTGTTCAAAAACCACTTTTCGCACTTGTGTTGGTGCAGGAAACCACTTTTGCACTTGTATTAGTGTGGAAAAAACACTTTTTGCACTTGTGATAGTGTTGAAAAACCACTTTTCGCACTTGTGTTAGTGTTGAAAAACCACTTTTCCCACTTGTGTTGGTGCAGGAAACCACTTTTGCCCTTGTATTAGTGTGCAAAAAACACTTTTCGCACTTGTGATAGTGTTGAAAAAACCACTTTTCGCACTTGTGTTAGTGTTGAAAAACCACTTTTCGCACTTGTGTTGGTGCAGGAAACCACTTTTGCACTTGATTAGTGTGGAAAAACCACTTTTCGCACTTCTGTTAGTGTTGAAAAACCACTTTTCGCACTTGTGATAGTGTTGAAAAACCACTTTTTGCACTTGTGTTAGTGTTGAAAATCCACTTTTCCCACTTGTGTTGGTGCAGGAAACCACTTTTGCACTTGTATTAGTGTGGAAAAAACACTTTTCGCACTTGTGATAGTGTTGAAAAACCACTTTTCGCACTTGTGATAGTGTTGAAAAACCACTTTTCGCACTTGTGTTTGTGTTGAAAAACCACTTTTCGCACTTGTGTTGGTGCAGGAAACCACTTTTGCACTTGTATTAGTGTGGAAAAGCCACTTTTTGCACTTGTGTTAGTGTTGAAAAACCACTTTTCGCACTTGTGTTAGTGTTGAAAAACCACTTTTCGCACTTGTGTTGGTGCAGGAAACACCTTTTGCACTTATAATAGTGTGGAAAAAACACTTTTTGCACTTGTGATAGTGTTGAAAAACCACTTTTCGCACTTGTGTTAGTGTTGAAAAACCACTTTTCGCACTTGTGTTGGTGCAGGAAACCACTTTTGCACTTGTATTAGTGTGGAAAAACCACTTTTCGCACTTGTGATAGTGTTGAAAAACCACTTTTCGCACTTATGTTAGTGTTGAAAAACCACTTTTCACACTTGTGTTGGTGCAGGAAACCACTTTTGCACTTGTATTAGTGTGGAAAAAACACTTTTCGCACTTGTGATAGTGTTGAAAAACCACTTTTCGCACTTGTGATAGTGTTGAAAAACCACTTTTCGCACTTGTGTTAGTGTTGAAAAACCACTTTTTGCACTTGTGTTGGTGCAGGAAACCACTTTTGCACTTGTATTAGTGTGGAAAAACCACTTTTCGCACTTGTGATAGTGTTGAAAAACCACTTTTCGCACTTGTGATAGTGTTGAAAAACCACTTTTCGCACATGTGTTAGTGTTGAAAACCACTTTTCGCACTTGTGTTGGTGCAGGAAACCACTTTTGCACTTGTATTAGTGTGGAAAAACCACTTTTCGCACTTGTGTTAGTGTTGAAAAACCACTTTTCGCACTTGTGTTAGTGTTGAAAAACCACTTTTCGCACTTGTGTTGGTGCAGGAAACCACTTTTGCACTTGTATTAGTGTGGAAAAAACACTTTTTGCACTTGTGATAGTGTTGAAAAACCACTTTTCGCACTTGTGTTAGTGTTGAAAAAACCACTTTTCGCACTTGTGTTGGTGCAGGAAACCACTTTTGCACTTGTATTAGTGTGGAAAAACCACTTTTCGCACTTGTGATAGCGTTGAAAAACCACTTTTCGAACTTGTGTTAGTGTTGAAAAACCACTTTTCGCACTTGTGTTGGGGCAGGAAACCACTTTTGCACTTGTATTAGTGTGGAAAAAACACTTTTCGCACTTGTGATAGTGTTCAAAAACCACTTTTCGCACTTGTGTTGGTGCAGGAAACCACTTTTGCACTTGTATTAGTGTGGAAAAAACACTTTTTGCACTTGTGATAGTGTTGAAAAACCACTTTTCGCACTCGTGTTAGTGTTGAAAACCCACTTTCGCACTTGTGTTGGTGCAGGAAACCACTTTTGCACTTGTATTAGTGTGGAAAAACCACTTTTTGCACTTGTGTTGGTGCAGGAAACCACTTTTGCACTTGTATTAGTGTGGAAAAAACACTTTTCGCACTTGTGATAGTGTTGAAAAACCACTTTTCGCACTTGTGATAGTGTTGAAAAACCACTTTTCGCACTTGTGTTAGTGTTGAAAAACCACTTTTCGCACTTGTGTTGGTGCAGGAAACCACTTTTGCACTTGTATTAGTGTGGAAAAAACACTTTTCGCACTTGTGATAGCGTTGAAAAACCACTTTTCGCACTTGTGTTAGTGTTGAAAACCCACTTTTCGCACTTGTGTTGGTGCAGGAAACCACTTTTGCACTTGTATTAGTGTGGAAAAACCACTTTTTGCACTTGTGTTGGTGCAGGAAACCACTTTTGCACTTGTATTAGTGTGGAAAAAACACTTTTTGCACTTGTATTGGTGCAGGAAACCACTTTTGCACTTGTATTAGTGTGGAAAAACCACTTTTCGCACTTGTGTTGGGGCAGGAAACCACTTTTGCACTTGTATTAGTGTGGAAAAAACACTTTTCGCACTTGTGATAGTGTTCAAAAACCACTTTTCGCACTTGTGTTGGTGCAGGAAACCCACTTTTGCACTTGTATTAGTGTGGAAAAAACACTTTTTGCACTTGTGATAGTGTTGAAAAACCACTTTTCGCACTTGTGTTAGTGTTGAAAAACCACTTTTCCCACTTGTGTTGGTGCAGGAAACCACTTTTGCCCTTGTATTAGTGTGCAAAAAACACTTTTCGCACTTGTGATAGTGTTGAAAAACCACTTTTCGCACTTGTGTTAGTGTTGAAAAACCACTTTTCGCACTTGTGTTGGTGCAGGAAACCACTTTTGCACTTGATTAGTGTGGAAAAACCACTTTTCGCACTTGTGTTAGTGTTGAAAAACCACTTTTTGCACTTGTGTTAGTGTTGAAAATCCACTTTTCCCACTTGTGTTGGTGCAGGAAACCACTTTTGCACTTGTATTAGTGTGGAAAAAACACTTTTCGCACTTGTGATAGTGTTGAAAAACCACTTTTCGCACTTGTGATAGTGTTGAAAAACCACTTTTCGCACTTGTGTTTGTGTTGAAAAACCACTTTTCGCACTTGTGTTGGTGCAGGAAACCACTTTTGCACTTGTATTAGTGTGGAAAAGCCACTTTTTGCACTTGTGTTAGTGTTGAAAAACCACTTTTCGCACTTGTGTTAGTGTTGAAAAACCACTTTTCGCACTTGTGTTGGTGCAGGAAACACCTTTTGCACTTATAATAGTGTGGAAAAAACACTTTTTGCACTTGTGATAGTGTTGAAAAACCACTTTTCGCACTTGTGTTAGTGTTGAAAAACCACTTTTCGCACTTGTGTTGGTGCAGGAAACCACTTTTGCACTTGTATTAGTGTGGAAAAACCACTTTTCGCACTTGTGATAGTGTTGAAAAACCACTTTTCGCACTTATGTTAGTGTTGAAAAACCACTTTTCACACTTGTGTTGGTGCAGGAAACCACTTTTGCACTTGTATTAGTGTGGAAAAAACACTTTTCGCACTTGTGATAGTGTTGAAAAACCACTTTTCGCACTTGTGATAGTGTTGAAAAACCACTTTTCGCACTTGTGTTAGTGTTGAAAAACCACTTTTTGCACTTGTGTTGGTGCAGGAAACCACTTTTGCACTTGTATTAGTGTGGAAAAACCACTTTTCGCACTTGTGATAGTGTTGAAAAACCACTTTTCGCACTTGTGATAGTGTTGAAAAACCACTTTTCGCACATGTGTTAGTGTTGAAAAACCACTTTTCGCACTTGTGTTGGTGCAGGAAACCACTTTTGCACTTGTATTAGTGTGGAAAAACCACTTTTCGCACTTGTGTTAGTGTTGAAAAACCACTTTTCGCACTTGTGTTAGTGTTGAAAAACCACTTTTCGCACTTGTGTTGGTGCAGGAAACCACTTTTGCACTTGTATTAGTGTGGAAAAACACTTTTTGCACTTGTGATAGTGTTGAAAAACCACTTTTCGCACTTGTGTTAGTGTTGAAAAACCACTTTTCGCACTTGTGTTGGTGCAGGAAACCACTTTTGCACTTGTATTAGTGTGGAAAAAACCACTTTTCGCACTTGTGATAGCGTTGAAAAACCACTTTTCGAACTTGTGTTAGTGTTGAAAAACCACTTTTCGCACTTGTGTTGGGGCAGGAAACCACTTTTGCACTTGTATTAGTGTGGAAAAAACACTTTTCGCACTTGTGATAGTGTTCAAAAACCACTTTTCGCACTTGTGTTGGTGCAGGAAACCACTTTTGCACTTGTATTAGTGTGGAAAAAACACTTTTTGCACTTGTGATAGTGTTGAAAAACCACTTTTCGCACTCGTGTTAGTGTTGAAAACCCACTTTTCGCACTTGTGTTGGTGCAGGAAACCACTTTTGCACTTGTATTAGTGTGGAAAAACCACTTTTTGCACTTGTGTTGGTGCAGGAAACCACTTTTGCACTTGTATTAGTGTGGAAAAAACACTTTTCGCACTTGTGATAGTGTTGAAAAACCACTTTTCGCACTTGTGATAGTGTTGAAAAACCACTTTTCGCACTTGTGTTAGTGTTGAAAAACCACTTTTCGCACTTGTGTTGGTGCAGGAAACCACTTTTGCACTTGTATTAGTGTGGAAAAAACACTTTTCGCACTTGTGATAGCGTTGAAAAACCACTTTTCGCACTTGTGTTAGTGTTGAAAACCCACTTTTCGCACTTGTGTTGGTGCAGGAAACCACTTTTGCACTTGTATTAGTGTGGAAAAACCACTTTTTGCACTTGTGTTGGTGCAGGAAACCACTTTTGCACTTGTATTAGTGTGGAAAAAACACTTTTTGCACTTGTATTGGTGCAGGAAACCACTTTTGCACTTGTATTAGTGTGGAAAAACCACTTTTCGCACTTGTGTTAGTGTTGAAAAACCACTTTTCGCACTCGTGTTAGTGTTGAAAAACCACTTTTCGCACTTGTGTTGGTGCAGGAAACCACTTTTGCACTTGTATTAGTGTGGAAAAAACACTTTTCGCACTTGTGATAGTGTTGAAAAACCACTTTTCGCACTTGTGTTAGTGTTGAAAAACTACTTTTCGCACTTGTGTTGGTGCAGGAAACCACTTTTGCACTTGTATTAGTGTGGAAAAAACACTTTTCGCACTTGTGATAGTGTTGAAAAACCACTTTTCGCACTTGTGTTGGTGCAGGAAACCACTTTTGCACTTGTATTAGTGTGGAAAAACACTTTTCGCACTTGTGATAGTGTTGAAAAACCACTTTTCGCACTTGTGTTAGTGTTGAAAAACCACTTTTCGCACTTGTGTTGGTGCAGGAAACCACTTTTGCACTTGTATTAGTGTGGAAAAAACACTTTTTGCACTTGTGATAGTGTTGAAAAACCACTTTTCGCACGTGTGTTAGTGTTGAAAATCCACTTTTCCCACTTGTGTTGGTGCAGGAAACCACTTTTGCACTTGTATTAGTGTGGAAAAAACACTTTTCGCACTTGTGATAGTGTTGAAAAACCACTTTTCGCACTTGTGATAGTGTTGAAAAACCACTTTTCACACTTGTGTTAGTGTTGAAAAACCACTTTTCGCACTTGTGTTGGTGCAGGAAACCACTTTTGCACTTTTATTAGTGTGGAAAAACCACTTTTCGCACTTGTGATAGTGTTGAAAAACCACTTTTCGCACTTGTGTTAGTGTTGAAAAACCACTTTTCACACTTGTGTTGGTGCAGGAAACCACTTTTGCACTTGTATTATTGTGGAAAAAACACTTTTTCCACTTGTAATAGTGTTGAAAAACCACTTTTCGCACTTGTGATAGTGTTGAAAAACCACTTTTCGCACTTGTGTTAGTGTTGAAAAACTACTTTTTGCACTTGTGTTGGTGCAGGAAACCACTTTTGCACTTGTATTAGTGTGGAAAAACCACTTTTCGCACTTGGGTTAGTGTTGAAAAACCACTTTTCGCACTCGTGTTAGTGTTGAAAAACCACTTTTCGCACTTGTGTTGGTGCAGGAAACCACTTTTGCACTTGTATCAGTGTGGAAAAAACACTTTTCGCACTTGTGATAGTGTTGAAAAACCACTTTTCGCACTTGTGTTGGTGCAGGAAACCACTTTTGCACTTGTATTAGTGTGGAAAAAACACTTTTCGCACTTGTGATAGTGTTGAAAATCCACTTTTCCCACTTGTGTTGGTGCAGGAAACCACTTTTGCACTTGTATTAGTGTGAAAAAAACACTTTTCGCACTTGTGATAGTGTTGAAAAACCACTTTTCGCACTTGTGATAGTGTTGAAAAACCACTTTTCGCACTTGTGTTAGTGTTGAAAAACCACTTTTCGCACTTGTGTTGGTCCAGGAAACCACTTTTGCACTTGTATTAGTGTGGAAAAACCACTTTTCGCACTTGTGTTAGTGTTGAAAAACCACTTTTCGCACTTGTGTTAGTGTTGAAAAACCACTTTTCGCACTTGTGTTGGTGCAGGAAACCACTTTTGCACTTGTATTAGTGTGGAAAAACCACTTTTCGCACTTGTGATAGTGTTGAAAAACCACTTTTCGCACTTGTGTTAGTGTTGAAAAACCACTTTTCGCACTTGTGTTGGTGCAGGAAACCACTTTTGCACTTGTATTAGTGTGGAAAAACCACTTTTCGCACTTGTGATAGCGTTGAAAAACCACTTTTCGCACTTGTGTTAGTGTTGAAAAAGCACTTTTCGCACTTGTGTTGGGGCAGGAAACCACTTTTGCACTTGTATTAGTGTGGAAAAAACACTTTTCGCACTTGTGATAGTGTTCAAAAACCACTTTTCGCACTTGTGTTGGTGCAGGAAACCACTTTTGCACTTGTATTAGTGTGGAAAAAACACTTTTTGCACTTGTGATAGTGTTGAAAAACCACTTTTCGCACTTGTGTTAGTGTTGAAAAACCACTTTTCCCACTTGTGTTGGTGCAGGAAACCACTTTTGCCCTTGTATTAGTGTGCAAAAAACACTTTTCGCACTTGTGATAGTGTTGAAAAACCACTTTTCGCACTTGTGTTAGTGTTGAAAAACCACTTTTCGCACTTGTGTTGGTGCAGGAAACCACTTTTGCACTTGATTAGTGTGGAAAAACCACTTTTCGCACTTGTGTTAGTGTTGAAAAACCACTTTTCGCACTTGTGATAGTGTTGAAAAACCACTTTTTGCACTTGTGTTAGTGTTGAAAATCCACTTTTCCCACTTGTGTTGGTGCAGGAAACCACTTTTGCACTTGTATTAGTGTGGAAAAAACACTTTTCGCACTTGTGATAGTGTTGAAAAACCACTTTTCGCACTTGTGATAGTGTTGAAAAACCACTTTTCGCACTTGTGTTTGTGTTGAAAAACCACTTTTCGCACTTGTGTTGGTGCAGGAAACCACTTTTGCACTTGTATTAGTGTGGAAAAGCCACTTTTTGCACTTGTGTTAGTGTTGAAAAACCACTTTTCGCACTTGTGTTAGTGTTGAAAAACCACTTTTCGCACTTGTGTTGGTGCAGGAAACACCTTTTGCACTTATAATAGTGTGGAAAAAACACTTTTTGCACTTGTGATAGTGTTGAAAAACCACTTTTCGCACTTGTGTTAGTGTTGAAAAACCACTTTTCGCACTTGTGTTGGTGCAGGAAACCACTTTTGCACTTGTATTAGTGTGGAAAAACCACTTTTCGCACTTGTGATAGTGTTGAAAAACCACTTTTCGCACTTATGTTAGTGTTGAAAAACCACTTTTCACACTTGTGTTGGTGCAGGAAACCACTTTTGCACTTGTATTAGTGTGGAAAAAACACTTTTCGCACTTGTGATAGTGTTGAAAAACCACTTTTCGCACTTGTGATAGTGTTGAAAAACCACTTTTCGCACTTGTGTTAGTGTTGAAAAACCACTTTTTGCACTTGTGTTGGTGCAGGAAACCACTTTTGCACTTGTATTAGTGTGGAAAAACCACTTTTCGCACTTGTGATAGTGTTGAAAAACCACTTTTCGCACTTGTGATAGTGTTGAAAAACCACTTTTCGCACATGTGTTAGTGTTGAAAAACCACTTTTCGCACTTGTGTTGGTGCAGGAAACCACTTTTGCACTTGTATTAGTGTGGAAAAACCACTTTTCGCACTTGTGTTAGTGTTGAAAAACCACTTTTCGCACTTGTGTTAGTGTTGAAAAACCACTTTTCGCACTTGTGTTGGTGCAGGAAACCACTTTTGCACTTGTATTAGTGTGGAAAAAACACTTTTTGCACTTGTGATAGTGTTGAAAAACCACTTTTCGCACTTGTGTTAGTGTTGAAAAACCACTTTTCGCACTTGTGTTGGTGCAGGAAACCACTTTTGCACTTGTATTAGTGTGGAAAAACCACTTTTCGCACTTGTGTTGGTGCAGGAAACCACTTTTGCACTTGTATTAGTGTGGAAAAACCACTTTTCGCACTTGTGATAGCGTTGAAAAACCACTTTTCGAACTTGTGTTAGTGTTGAAAAACCACTTTTCGCACTTGTGTTGGGGCAGGAAACCACTTTTGCACTTGTATTAGTGTGGAAAAAACACTTTTCGCACTTGTGATAGTGTTCAAAAACCACTTTTCGCACTTGTGTTGGTGCAGGAAACCACTTTTGCACTTGTATTAGTGTGGAAAAAACACTTTTCGCACTTGTGATAGTGTTCAAAAACCACTTTTCGCACTTGTGTTGGTGCAGGAAACCACTTTTGCACTTGTATTAGTGTGGAAAAAACACTTTTTGCACTTGTGATAGTGTTGAAAAACCACTTTTCGCACTCGTGTTAGTGTTGAAAACCCACTTTTCGCACTTGTGTTGGTGCAGGAAACCACTTTTGCACTTGTATTAGTGTGGAAAAACCACTTTTTGCACTTGTGTTGGTGCAGGAAACCACTTTTGCACTTGTATTAGTGTGGAAAAAACACTTTTCGCACTTGTGATAGTGTTGAAAAACCACTTTTCGCACTTGTGATAGTGTTGAAAAACCACTTTTCGCACTTGTGTTAGTGTTGAAAAACCACTTTTTGCACTTGTGTTGGTGCAGGAAACCACTTTTGCACTTGTATTAGTGTGGAAAAACCACTTTTCGCACTTGTATTAGTGTTGAAAAACCACTTTTCGCACTCGTGTTAGTGTTGAAAAACCACTTTTCGCACTTGTGTTAGTGTTGAAAAACCACTTTTCGCACTTGTGATAGTGTTGAAAAACCACTTTTTGCACTTGTGTTAGTGTTGAAAATCCACTTTTCCCACTTGTGTTGGTGCAGGAAACCACTTTTGCACTTGTATTAGTGTGGACAAAAACACTTTTCGCACTTGTGATAGTGTTGAAAAACCACTTTTCGCACTTGTGATAGTGTTGAAAAACCACTTTTCGCACTTGTGTTTGTGTTGAAAAACCACTTTTCGCACTTGTGTTGGTGCAGGAAACCACTTTTGCACTTGTATTACTGTGGAAAAACCACTTTTTGCACTTGTGTTAGTGTTGAAAAACCACTTTTCGCACTTGTGTTAGTGTTGAAAAACCACTTTTCGCACTTGTGTTGGTGCAGGAAACACCTTTTGCACTTGTAATAGTGTGGAAAAAACACTTTTTGCACTTGTGATAGTGTTGAAAAACCACTTTTCGCACTTGTGTTAGTGTTGAAAAACCACTTTTCGCACTTGTGTTGGTGCAGGAAACCACTTTTGCACTTGTATTAGTGTGGAAAAACCACTTTTCGCACTTGTGATAGTGTTGAAAAACCACTTTTCGCACTTGTGTTAGTGTTGAAAAACCACTTTTCACACTTGTGTTGGTGCAGGAAACCACTTTTGCACTTGTATTAGTGTGGAAAAAACACTTTTCGCACTTGTGATAGTGTTGAAAAACCACTTTTCGCACTTGTGATAGTGTTGAAAAACCACTTTTCGCACTTGTGTTAGTGTTGAAAAACCACTTTTTGCACTTGTGTTGGTGCAGGAAACCACTTTTGCACTTGTATTAGTGTGGAAAAACCACTTTTCGCACTTGTGATAGTGTTGAAAAACCACTTTTCGCACTTGTGATAGTGTTGAAAAACCACTTTTCGCACATGTGTTAGTGTTGAAAAACCACTTTTCGCACTTGTGTTGGTGCAGGAAACCACTTTTGCACTTGTATTAGTGTGCAAAAACCACTTTTCGCACTTGTGTTAGTGTTGAAAAACCACTTTTCGCACTTGTGTTAGTGTTGAAAAACCACTTTTCGCACTTGTGTTGGTGCAGGAAACCACTTTTGCACTTGTATTAGTGTGGAAAAAACACTTTTTGCACTTGTGATAGTGTTGAAAACCACTTTTCGCACTTGTGTTAGTGTTGAAAAACCACTTTTCGCACTTGTGTTGGTGCAGGAAACCACTTTTGCACTTGTATTAGTGTGGAAAAACCACTTTTCGCACTTGTGATAGCGTTGAAAAACCACTTTTCGAACTTGTGTTAGTGTTGAAAAACCACTTTTCGCACTTGTGTTGGGGCAGGAAACCACTTTTGCACTTGTATTAGTGTGGAAAAAACACTTTTCGCACTTGTGATAGTGTTCAAAAACCACTTTTCGCACTTGTGTTCGTGCAGGAAACCACTTTTGCACTTGTATTAGTGTGGAAAAAACACTTTTTGCACTTGTGATAGTGTTGAAAAACCACTTTTTGCACTTGTGTTAGTGTTGAAAACCCACTTTTCGAACTTGTGTTGGTGCAGGAAACCACTTTTGCCCTTGTATTAGTGTGGAAAAACCACTTTTTGCACTTGTGTTGGTGCAGGAAACCACTTTTGCACTTGTATTAGTGTGGAAAAAACACTTTTCGCACTTGTGATAGTGTTGAAAAACCACTTTTCGCACTTGTGTTAGTGTTGAAAAACCACTTTTCGCACTTGTGTTGGTGCAGGAAACCACTTTTGCACTTGTATTAGTGTGGAAAAACCACTTTTCGCACTTGTGATAGTGTTGAAAAACCACTTTTCGCACTTGTGTTAGTGTTGAAAAACCACTTTTCGCACTTGTGTTGGTGCAGGAAACCACTTTTGCACTTGTATTAGTGTGGAAAAAACACTTTTTGCACTTGTGATAGTGTTGAAAAACCACTTTTCGCACTTGTGTTAGTGTTGAAAAACCACTTTTCGCACTTGTGTTGGTGCAGGAAACCACTTTTGCACTTGTATTAGTGTGGAAAAAACACTTTTCGCACTTGTGATAGCGTTGAAAAACCACTTTTCGCACTTGTGTTAGTGTTGAAAACCCACTTTTCGCACTTGTGTTGGTGCAGGAAACCACTTTTGCACTTGTATTAGTGTGGAAAAACCACTTTTTGCACTTGTGTTGGTGCAGGAAACCACTTTTGCACTTGTATTAGTGTGGAAAAAACACTTTTTGCACTTGTATTGGTGCAGGAAACCACTTTTGCACTTGTATTAGTGTGGAAAAACCACTTTTCGCACTTGTGTTAGTGTTGAAAAACCACTTTTCGCACTCGTGTTAGTGTTGAAAAACCACTTTTCGCACTTGTGTTGGTGCAGGAAACCACTTTTGCACTTGTGTTAGTGTGGAAAAACCACTTTTCGCACTTGTGTTAGTGTTGAAAAACCACTTTTCGCACTTGTGTTGGTGCAGGAAACCACTTTTGCACTTGTATTAGTGTGGAAAAAACACTTTTCGCACTTGTGATAGTGTTGAAAAACCACTTTTCGCACTTGTGTTAGTGTTGAAAAACCACTTTTCGCACTTGTGTTGGTGCAGGAAACCACTTTTGCACTTGTATTAGTGTGGAAAAAACACTTTTCGCACTTGTGATAGTGTTGAAAAACCACTTTTCGCACTTGTGTTAGTGTTGAAAAACCACTTTTCGCACTTGTGTTGGTGCAGGAAACCACTTTTGCACTTGTATTAGTGTGGAAAAAACACTTTTTGCACTTGTGATAGTGTTGAAAAACCACTTTTCGCACTTGTGTTAGTGTTGAAAATCCACTTTTCCCACTTGTGTTGGTGCAGGAAACCACTTTTGCACTTGTATTAGTGTGGAAAAACACTTTTCGCACTTGTGATAGTGTTGAAAAACCACTTTTCGCACTTGTGATAGTGTTGAAAAACCACTTTTCACACTTGTGTTAGTGTTGAAAAACCACTTTTCGCACTTGTGTTGGTGCAGGAAACCACTTTTGCACTTGTATTAGTGTGGAAAAACCACTTTTCGCACTTGTGTTAGTGTTGAAAAACCACTTTTTGCACTTGTGTTGGTGCAGGAAACTACTTTTGCACTTGTATTAGTGTGGAAAAACCACTTTTCGCACTTGTATTAGTGTTGAAAAACCACTTTTCGCACTCGTGTTAGTGTTGAAAAACCACTTTTCGCACTTGTGTTAGTGTTGAAAAACCACTTTTCGCACTTGTGATAGTGTTGAAAAACCACTTTTTGCACTTGTGTTAGTGTTGAAAATCCACTTTTCCCACTTGTGTTGGTGCAGGAAACCACTTTTGCACTTGTATTAGTGTGGACAAAAACACTTTTCGCACTTGTGATAGTGTTGAAAAACCACTTTTCGCACTTGTGATAGTGTTGAAAAACCACTTTTCGCACTTGTGTTTGTGTTGAAAAACCACTTTTCGCACTTGTGTTGGTGCAGGAAACCACTTTTGCACTTGTATTACTGTGGAAAAACCACTTTTTGCACTTGTGTTAGTGTTGAAAAACCACTTTTCGCACTTGTGTTAGTGTTGAAAAACCACTTTTCGCACTTGTGTTGGTGCAGGAAACACCTTTTGCACTTGTAATAGTGTGGAAAAAACACTTTTTGCACTTGTGATAGTGTTGAAAAACCACTTTTCGCACTTGTGTTAGTGTTGAAAAACCACTTTTCGCACTTGTGTTGGTGCAGGAAACCACTTTTGCACTTGTATTAGTGTGGAAAAACCACTTTTCGCACTTGTGATAGTGTTGAAAAACCACTTTTCGCACTTGTGTTAGTGTTGAAAAACCACTTTTCACACTTGTGTTGGTGCAGGAAACCACTTTTGCACTTGTATTAGTGTGGAAAAAACACTTTTCGCACTTGTGATAGTGTTGAAAAACCACTTTTCGCACTTGTGATAGTGTTGAAAAACCACTTTTCGCACTTGTGTTTGTGTTGAAAAACCACTTTTTGCACTTGTGTTGGTGCAGGAAACCACTTTTGCACTTGTATTAGTGTGGAAAAACCACTTTTCGCACTTGTGATAGTGTTGAAAAACCACTTTTCGCACTTGTGATAGTGTTGAAAAACCACTTTTCGCACATGTGTTAGTGTTGAAAAACCACTTTTCGCACTTGTGTTGGTGCAGGAAACCACTTTTGCACTTGTATTAGTGTGCAAAAACCACTTTTCGCACTTGTGTTAGTGTTGAAAAACCACTTTTCGCACTTGTGTTAGTGTTGAAAAACCACTTTTCGCACTTGTGTTGGTGCAGGAAACCACTTTTGCACTTGTATTAGTGTGGAAAAAACACTTTTTGCACTTGTGATAGTGTTGAAAAACCACTTTTCGCACTTGTGTTAGTGTTGAAAAACCACTTTTCGCACTTGTGTTGGTGCAGGAAACCACTTTTGCACTTGTATTAGTGTGGAAAAACCACTTTTCGCACTTGTGATAGCGTTGAAAAACCACTTTTCGAACTTGTGTTAGTGTTGAAAAACCACTTTTCGCACTTGTGTTGGGGCAGGAAACCACTTTTGCACTTGTATTAGTGTGGAAAAAACACTTTTCGCACTTGTGATAGTGTTCAAAAACCACTTTTCGCACTTGTGTTCGTGCAGGAAACCACTTTTGCACTTGTATTAGTGTGGAAAAAACACTTTTTGCACTTGTGATAGTGTTGAAAAACCACTTTTCGCACTTGTGTTAGTGTTGAAAACCCACTTTTCGCACTTGTGTTGGTGCAGGAAACCACTTTTGCCCTTGTATTAGTGTGGAAAAACCACTTTTTGCACTTGTGTTGGTGCAGGAAACCACTTTTGCACTTGTATTAGTGTGGAAAAAACACTTTTCGCACTTGTGATAGTGTTGAAAAACCACTTTTCGCACTTGTGTTAGTGTTGAAAAACCACTTTTCGCACTTGTGTTGGTGCAGGAAACCACTTTTGCACTTGTATTAGTGTGGAAAAACCACTTTTCGCACTTGTGATAGTGTTGAAAAACCACTTTTCGCACTTGTGTTAGTGTTGAAAAACCACTTTTCGCACTTGTGTTGGTGCAGGAAACCACTTTTGCACTTGTATTAGTGTGGAAAAAACACTTTTTGCACTTGTGATAGTGTTGAAAAACCACTTTTCGCACTTGTGTTAGTGTTGAAAAACCACTTTTCGCACTTGTGTTGGTGCAGGAAACCACTTTTGCACTTGTATTAGTGTGGAAAAAACACTTTTCGCACTTGTGATAGCGTTGAAAAACCACTTTTCGCACTTGTGTTAGTGTTGAAAACCCACTTTTCGCACTTGTGTTGGTGCAGGAAACCACTTTTGCACTTGTATTAGTGTGGAAAAACCACTTTTTGCACTTGTGTTGGTGCAGGAAACCACTTTTGCACTTGTATTAGTGTGGAAAAAACACTTTTTGCACTTGTATTGGTGCAGGAAACCACTTTTGCACTTGTATTAGTGTGGAAAAACCACTTTTCGCACTTGTGTTAGTGTTGAAAAACCACTTTTCGCACTCGTGTTAGTGTTGAAAAACCACTTTTCGCACTTGTGTTGGTGCAGGAAACCACTTTTGCACTTGTATTAGTGTGGAAAAACCACTTTTCGCACTTGTGTTAGTGTTGAAAAACCACTTTTCGCACTTGTGTTGGTGCAGGAAACCACTTTTGCACTTGTATTAGTGTGGAAAAAACACTTTTCGCACTTGTGATAGTGTTGAAAAACCACTTTTCGCACTTGTGTTAGTGTTGAAAAACCACTTTTCGCACTTGTGTTGGTGCAGGAAACCACTTTTGCACTTGTATTAGTGTGGAAAAAACACTTTTCGCACTTGTGATAGTGTTGAAAAACCACTTTTCGCACTTGTGTTAGTGTTGAAAAACCACTTTTCGCACTTGTGTTGGTGCAGGAAACCACTTTTGCACTTGTATTAGTGTGGAAAAAACACTTTTTGCACTTGTGATAGTGTTGAAAAACCACTTTTCGCACTTGTGTTAGTGTTTAAAATCCACTTTTCCCACTTGTGTTGGTGCAGGAAACCACTTTTGCACTTGTATTAGTGTGGAAAAAACACTTTTCGCACTTGTGATAGTGTTGAAAAACCACTTTTCGCACTTGTGATAGTGTTGAAAAACCACTTTTCACACTTGTGTTAGTGTTGAAAAACCACTTTTCGCACTTGTGTTGGTGCAGGAAACCACTTTTGCACTTGTATTAGTGTGGAAAAACCACTTTTCGCACTTGTGATAGTGTTGAAAAACCACTTTTCGCACTTGTGTTAGTGTTGAAAAACCACTTTTCACACTTGTGTTGGTGCAGGAAACCACTTTTGCACTTGTATTATTGTGGAAAAAACACTTTTTCTACTTGTGATAGTGTTGAAAAACCACTTTTCGCACTTGTGTTAGTGTTGAAAATACTTTTTGCACTTGTGTTGGTGCAGGAAACCACTTTTGCACTTGTATTAGTGTGGAAAAACCACTTTTCGCACTTGGGTTAGTGTTGAAAAACCACTTTTCGCACTCGTGTTAGTGTTGAAAAACCACTTTTCGCACTTGTGTTGGTGCAGGAAACCACTTTTGCACTTGTATTAGTGTGGAAAAAACACTTTTCGCACTTGTGATAGTGTTGAAAAACCACTTTTCGCACTTGTGTTGGTGCAGGAAACCACTTTTGCACTTGTATTAGTGTGGAAAAAACACTTTTCGCACTTGTGATAGTGTTGAAAATCCACTTTTCCCACTTGTGTTGGTGCAGGAAACCACTTTTGCACTTGTATTAGTGTGAAAAAAACACTTTTCGCACTTGTGATAGTGTTGAAAAACCACTTTTCGCACTTGTGTTAGTGTTGAAAAACCACTTTTCGCACTTGTGTTGGTGCAGGAAACCACTTTTGCACTTGTATTAGTGTGGAAAAACCACTTTTCGCACTTGTGTTAGTGTTGAAAAACCACTTTTCGCACTTGTGTTAGTGTTGAAAAACCACTTTTCGCACTTGTGTTGGTGCAGGAAACCACTTTTGCACTTGTATTAGTGTGGAAAAAACACTTTTTGCACTTGTGATAGTGTTGAAAAACCACTTTTCGCACTTGTGTTAGTGTTGAAAAACCACTTTTCGCACTTGTGTTGGTGCAGGAAACCACTTTTGCACTTGTATTAGTGTGGAAAAACCACTTTTCGCACTTGTGATAGCGTTGAAAAACCACTTTTCGCACTTGTGTTAGTGTTGAAAAAGCACTTTTCGCACTTGTGTTGGGGCAGGAAACCACTTTTGCACTTGTATTAGTGTGGAAAAAACACTTTTCGCACTTGTGATAGTGTTCAAAAACCACTTTTCGCACTTGTGTTGGTGCAGGAAACCACTTTTGCACTTGTATTAGTGTGGAAAAAACACTTTTTGCACTTGTGATAGTGTTGAAAAACCACTTTTCGCACTTGTGTTAGTGTTGAAAAACCACTTTTCCCACTTGTGTTGGTGCAGGAAACCACTTTTGCCCTTGTATTAGTGTGCAAAAAACACTTTTCGCACTTGTGATAGTGTTGAAAAACCACTTTTCGCACTTGTGTTAATGTTGAAAAACCACTTTTCGCACTTGTGTTGGTGCAGGAAACCACTTTTGCACTTGATTAGTGTGGAAAAACCACTTTTCGCACTTGTGTTAGTGTTGAAAAACCACTTTTCGCACTTGTGATAGTGTTGAAAAACCACTTTTTGCACTTGTGTTAGTGTTGAAAATCCACTTTTCCCACTTGTGTTGGTGCAGGAAACCACTTTTGCACTTGTATTAGTGTGGAAAAAACACTTTTCGCACTTGTGATAGTGTTGAAAAACCACTTTTCGCACTTGTGATAGTGTTGAAAAACCACTTTTTGCACTTGTGTTTGTGTTGAAAAACCACTTTTCGCACTTGTGTTGGTGCAGGAAACCACTTTTGCACTTGTATTAGTGTGGAAAAGCCACTTTTTGCACTTGTGTTAGTGTTGAAAAACCACTTTTCGCACTTGTGTTAGTGTTGAAAAACCACTTTTCGCACTTGTGTTGGTGCAGGAAACACCTTTTGCACTTATAATAGTGTGGAAAAAACACTTTTGCACTTGTGATAGTGTTGAAAAACCACTTTTCGCACTTGTGTTAGTGTTGAAAAACCACTTTTCGCACTTGTGTTAGTGTTGAAAAACCACTTTTCGCACTTGTGTTGGTGCAGGAAACACCTTTTGCACTTGTAATAGTGTGGAAAAAACACTTTTTGCACTTGTGATAGTGTTGAAAAACCACTTTTCGCACTTGTGTTAGTGTTGAAAAACCACTTTTCGCACTTGTGTTGGTGCAGGAAACCACTTTTGCACTTGTATTAGTGTGGAAAAACCACTTTTCGCACTTGTGATAGTGTTGAAAAACCACTTTTCGCACTTGTGTTAGTGTTGAAAAACCACTTTTCACACTTGTGTTGGTGCAGGAAACCACTTTTGCACTTGTATTAGTGTGGAAAAAACACTTTTCGCACTTGTGATAGTGTTGAAAAACCACTTTTCGCACTTGTGATAGTGTTGAAAAACCACTTTTCGCACTTGTGTTAGTGTTGAAAAACCACTTTTTGCACTTGTGTTGGTGCAGGAAACCACTTTTGCACTTGTATTAGTGTGGAAAAACCACTTTTCGCACTTGTGATAGTGTTGAAAAACCACTTTTCGCACTTGTGATAGTGTTGAAAAACCACTTTTCGCACATGTGTTAGTGTTGAAAAACCACTTTTCGCACTTGTGTTGGTGCAGGAAACCACTTTTGCACTTGTATTAGTGTGCAAAAACCACTTTTCGCACTTGTGTTAGTGTTGAAAAACCACTTTTCGCACTTGTGTTAGTGTTGAAAAACCACTTTTCGCACTTGTGTTGGTGCAGGAAACCACTTTTGCACTTGTATTAGTGTGGAAAAAACACTTTTTGCACTTGTGATAGTGTTGAAAACCACTTTTCGCACTTGTGTTAGTGTTGAAAAACCACTTTTCGCACTTGTGTTGGTGCAGGAAACCACTTTTGCACTTGTATTAGTGTGGAAAAACCACTTTTCGCACTTGTGATAGCGTTGAAAAACCACTTTTCGAACTTGTGTTAGTGTTGAAAAACCACTTTTCGCACTTGTGTTGGGGCAGGAAACCACTTTTGCACTTGTATTAGTGTGGAAAAAACACTTTTCGCACTTGTGATAGTGTTCAAAAACCACTTTTCGCACTTGTGTTCGTGCAGGAAACCACTTTTGCACTTGTATTAGTGTGGAAAAAACACTTTTTGCACTTGTGATAGTGTTGAAAAACCACTTTTTGCACTTGTGTTAGTGTTGAAAACCCACTTTTCGAACTTGTGTTGGTGCAGGAAACCACTTTTGCCCTTGTATTAGTGTGGAAAAACCACTTTTTGCACTTGTGTTGGTGCAGGAAACCACTTTTGCACTTGTATTAGTGTGGAAAAAACACTTTTCGCACTTGTGATAGTGTTGAAAAACCACTTTTCGCACTTGTGTTAGTGTTGAAAAACCACTTTTCGCACTTGTGTTGGTGCAGGAAACCACTTTTGCACTTGTATTAGTGTGGAAAAACCACTTTTCGCACTTGTGATAGTGTTGAAAAACCACTTTTCGCACTTGTGTTAGTGTTGAAAAACCACTTTTCGCACTTGTGTTGGTGCAGGAAACCACTTTTGCACTTGTATTAGTGTGGAAAAAACACTTTTTGCACTTGTGATAGTGTTGAAAAACCACTTTTCGCACTTGTGTTAGTGTTGAAAAACCACTTTTCGCACTTGTGTTGGTGCAGGAAACCACTTTTGCACTTGTATTAGTGTGGAAAAAACACTTTTCGCACTTGTGATAGCGTTGAAAAACCACTTTTCGCACTTGTGTTAGTGTTGAAAACCCACTTTTCGCACTTGTGTTGGTGCAGGAAACCACTTTTGCACTTGTATTAGTGTGGAAAAACCACTTTTTGCACTTGTGTTGGTGCAGGAAACCACTTTTGCACTTGTATTAGTGTGGAAAAAACACTTTTTGCACTTGTATTGGTGCAGGAAACCACTTTTGCACTTGTATTAGTGTGGAAAAACCACTTTTCGCACTTGTGTTAGTGTTGAAAAACCACTTTTCGCACTCGTGTTAGTGTTGAAAAACCACTTTTCGCACTTGTGTTGGTGCAGGAAACCACTTTTGCACTTGTGTTAGTGTGGAAAAACCACTTTTCGCACTTGTGTTAGTGTTGAAAAACCACTTTTCGCACTTGTGTTGGTGCAGGAAACCACTTTTGCACTTGTATTAGTGTGGAAAAAACACTTTTCGCACTTGTGATAGTGTTGAAAAACCACTTTTCGCACTTGTGTTAGTGTTGAAAAACCACTTTTCGCACTTGTGTTGGTGCAGGAAACCACTTTTGCACTTGTATTAGTGTGGAAAAAACACTTTTCGCACTTGTGATAGTGTTGAAAAACCACTTTTCGCACTTGTGTTAGTGTTGAAAAACCACTTTTCGCACTTGTGTTGGTGCAGGAAACCACTTTTGCACTTGTATTAGTGTGGAAAAAACACTTTTTGCACTTGTGATAGTGTTGAAAAACCACTTTTCGCACTTGTGTTAGTGTTGAAAATCCACTTTTCCCACTTGTGTTGGTGCAGGAAACCACTTTTGCACTTGTATTAGTGTGGAAAAACACTTTTCGCACTTGTGATAGTGTTGAAAAACCACTTTTCGCACTTGTGATAGTGTTGAAAAACCACTTTTCACACTTGTGTTAGTGTTGAAAAACCACTTTTCGCACTTGTGTTGGTGCAGGAAACCACTTTTGCACTTGTATTAGTGTGGAAAAACCACTTTTCGCACTTGTGTTAGTGTTGAAAAACCACTTTTTGCACTTGTGTTGGTGCAGGAAACTACTTTTGCACTTGTATTAGTGTGGAAAAACCACTTTTCGCACTTGTATTAGTGTTGAAAAACCACTTTTCGCACTCGTGTTAGTGTTGAAAAACCACTTTTCGCACTTGTGTTAGTGTTGAAAAACCACTTTTCGCACTTGTGATAGTGTTGAAAAACCACTTTTTGCACTTGTGTTAGTGTTGAAAATCCACTTTTCCCACTTGTGTTGGTGCAGGAAACCACTTTTGCACTTGTATTAGTGTGGACAAAAACACTTTTCGCACTTGTGATAGTGTTGAAAAACCACTTTTCGCACTTGTGATAGTGTTGAAAAACCACTTTTCGCACTTGTGTTTGTGTTGAAAAACCACTTTTCGCACTTGTGTTGGTGCAGGAAACCACTTTTGCACTTGTATTACTGTGGAAAAACCACTTTTTGCACTTGTGTTAGTGTTGAAAAACCACTTTTCGCACTTGTGTTAGTGTTGAAAAACCACTTTTCGCACTTGTGTTGGTGCAGGAAACACCTTTTGCACTTGTAATAGTGTGGAAAAAACACTTTTTGCACTTGTGATAGTGTTGAAAAACCACTTTTCGCACTTGTGTTAGTGTTGAAAAACCACTTTTCGCACTTGTGTTGGTGCAGGAAACCACTTTTGCACTTGTATTAGTGTGGAAAAACCACTTTTCGCACTTGTGATAGTGTTGAAAAACCACTTTTCGCACTTGTGTTAGTGTTGAAAAACCACTTTTCACACTTGTGTTGGTGCAGGAAACCACTTTTGCACTTGTATTAGTGTGGAAAAAACACTTTTCGCACTTGTGATAGTGTTGAAAAACCACTTTTCGCACTTGTGATAGTGTTGAAAAACCACTTTTCGCACTTGTGTTTGTGTTGAAAAACCACTTTTTGCACTTGTGTTGGTGCAGGAAACCACTTTTGCACTTGTATTAGTGTGGAAAAACCACTTTTCGCACTTGTGATAGTGTTGAAAAACCACTTTTCGCACTTGTGATAGTGTTGAAAAACCACTTTTCGCACATGTGTTAGTGTTGAAAAACCACTTTTCGCACTTGTGTTGGTGCAGGAAACCACTTTTGCACTTGTATTAGTGTGCAAAAACCACTTTTCGCACTTGTGTTAGTGTTGAAAAACCACTTTTCGCACTTGTGTTAGTGTTGAAAAACCACTTTTCGCACTTGTGTTGGTGCAGGAAACCACTTTTGCACTTGTATTAGTGTGGAAAAAACACTTTTTGCACTTGTGATAGTGTTGAAAAACCACTTTTCGCACTTGTGTTAGTGTTGAAAAACCACTTTTCGCACTTGTGTTGGTGCAGGAAACCACTTTTGCACTTGTATTAGTGTGGAAAAACCACTTTTCGCACTTGTGATAGCGTTGAAAAACCACTTTTCGAACTTGTGTTAGTGTTGAAAAACCACTTTTCGCACTTGTGTTGGGGCAGGAAACCACTTTTGCACTTGTATTAGTGTGGAAAAAACACTTTTCGCACTTGTGATAGTGTTCAAAAACCACTTTTCGCACTTGTGTTCGTGCAGGAAACCACTTTTGCACTTGTATTAGTGTGGAAAAAACACTTTTTGCACTTGTGATAGTGTTGAAAAACCACTTTTCGCACTTGTGTTAGTGTTGAAAACCCACTTTTCGCACTTGTGTTGGTGCAGGAAACCACTTTTGCCCTTGTATTAGTGTGGAAAAACCACTTTTTGCACTTGTGTTGGTGCAGGAAACCACTTTTGCACTTGTATTAGTGTGGAAAAAACACTTTTCGCACTTGTGATAGTGTTGAAAAACCACTTTTCGCACTTGTGTTAGTGTTGAAAAACCACTTTTCGCACTTGTGTTGGTGCAGGAAACCACTTTTGCACTTGTATTAGTGTGGAAAAACCACTTTTCGCACTTGTGATAGTGTTGAAAAACCACTTTTCGCACTTGTGTTAGTGTTGAAAAACCACTTTTCGCACTTGTGTTGGTGCAGGAAACCACTTTTGCACTTGTATTAGTGTGGAAAAAACACTTTTTGCACTTGTGATAGTGTTGAAAAACCACTTTTCGCACTTGTGTTAGTGTTGAAAAACCACTTTTCGCACTTGTGTTGGTGCAGGAAACCACTTTTGCACTTGTATTAGTGTGGAAAAAACACTTTTCGCACTTGTGATAGCGTTGAAAAACCACTTTTCGCACTTGTGTTAGTGTTGAAAACCCACTTTTCGCACTTGTGTTGGTGCAGGAAACCACTTTTGCACTTGTATTAGTGTGGAAAAACCACTTTTTGCACTTGTGTTGGTGCAGGAAACCACTTTTGCACTTGTATTAGTGTGGAAAAAACACTTTTTGCACTTGTATTGGTGCAGGAAACCACTTTTGCACTTGTATTAGTGTGGAAAAACCACTTTTCGCACTTGTGTTAGTGTTGAAAAACCACTTTTCGCACTCGTGTTAGTGTTGAAAAACCACTTTTCGCACTTGTGTTGGTGCAGGAAACCACTTTTGCACTTGTATTAGTGTGGAAAAACCACTTTTCGCACTTGTGTTAGTGTTGAAAAACCACTTTTCGCACTTGTGTTGGTGCAGGAAACCACTTTTGCACTTGTATTAGTGTGGAAAAAACACTTTTCGCACTTGTGATAGTGTTGAAAAACCACTTTTCGCACTTGTGTTAGTGTTGAAAAACCACTTTTCGCACTTGTGTTGGTGCAGGAAACCACTTTTGCACTTGTATTAGTGTGGAAAAAACACTTTTCGCACTTGTGATAGTGTTGAAAAACCACTTTTCGCACTTGTGTTAGTGTTGAAAAACCACTTTTCGCACTTGTGTTGGTGCAGGAAACCACTTTTGCACTTGTATTAGTGTGGAAAAAACACTTTTTGCACTTGTGATAGTGTTGAAAAACCACTTTTCGCACTTGTGTTAGTGTTTAAAATCCACTTTTCCCACTTGTGTTGGTGCAGGAAACCACTTTTGCACTTGTATTAGTGTGGAAAAAACACTTTTCGCACTTGTGATAGTGTTGAAAAACCACTTTTCGCACTTGTGATAGTGTTGAAAAACCACTTTTCACACTTGTGTTAGTGTTGAAAAACCACTTTTCGCACTTGTGTTGGTGCAGGAAACCACTTTTGCACTTGTATTAGTGTGGAAAAACCACTTTTCGCACTTGTGATAGTGTTGAAAAACCACTTTTCGCACTTGTGTTAGTGTTGAAAAACCACTTTTCACACTTGTGTTGGTGCAGGAAACCACTTTTGCACTTGTATTATTGTGGAAAAAACACTTTTTCTACTTGTGATAGTGTTGAAAAACCACTTTTCGCACTTGTGTTAGTGTTGAAAAACTACTTTTTGCACTTGTGTTGGTGCAGGAAACCACTTTTGCACTTGTATTAGTGTGGAAAAACCACTTTTCGCACTTGGGTTAGTGTTGAAAAACCACTTTTCGCACTCGTGTTAGTGTTGAAAAACCACTTTTCGCACTTGTGTTGGTGCAGGAAACCACTTTTGCACTTGTATTAGTGTGGAAAAAACACTTTTCGCACTTGTGATAGTGTTGAAAAACCACTTTTCGCACTTGTGTTGGTGCAGGAAACCACTTTTGCACTTGTATTAGTGTGGAAAAAACACTTTTCGCACTTGTGATAGTGTTGAAAATCCACTTTTCCCACTTGTGTTGGTGCAGGAAACCACTTTTGCACTTGTATTAGTGTGAAAAAAACACTTTTCGCACTTGTGATAGTGTTGAAAAACCACTTTTCGCACTTGTGTTAGTGTTGAAAAACCACTTTTCGCACTTGTGTTGGTGCAGGAAACCACTTTTGCACTTGTATTAGTGTGGAAAAACCACTTTTCGCACTTGTGTTAGTGTTGAAAAACCACTTTTCGCACTTGTGTTAGTGTTGAAAAACCACTTTTCGCACTTGTGTTGGTGCAGGAAACCACTTTTGCACTTGTATTAGTGTGGAAAAAACACTTTTTGCACTTGTGATAGTGTTGAAAAACCACTTTTCGCACTTGTGTTAGTGTTGAAAAACCACTTTTCGCACTTGTGTTGGTGCAGGAAACCACTTTTGCACTTGTATTAGTGTGGAAAAACCACTTTTCGCACTTGTGATAGCGTTGAAAAACCACTTTTCGCACTTGTGTTAGTGTTGAAAAAGCACTTTTCGCACTTGTGTTGGGGCAGGAAACCACTTTTGCACTTGTATTAGTGTGGAAAAAACACTTTTCGCACTTGTGATAGTGTTCAAAAACCACTTTTCGCACTTGTGTTGGTGCAGGAAACCACTTTTGCACTTGTATTAGTGTGGAAAAAACACTTTTTGCACTTGTGATAGTGTTGAAAAACCACTTTTCGCACTTGTGTTAGTGTTGAAAAACCACTTTTCCCACTTGTGTTGGTGCAGGAAACCACTTTTGCCCTTGTATTAGTGTGCAAAAAACACTTTTCGCACTTGTGATAGTGTTGAAAAACCACTTTTCGCACTTGTGTTAATGTTGAAAAACCACTTTTCGCACTTGTGTTGGTGCAGGAAACCACTTTTGCACTTGATTAGTGTGGAAAAACCACTTTTCGCACTTGTGTTAGTGTTGAAAAACCACTTTTCGCACTTGTGATAGTGTTGAAAAACCACTTTTTGCACTTGTGTTAGTGTTGAAAATCCACTTTTCCCACTTGTGTTGGTGCAGGAAACCACTTTTGCACTTGTATTAGTGTGGAAAAAACACTTTTCGCACTTGTGATAGTGTTGAAAAACCACTTTTCGCACTTGTGATAGTGTTGAAAAACCACTTTTTGCACTTGTGTTTGTGTTGAAAAACCACTTTTCGCACTTGTGTTGGTGCAGGAAACCACTTTTGCACTTGTATTAGTGTGGAAAAGCCACTTTTTGCACTTGTGTTAGTGTTGAAAAACCACTTTTCGCACTTGTGTTAGTGTTGAAAAACCACTTTTCGCACTTGTGTTGGTGCAGGAAACACCTTTTGCACTTATAATAGTGTGGAAAAAACACTTTTGCACTTGTGATAGTGTTGAAAAACCACTTTTCGCACTTGTGTTAGTGTTGAAAAACCACTTTTCGCACTTGTGTTGGTGCAGGAAACCACTTTGGCACTTGTATTAGTGTGGAAAAACCACTTTTCGCACTTGTGTTAGTGTTGAAAAACCACTTTTCGCACTTATGTTAGTGTTGAAAAACCACTTTTCACACTTGTGTTGGTGCAGGAAACCACTTTTGCACTTGTATTAGTGTGGAAAAAACACTTTTCGCACTTGTGATAGTGTTGAAAAACCACTTTTCGCACTTGTGATAGTGTTGAAAAACCACTTTTCGCACTTGTGTTAGTGTTGAAAAACCACTTTTTGCACTTGTGTTGGTGCAGGAAACCACTTTTGCACTTGTATTAGTGTGGAAAAACCACTTTTTGCACTTGTGATAGTGTTGAAAAACCACTTTTCGCACTTGTGATAGTGTTGAAAAACCACTTTTCGCACATGTGTTAGTGTTGAAAAACCACTTTTCGCACTTGTGTTGGTGCAGGAAACCACTTTTGCACTTGTATTAGTGTGGAAAAACCACTTTTCGCACTTGTGTTAGTGTTGAAAAACCACTTTTCGCACTTGTGTTAGTGTTGAAAAACCACTTTTCGCACTTGTGTTGGTGCAGGAAACCACTTTTGCACTTGTATTAGTGTGGAAAAAACACTTTTTGCACTTGTGATAGTGTTGAAAAACCACTTTTCGCACTTGTGTTAGTGTTGAAAAACCACTTTTCGCACTTGTGTTGGTGCAGGAAACCACTTTTGCACTTGTATTAGTGTGGAAAAACCACTTTTCGCACTTGTGATAGCGTTGAAAAACCACTTTTCGAACTTGTGTTAGTGTTGAAAAACCACTTTTCGCACTTGTGTTGGGGCAGGAAACCACTTTTGCACTTGTATTAGTGTGGAAAAAACACTTTTCGCACTTGTGATAGTGTTCAAAAACCACTTTTCGCACTTGTGTTGGTGCAGGAAACCACTTTTGCACTTGTATTAGTGTGGAAAAAACACTTTTTGCACTTGTGATAGTGTTGAAAAACCACTTTTCGCACTCGTGTTAGTGTTGAAAACCCACTTTTCGCACTTGTGTTGGTGCAGGAAACCACTTTTGCACTTGTATTAGTGTGGAAAAGCCACTTTTTGCACTTGTGTTAGTGTTGAAAAACCACTTTTCGCACTTGTGTTAGTGTTGAAAAACCACTTTTCGCACTTGTGTTGGTGCAGGAAACACCTTTTGCACTTATAATAGTGTGGAAAAAACACTTTTTGCACTTGTGATAGTGTTGAAAAACCACTTTTCGCACTTGTGTTAGTGTTGAAAAACCACTTTTCGCACTTGTGTTGGTGCAGGAAACCACTTTTGCACTTGTATTAGTGTGGAAAAACCACTTTTCGCACTTGTGATAGTGTTGAAAACCACTTTTCGCACTTATGTTAGTGTTGAAAAACCACTTTTCACACTTGTGTTGGTGCAGGAAACCACTTTTGCACTTGTATTAGTGTGGAAAAAACACTTTTCGCACTTGTGATAGTGTTGAAAAACCACTTTTCGCACTTGTGATAGTGTTGAAAAACCACTTTTCGCACTTGTGTTGGTGCAGGAAACCACTTTTGCACTTGTATTAGTGTGGAAAAACCACTTTTCGCACTTGTGATAGTGTTGAAAAACCACTTTTCGCACTTGTGATAGTGTTGAAAAACCACTTTTCGCACATGTGTTAGTGTTGAAAAACCACTTTTCGCACTTGTGTTGGTGCAGGAAACCACTTTTGCACTTGTATTAGTGTGGAAAAACCACTTTTTGCACTTGTGTTAGTGTTGAAAAACCACTTTTCGCACTTGTGTTAGTGTTGAAAAACCACTTTTCGCACTTGTGTTGGTGCAGGAAACCACTTTTGCACTTGTATTAGTGTGGAAAAAACACTTTTTGCACTTGTGATAGTGTTGAAAAACCACTTTTCGCACTTGTGTTAGTGTTGAAAAACCACTTTTCGCACTTGTGTTGGTGCAGGAAACCACTTTTGCACTTGTATTAGTGTGGAAAAACCACTTTTCGCACTTGTGATAGCGTTGAAAAACCACTTTTCGAACTTGTGTTAGTGTTGAAAAACCACTTTTCGCACTTGTGTTGGGGCAGGAAACCACTTTTGCACTTGTATTAGTGTGGAAAAAACACTTTTCGCACTTGTGATAGTGTTCAAAAACCACTTTTCGCACTTGTGTTGGTGCAGGAAACCACTTTTGCACTTGTATTAGTGTGGAAAAAACACTTTTTGCACTTGTGATAGTGTTGAAAAACCACTTTTCGCACTCGTGTTAGTGTTGAAAACCCACTTTTCGCACTTGTGTTGGTGCAGGAAACCACTTTTGCACTTGTATTAGTGTGGAAAAACCACTTTTTGCACTTGTGTTGGTGCAGGAAACCACTTTTGCACTTGTATTAGTGTGGAAAAAACACTTTTCGCACTTGTGATAGTGTTGAAAAACCACTTTTCGCACTTGTGATAGTGTTGAAAAACCACTTTTCGCACTTGTGTTAGTGTTGAAAAACCACTTTTTGCACTTGTGTTGGTGCAGGAAACCACTTTTGCACTTGTATTAGTGTGGAAAAACCACTTTTCGCACTTGTATTAGTGTTGAAAAACCACTTTTCGCACTCGTGTTAGTGTTGAAAAACCACTTTTCGCACTTGTGTTAGTGTTGAAAAACCACTTTTCGCACTTGTGATAGTGTTGAAAAACCACTTTTTGCACTTGTGTTAGTGTTGAAAATCCACTTTTCCCACTTGTGTTGGTGCAGGAAACCACTTTTGCACTTGTATTAGTGTGGACAAAAACACTTTTCGCACTTGTGATAGTGTTGAAAAACCACTTTTCGCACTTGTGATAGTGTTGAAAAACCACTTTTCGCACTTGTGTTTGTGTTGAAAAACCACTTTTCGCACTTGTGTTGGTGCAGGAAACCACTTTTGCACTTGTATTACTGTGGAAAAACCACTTTTTGCACTTGTGTTAGTGTTGAAAAACCACTTTTCGCACTTGTGTTAGTGTTGAAAAACCACTTTTCGCACTTGTGTTGGTGCAGGAAACACCTTTTGCACTTGTAATAGTGTGGAAAAAACACTTTTTGCACTTGTGATAGTGTTGAAAAACCACTTTTCGCACTTGTGTTAGTGTTGAAAAACCACTTTTCGCACTTGTGTTGGTGCAGGAAACCACTTTTGCACTTGTATTAGTGTGGAAAAACCACTTTTCGCACTTGTGATAGTGTTGAAAAACCACTTTTCGCACTTGTGTTAGTGTTGAAAAACCACTTTTCACACTTGTGTTGGTGCAGGAAACCACTTTTGCACTTGTATTAGTGTGGAAAAAACACTTTTCGCACTTGTGATAGTGTTGAAAAACCACTTTTCGCACTTGTGATAGTGTTGAAAAACCACTTTTCGCACTTGTGTTAGTGTTGAAAAACCACTTTTTGCACTTGTGTTGGTGCAGGAAACCACTTTTGCACTTGTATTAGTGTGGAAAAACCACTTTTCGCACTTGTGATAGTGTTGAAAAACCACTTTTCGCACTTGTGATAGTGTTGAAAAACCACTTTTCGCACATGTGTTAGTGTTGAAAAACCACTTTTCGCACTTGTGTTGGTGCAGGAAACCACTTTTGCACTTGTATTAGTGTGGAAAAAACACTTTTTGCACTTGTGATAGTGTTGAAAAACCACTTTTCGCACTCGTGTTAGTGTTGAAAACCCACTTTTCGCACTTGTGTTGGTGCAGGAAACCACTTTTGCACTTGTATTAGTGTGGAAAAGCCACTTTTTGCACTTGTGTTAGTGTTGAAAAACCACTTTTCGCACTTGTGTTAGTGTTGAAAAACCACTTTTCGCACTTGTGTTGGTGCAGGAAACACCTTTTGCACTTATAATAGTGTGGAAAAAACACTTTTTGCACTTGTGATAGTGTTGAAAAACCACTTTTCGCACTTGTGTTAGTGTTGAAAAACCACTTTTCACACTTGTGTTGGTGCAGGAAACCACTTTTGCACTTGTATTAGTGTGGAAAAAACACTTTTCGCACTTGTGATAGTGTTGAAAAACCACTTTTCGCACTTGTGATAGTGTTGAAAAACCACTTTTCGCACTTGTGTTAGTGTTGAAAAACCACTTTTTGCACTTGTGTTGGTGCAGGAAACCACTTTTGCACTTGTATTAGTGTGGAAAAACCACTTTTCGCACTTGTGATAGTGTTGAAAAACCACTTTTCGCACTTGTGATAGTGTTGAAAAACCACTTTTCGCACATGTGTTAGTGTTGAAAAACCACTTTTCGCACTTGTGTTGGTGCAGGAAACCACTTTTGCACTTGTATTAGTGTGGAAAAACCACTTTTTGCACTTGTGTTAGTGTTGAAAAACCACTTTTCGCACTTGTGTTAGTGTTGAAAAACCACTTTTCGCACTTGTGTTGGTGCAGGAAACCACTTTTGCACTTGTATTAGTGTGGAAAAAACACTTTTTGCACTTGTGATAGTGTTGAAAAACCACTTTTCGCACTTGTGTTAGTGTTGAAAAACCACTTTTCGCACTTGTGTTGGTGCAGGAAACCACTTTTGCACTTGTATTAGTGTGGAAAAACCACTTTTCGCACTTGTGATAGCGTTGAAAAACCACTTTTCGAACTTGTGTTAGTGTTGAAAAACCACTTTTCGCACTTGTGTTGGGGCAGGAAACCACTTTTGCACTTGTATTAGTGTGGAAAAAACACTTTTCGCACTTGTGATAGTGTTCAAAAACCACTTTTCGCACTTGTGTTGGTGCAGGAAACCACTTTTGCACTTGTATTAGTGTGGAAAAAACACTTTTTGCACTTGTGATAGTGTTGAAAAACCACTTTTCGCACTCGTGTTAGTGTTGAAAACCCACTTTTCGCACTTGTGTTGGTGCAGGAAACCACTTTTGCACTTGTATTAGTGTGGAAAAACCACTTTTTGCACTTGTGTTGGTGCAGGAAACCACTTTTGCACTTGTATTAGTGTGGAAAAAACACTTTTCGCACTTGTGATAGTGTTGAAAAACCACTTTTCGCACTTGTGATAGTGTTGAAAAACCACTTTTCGCACTTGTGTTAGTGTTGAAAAACCACTTTTTGCACTTGTGTTGGTGCAGGAAACCACTTTTGCACTTGTATTAGTGTGGAAAAACCACTTTTCGCACTTGTATTAGTGTTGAAAAACCACTTTTCGCACTCGTGTTAGTGTTGAAAAACCACTTTTCGCACTTGTGTTAGTGTTGAAAAACCACTTTTCGCACTTATGATAGTGTTGAAAAACCACTTTTTGCACTTGTGTTAGTGTTGAAAATCCACTTTTCCCACTTGTGTTGGTGCAGGAAACCACTTTTGCACTTGTATTAGTGTGGACAAAAACACTTTTCGCACTTGTGATAGTGTTGAAAAACCACTTTTCGCACTTGTGATAGTGTTGAAAAACCACTTTTCGCACTTGTGTTTGTGTTGAAAAACCACTTTTCGCACTTGTGTTGGTGCAGGAAACCACTTTTGCACTTGTATTACTGTGGAAAAACCACTTTTTGCACTTGTGTTAGTGTTGAAAAACCACTTTTCGCACTTGTGTTAGTGTTGCAAAACCACTTTTCGCACTTGTGTTGGTGCAGGAAACACCTTTTGCACTTGTAATAGTGTGGAAAAAACACTTTTTGCACTTGTGATAGTGTTGAAAAACCACTTTTCGCACTTGTGTTAGTGTTGAAAAACCACTTTTCGCACTTGTGTTGGTGCAGGAAACCACTTTTGCACTTGTATTAGTGTGGAAAAACCACTTTTCGCACTTGTGATAGTGTTGAAAAACCACTTTTCACACTTGTGTTAGTGTTGAAAAACCACTTTTCACACTTGTGTTGGTGCAGGAAACCACTTTTGCACTTGTATTAGTGTGGAAAAAACACTTTTCGCACTTGTGATAGTGTTGAAAAACCACTTTTCGCACTTGTGATAGTGTTGAAAAACCACTTTTCGCACTTGTGTTAGTGTTGAAAAACCACTTTTTGCACTTGTGTTGGTGCAGGAAACCACTTTTGCACTTGTATTAGTGTGGAAAAACCACTTTTCGCACTTGTGATAGTGTTGAAAAACCACTTTTCGCACTTGTGATAGTGTTGAAAAACCACTTTTCGCACATGTGTTAGTGTTGAAAAACCACTTTTCGCACTTGTGTTGGTGCAGGAAACCACTTTTGCACTTGTATTAGTGTGCAAAAACCACTTTTCGCACTTGTGTTAGTGTTGAAAAACCACTTTTCGCACTTGTGTTAGTGTTGAAAAACCACTTTTCGCACTTGTGTTGGTGCAGGAAACCACTTTTGCACTTGTATTAGTGTGGAAAAAACACTTTTTGCACTTGTGATAGTGTTGAAAAACCACTTTTCGCACTTGTGTTAGTGTTGAAAAACCACTTTTCGCACTTGTGTTGGTGCAGGAAACCACTTTTGCACTTGTATTAGTGTGGAAAAACCACTTTTCGCACTTGTGATAGCGTTGAAAAACCACTTTTCGAACTTGTGTTAGTGTTGAAAAACCACTTTTCGCACTTGTGTTGGGGCAGGAAACCACTTTTGCACTTGTATTAGTGTGGAAAAAACACTTTTCGCACTTGTGATAGTGTTCAAAAACCACTTTTCGCACTTGTGTTCGTGCAGGAAACCACTTTTGCACTTGTATTAGTGTGGAAAAAACACTTTTTGCACTTGTGATAGTGTTGAAAAACCACTTTTCGCACTTGTGTTAGTGTTGAAAACCCACTTTTCGCACTTGTGTTGGTGCAGGAAACCACTTTTGCCCTTGTATTAGTGTGGAAAAACCACTTTTTGCACTTGTGTTGGTGCAGGAAACCACTTTTGCACTTGTATTAGTGTGGAAAAAACACTTTTCGCACTTGTGATAGTGTTGAAAAACCACTTTTCGCACTTGTGTTAGTGTTGAAAAACCACTTTTCGCACTTGTGTTGGTGCAGGAAACCACTTTTGCACTTGTATTAGTGTGGAAAAACCACTTTTCGCACTTGTGATAGTGTTGAAAAACCACTTTTCGCACTTGTGTTGGTGTTGAAAAACCACTTTTCGCACTTGTGTTGGTGCAGGAAACCACTTTTGCACTTGTATTAGTGTGGAAAAAACACTTTTTGCACTTGTGATAGTGTTGAAAAACCACTTTTCGCACTTGTGTTAGTGTTGAAAATCCACTTTTCCCCCTTGTGTTGGTGCAGGGAACCACTTTTGCACTTGTATTAGTGTGGAAAAAACACTTTTCGCACTTGTGATAGTGTTGAAAAACCACTTTTCGCACTTGTGATAGTGTTGAAAAACCACTTTTCACACTTGTGTTAGTGTTGAAAAACCACTTTTCGCACTTGTGTTGGTGCAGGAAACCACTTTTGCACTTGAATTAGTGTGGAAAAAACACTTTTTGCACTTGTGATAGTGTTGAAAAACCACTTTTCGCACTTGTGTTAGTGTTGAAAAACCACTTTTCGCACTTGTGTTGGTGCAGGAAACCACTTTTGCACTTGTATTAGTGTGGAAAAAACACTTTTCGCACTTGTGATAGCGTTGAAAAACCACTTTTCGCACTTGTGTTAGTGTTGAAAAACCACTTTTCGCACTTGTGTTGGTGCAGGAAACCACTTTTGCACTTGTATTAGTGTGGAAAAACCACTTTTCGCACTTGTGATAGTGTTGAAAAACCACCTTTCGCACTTGTGATAGTGTTGAAAAACCACTTTTCGCACATGTGTTAGTGTTGAAAAACCACTTTTCGCACTTGTGTTGGTGCAGGAAACCACTTTTGCACTTGTATTAGTGTGGAAAAAACACTTTTTGCACTTGTGATAGTGTTGAAAAACCACTTTTCGCACTCGTGTTAGTGTTGAAAACCCACTTTTCGCACTTGTGTTGGTGCAGGAAACCACTTTTGCACTTGTATTAGTGTGGAAAAGCCACTTTTTGCACTTGTGTTAGTGTTGAAAAACCACTTTTCGCACTTGTGTTAGTGTTGAAAAACCACTTTTCGCACTTGTGTTGGTGCAGGAAACACCTTTTGCACTTATAATAGTGTGGAAAAAACACTTTTTGCACTTGTGATAGTGTTGAAAAACCACTTTTCGCACTTGTGTTAGTGTTGAAAAACCACTTTTCGCACTTGTGTTGGTGCAGGAAACCACTTTTGCACTTGTATTAGTGTGGAAAAGCCACTTTTTGCACTTGTGTTAGTGTTGAAAAACCACTTTTCGCACTTGTGTTAGTGTTGAAAAACCACTTTTCGCACTTGTGTTGGTGCAGGAAACACCTTTTGCACTTATAATAGTGTGGAAAAAACACTTTTTGCACTTGTGATAGTGTTGAAAAACCACTTTTCGCACTTGTGTTAGTGTTGAAAAACCACTTTTCGCACTTGTGTTGGTGCAGGAAACCACTTTTGCACTTGTATTAGTGTGGGAAAAACACTTTTCGCACTTGTGATAGCGTTGAAAAACCACTTTTCGAACTTGTGTTAGTGTTGAAAAACCACTTTTCGCACTTGTGTTGGGGCAGGAAACCACTTTTGCACTTGTATTAGTGTGGAAAAAACACTTTTCGCACTTGTGATAGTGTTCAAAAACCACTTTTCGCACTTGTGTTCGTGCAGGAAACCACTTTTGCACTTGTATTAGTGTGGAAAAAACACTTTTTGCACTTGTGATAGTGTTGAAAAACCACTTTTCGCACTTGTGTTAGTGTTGAAAACCCACTTTTCGCACTTGTGTTGGTGCAGGAAACCACTTTTGCCCTTGTATTAGTGTGGAAAAACCACTTTTTGCACTTGTGTTGGTGCAGGAAACCACTTTTGCACTTGTATTAGTGTGGAAAAAACACTTTTCGCACTTGTGATAGTGTTGAAAAACCACTTTTCGCACTTGTGTTAGTGTTGAAAAACCACTTTTCGCACTTGTGTTGGTGCAGGAAACCACTTTTGCACTTGTATTAGTGTGGAAAAACCACTTTTCGCACTTGTGATAGTGTTGAAAAACCACTTTTCGCACTTGTGTTGGTGTTGAAAAACCACTTTTCGCACTTGTGTTGGTGCAGGAAACCACTTTTGCACTTGTATTAGTGTGGAAAAAACACTTTTTGCACTTGTGATAGTGTTGAAAAACCACTTTTCGCACTTGTGTTAGTGTTGAAAATCCACTTTTCCCCCTTGTGTTGGTGCAGGGAACCACTTTTGCACTTGTATTAGTGTGGAAAAAACACTTTTCGCACTTGTGATAGTGTTGAAAAACCACTTTTCGCACTTGTGATAGTGTTGAAAAACCACTTTTCACACTTGTGTTAGTGTTGAAAAACCACTTTTCGCACTTGTGTTGGTGCAGGAAACCACTTTTGCACTTGAATTAGTGTGGAAAAAACACTTTTTGCACTTGTGATAGTGTTGAAAAACCACTTTTCGCACTTGTGTTAGTGTTGAAAAACCACTTTTCGCACTTGTGTTGGTGCAGGAAACCACTTTTGCACTTGTATTAGTGTGGAAAAAACACTTTTCGCACTTGTGATAGCGTTGAAAAACCACTTTTCGCACTTGTGTTAGTGTTGAAAAACCACTTTTCGCACTTGTGTTGGTGCAGGAAACCACTTTTGCACTTGTATTAGTGTGGAAAAACCACTTTTCGCACTTGTGATAGTGTTGAAAAACCACTTTTCGCACTTGTGATAGTGTTGAAAAACCACTTTTCGCACATGTGTTAGTGTTGAAAAACCACTTTTCGCACTTGTGTTGGTGCAGGAAACCACTTTTGCACTTGTATTAGTGTGGAAAAAACACTTTTTGCACTTGTGATAGTGTTGAAAAACCACTTTTCGCACTCGTGTTAGTGTTGAAAACCCACTTTTCGCACTTGTGTTGGTGCAGGAAACCACTTTTGCACTTGTATTAGTGTGGAAAAGCCACTTTTTGCACTTGTGTTAGTGTTGAAAAACCACTTTTCGCACTTGTGTTAGTGTTGAAAAACCACTTTTCGCACTTGTGTTGGTGCAGGAAACCACTTTTGCACTTGTATTAGTGTGGAAAAACCACTTTTCGCACTTGTGATAGTGTTGAAAAACCACTTTTCGCACTTGTGATAGTGTTGAAAAACCACTTTTCGCACATGTGTTAGTGTTGAAAAACCACTTTTCGCACTTGTGTTGGTGCAGGAAACCACTTTTGCACTTGTATTAGTGTGCAAAAACCACTTTTCGCACTTGTGTTAGTGTTGAAAAACCACTTTTCGCACTTGTGTTAGTGTTGAAAAACCACTTTTCGCACTTGTGTTGGTGCAGGAAACCACTTTTGCACTTGTATTAGTGTGGAAAAAACACTTTTTGCACTTGTGATAGTGTTGAAAAACCACTTTTCGCACTTGTGTTAGTGTTGAAAAACCACTTTTCGCACTTGTGTTGGTGCAGGAAACCACTTTTGCACTTGTATTAGTGTGGAAAAACCACTTTTCGCACTTGTGATAGCGTTGAAAAACCACTTTTCGAACTTGTGTTAGTGTTGAAAAACCACTTTTCGCACTTGTGTTGGGGCAGGAAACCACTTTTGCACTTGTATTAGTGTGGAAAAAACACTTTTCGCACTTGTGATAGTGTTCAAAAACCACTTTTCGCACTTGTGTTCGTGCAGGAAACCACTTTTGCACTTGTATTAGTGTGGAAAAAACACTTTTTGCACTTGTGATAGTGTTGAAAAACCACTTTTCGCACTTGTGTTAGTGTTGAAAACCCACTTTTCGCACTTGTGTTGGTGCAGGAAACCACTTTTGCCCTTGTATTAGTGTGGAAAAACCACTTTTTGCACTTGTGTTGGTGCAGGAAACCACTTTTGCACTTGTATTAGTGTGGAAAAAACACTTTTCGCACTTGTGATAGTGTTGAAAAACCACTTTTCGCACTTGTGTTAGTGTTGAAAAACCACTTTTCGCACTTGTGTTGGTGCAGGAAACCACTTTTGCACTTGTATTAGTGTGGAAAAACCACTTTTCGCACTTGTGATAGTGTTGAAAAACCACTTTTCGCACTTGTGTTGGTGTTGAAAAACCACTTTTCGCACTTGTGTTGGTGCAGGAAACCACTTTTGCACTTGTATTAGTGTGGAAAAAACACTTTTTGCACTTGTGATAGTGTTGAAAAACCACTTTTCGCACTTGTGTTAGTGTTGAAAATCCACTTTTCCCCCTTGTGTTGGTGCAGGGAACCACTTTTGCACTTGTATTAGTGTGGAAAAAACACTTTTCGCACTTGTGATAGTGTTGAAAAACCACTTTTCGCACTTGTGATAGTGTTGAAAAACCACTTTTCACACTTGTGTTAGTGTTGAAAAACCACTTTTCGCACTTGTGTTGGTGCAGGAAACCACTTTTGCACTTGAATTAGTGTGGAAAAAACACTTTTTGCACTTGTGATAGTGTTGAAAAACCACTTTTCGCACTTGTGTTAGTGTTGAAAAACCACTTTTCGCACTTGTGTTGGTGCAGGAAACCACTTTTGCACTTGTATTAGTGTGGAAAAAACACTTTTCGCACTTGTGATAGCGTTGAAAAACCACTTTTCGCACTTGTGTTAGTGTTGAAAAACCACTTTTCGCACTTGTGTTGGTGCAGGAAACCACTTTTGCACTTGTATTAGTGTGGAAAAACCACTTTTCGCACTTGTGATAGTGTTGAAAAACCACCTTTCGCACTTGTGATAGTGTTGAAAAACCACTTTTCGCACATGTGTTAGTGTTGAAAAACCACTTTTCGCACTTGTGTTGGTGCAGGAAACCACTTTTGCACTTGTATTAGTGTGGAAAAAACACTTTTTGCACTTGTGATAGTGTTGAAAAACCACTTTTCGCACTCGTGTTAGTGTTGAAAACCCACTTTTCGCACTTGTGTTGGTGCAGGAAACCACTTTTGCACTTGTATTAGTGTGGAAAAGCCACTTTTTGCACTTGTGTTAGTGTTGAAAAACCACTTTTCGCACTTGTGTTAGTGTTGAAAAACCACTTTTCGCACTTGTGTTGGTGCAGGAAACACCTTTTGCACTTATAATAGTGTGGAAAAAACACTTTTTGCACTTGTGATAGTGTTGAAAAACCACTTTTCGCACTTGTGTTAGTGTTGAAAAACCACTTTTCGCACTTGTGTTGGTGCAGGAAACCACTTTTGCACTTGTATTAGTGTGGAAAAGCCACTTTTTGCACTTGTGTTAGTGTTGAAAAACCACTTTTCGCACTTGTGTTAGTGTTGAAAAACCACTTTTCGCACTTGTGTTGGTGCAGGAAACACCTTTTGCACTTATAATAGTGTGGAAAAAACACTTTTTGCACTTGTGATAGTGTTGAAAAACCACTTTTCGCACTTGTGTTAGTGTTGAAAAACCACTTTTCGCACTTGTGTTGGTGCAGGAAACCACTTTTGCACTTGTATTAGTGTGGGAAAAACACTTTTCGCACTTGTGATAGCGTTGAAAAACCACTTTTCGAACTTGTGTTAGTGTTGAAAAACCACTTTTCGCACTTGTGTTGGGGCAGGAAACCACTTTTGCACTTGTATTAGTGTGGAAAAAACACTTTTCGCACTTGTGATAGTGTTCAAAAACCACTTTTCGCACTTGTGTTCGTGCAGGAAACCACTTTTGCACTTGTATTAGTGTGGAAAAAAACACTTTTTGCACTTGTGATAGTGTTGAAAAACCACTTTTCGCACTTGTGTTAGTGTTGAAAACCCACTTTTCGCACTTGTGTTGGTGCAGGAAACCACTTTTGCCCTTGTATTAGTGTGGAAAAACCACTTTTTGCACTTGTGTTGGTGCAGGAAACCACTTTTGCACTTGTATTAGTGTGGAAAAAACACTTTTCGCACTTGTGATAGTGTTGAAAAACCACTTTTCGCACTTGTGTTAGTGTTGAAAAACCACTTTTCGCACTTGTGTTGGTGCAGGAAACCACTTTTGCACTTGTATTAGTGTGGAAAAACCACTTTTCGCACTTGTGATAGTGTTGAAAAACCACTTTTCGCACTTGTGTTGGTGTTGAAAAACCACTTTTCGCACTTGTGTTGGTGCAGGAAACCACTTTTGCACTTGTATTAGTGTGGAAAAAACACTTTTTGCACTTGTGATAGTGTTGAAAAACCACTTTTCGCACTTGTGTTAGTGTTGAAAATCCACTTTTCCCCCTTGTGTTGGTGCAGGGAACCACTTTTGCACTTGTATTAGTGTGGAAAAAACACTTTTCGCACTTGTGATAGTGTTGAAAAACCACTTTTCGCACTTGTGATAGTGTTGAAAAACCACTTTTCACACTTGTGTTAGTGTTGAAAAACCACTTTTCGCACTTGTGTTGGTGCAGGAAACCACTTTTGCACTTGAATTAGTGTGGAAAAAACACTTTTTGCACTTGTGATAGTGTTGAAAAACCACTTTTCGCACTTGTGTTAGTGTTGAAAAACCACTTTTCGCACTTGTGTTGGTGCAGGAAACCACTTTTGCACTTGTATTAGTGTGGAAAAAACACTTTTCGCACTTGTGATAGCGTTGAAAAACCACTTTTCGCACTTGTGTTAGTGTTGAAAAACCACTTTTCGCACTTGTGTTGGTGCAGGAAACCACTTTTGCACTTGTATTAGTGTGGAAAAACCACTTTTCGCACTTGTGATAGTGTTGAAAAACCACTTTTCGCACTTGTGATAGTGTTGAAAAACCACTTTTCGCACATGTGTTAGTGTTGAAAAACCACTTTTCGCACTTGTGTTGGTGCAGGAAACCACTTTTGCACTTGTATTAGTGTGGAAAAAACACTTTTTGCACTTGTGATAGTGTTGAAAAACCACTTTTCGCACTCGTGTTAGTGTTGAAAACCCACTTTTCGCACTTGTGTTGGTGCAGGAAACCACTTTTGCACTTGTATTAGTGTGGAAAAGCCACTTTTTGCACTTGTGTTAGTGTTGAAAAACCACTTTTCGCACTTGTGTTAGTGTTGAAAAACCACTTTTCGCACTTGTGTTGGTGCAGGAAACACCTTTTGCACTTATAATAGTGTGGAAAAAACACTTTTTGCACTTGTGATAGTGTTGAAAAACCACTTTTCGCACTTGTGTTAGTGTTGAAAAACCACTTTTCGCACTTGTGTTGGTGCAGGAAACCACTTTTGCACTTGTATTAGTGTGGGAAAACCACTTTTCGCACTTGTGATAGTGTTGAAAAACCACTTTTCGCACTTATGTTAGTGTTGAAAAACCACTTTTCACACTTGTGTTGGTGCAGGAAACCACTTTTGCACTTGTATTAGTGTGGAAAAAACACTTTTCGCACTTGTGATAGTGTTGAAAAACCACTTTTCGCACTTGTGATAGTGTTGAAAAACCACTTTTCGCACTTGTGTTAGTGTTGAAAAACCACTTTTTGCACTTGTGTTGGTGCAGGAAACCACTTTTGCACTTGTATTAGTGTGGAAAAACCACTTTTCGCACTTGTGATAGTGTTGAAAAACCACTTTTCGCACTTGTGATAGTGTTGAAAAACCACTTTTCGCACATGTGTTAGTGTTGAAAAACCACTTTTCGCACTTGTGTTGGTGCAGGAAACCACTTTTGCACTTGTATTAGTGTGGAAAAACCACTTTTTGCACTTGTGTTAGTGTTGAAAAACCACTTTTCGCACTTGTGTTAGTGTTGAAAAACCACTTTTCGCACTTGTGTTGGTGCAGGAAACCACTTTTGCACTTGTATTAGTGTGGAAATAACACTTTTTGCACTTGTGATAGTGTTGAAAAACCACTTTTCGCACTTGTGTTAGTGTTGAAAAACCACTTTTCGCACTTGTGTTGGTGCAGGAAACCACTTTTGCACTTGTATTAGTGTGGAAAAACCACTTTTCGCACTTGTGATAGCGTTGAAAAACCACTTTTCGAACTTGTGTTAGTGTTGAAAAACCACTTTTCGCACTTGTGTTGGGGCAGGAAACCACTTTTGCACTTGTATTAGTGTGGAAAAAACACTTTTCGCACTTGTGATAGTGTTCAAAAACCACTTTTCGCACTTGTGTTGGTGCAGGAAACCACTTTTGCACTTGTATTAGTGTGGAAAAAACACTTTTTGCACTTGTGATAGTGTTGAAAAACCACTTTTCGCACTCGTGTTAGTGTTGAAAACCCACTTTTCGCACTTGTGTTGGTGCAGGAAACCACTTTTGCACTTGTATTAGTGTGGAAAAACCGCTTTTTGCACTTGTGTTGGTGCAGGAAACCACTTTTGCACTTGTATTAGTGTGGAAAAAACACTTTTCGCACTTGTGATAGTGTTGAAAAACCACTTTTCGCACTTGTGATAGTGTTGAAAAACCACTTTTCGCACTTGTGTTAGTGTTGAAAAACCACTTTTTGCACTTGTGTTAGTGTTGAAAAACCACTTTTTGCACTTGTGTTGGTGCAGGAAACCACTTTTGCACTTGTATTAGTGTGGAAAAACCACTCTTCGCACTTGTGATAGTGTTGAAAAACCACTTTTCGCACTTGTGATAGTGTTGAAAAACCACTTTTCGCACATGTGTTAGTGTTGAAAAACCACTTTTCGCACTTGTGTTGGTGCAGGAAACCACTTTTGCACTTGTATTAGTGTGCAAAAACCACTTTTCGCACTTGTGTTAGTGTTGAAAAACCACTTTTCGCACTTGTGTTAGTGTTGAAAAACCACTTTTCGCACTTGTGTTGGTGCAGGAAACCACTTTTGCACTTGTATTAGTGTGGAAAAAACACTTTTTGCACTTGTGATAGTGTTGAAAAACCACTTTTCGCACTTGTGTTAGTGTTGAAAAACCACTTTTCGCACTTGTGTTGGTGCAGGAAACCACTTTTGCACTTGTATTAGTGTGGAAAAACCACTTTTCGCACTTGTGATAGCGTTGAAAAACCACTTTTCGAACTTGTGTTAGTGTTGAAAAACCACTTTTCGCACTTGTGTTGGGGCAGGAAACCACTTTTGCACTTGTATTAGTGTGGAAAAAACACTTTTCGCACTTGTGATAGTGTTCAAAAACCACTTTTCGCACTTGTGTTCGTGCAGGAAACCACTTTTGCACTTGTATTAGTGTGGAAAAAACACTTTTTGCACTTGTGATAGTGTTGAAAAACCACTTTTCGCACTTGTGTTAGTGTTGAAAACCCACTTTTCGCACTTGTGTTGGTGCAGGAAACCACTTTTGCCCTTGTATTAGTGTGGAAAAACCACTTTTTGCACTTGTGTTGGTGCAGGAAACCACTTTTGCACTTGTATTAGTGTGGAAAAAACACTTTTCGCACTTGTGATAGTGTTGAAAAACCACTTTTCGCACTTGTGTTAGTGTTGAAAAACCACTTTTCGCACTTGTGTTGGTGCAGGAAACCACTTTTGCACTTGTATTAGTGTGGAAAAACCACTTTTCGCACTTGTGATAGTGTTGAAAAACCACTTTTCGCACTTGTGTTGGTGTTGAAAAACCACTTTTCGCACTTGTGTTGGTGCAGGAAACCACTTTTGCACTTGTATTAGTGTGGAAAAAACACTTTTTGCACTTGTGATAGTGTTGAAAAACCACTTTTCGCACTTGTGTTAGTGTTGAAAATCCACTTTTCCCCCTTGTGTTGGTGCAGGGAACCACTTTTGCACTTGTATTAGTGTGGAAAAAACACTTTTCGCACTTGTGATAGTGTTGAAAAACCACTTTTCGCACTTGTGATAGTGTTGAAAAACCACTTTTCACACTTGTGTTAGTGTTGAAAAACCACTTTTCGCACTTGTGTTGGTGCAGGAAACCACTTTTGCACTTGAATTAGTGTGGAAAAAACACTTTTTGCACTTGTGATAGTGTTGAAAAACCACTTTTCGCACTTGTGTTAGTGTTGAAAAACCACTTTTCGCACTTGTGTTGGTGCAGGAAACCACTTTTGCACTTGTATTAGTGTGGAAAAAACACTTTTCGCACTTGTGATAGCGTTGAAAAACCACTTTTCGCACTTGTGTTAGTGTTGAAAAACCACTTTTCGCACTTGTGTTGGTGCAGGAAACCACTTTTGCACTTGTATTAGTGTGGAAAAACCACTTTTCGCACTTGTGATAGTGTTGAAAAACCACTTTTCGCACTTGTGATAGTGTTGAAAAACCACTTTTCGCACATGTGTTAGTGTTGAAAAACCACTTTTCGCACTTGTGTTGGTGCAGGAAACCACTTTTGCACTTGTATTAGTGTGGAAAAAACACTTTTTGCACTTGTGATAGTGTTGAAAAACCACTTTTCGCACTCGTGTTAGTGTTGAAAACCCACTTTTCGCACTTGTGTTGGTGCAGGAAACCACTTTTGCACTTGTATTAGTGTGGAAAAGCCACTTTTTGCACTTGTGTTAGTGTTGAAAAACCACTTTTCGCACTTGTGTTAGTGTTGAAAAACCACTTTTCGCACTTGTGTTGGTGCAGGAAACACCTTTTGCACTTATAATAGTGTGGAAAAAACACTTTTTGCACTTGTGATAGTGTTGAAAAACCACTTTTCGCACTTGTGTTAGTGTTGAAAAACCACTTTTCGCACTTGTGTTGGTGCAGGAAACCACTTTTGCACTTGTATTAGTGTGGAAAAACCACTTTTCGCACTTGTGATAGTGTTGAAAAACCACTTTTCGCACTTATGTTAGTGTTGAAAAACCACTTTTCACACTTGTGTTGGTGCAGGAAACCACTTTTGCACTTGTATTAGTGTTGAAAAACCACTTTTCGCACTTGTGATAGTGTTGAAAAACCACTTTTCGCACTTGTGTTAGTGTTGAAAAACCACTTTTTGCACTTGTGTTGGTGCAGGAAACCACTTTTGCACTTGTATTAGTGTGGAAAAACCACTTTTCGCACTTGTGATAGTGTTGAAAAACCACTTTTCGCACTTGTGATAGTGTTGAAAAACCACTTTTCGCACATGTGTTAGTGTTGAAAAACCACTTTTCGCACTTGTGTTGGTGCAGGAAACCACTTTTGCACTTGTATTAGTGTGGAAAAACCACTTTTTGCACTTGTGTTAGTGTTGAAAAACCACTTTTCGCACTTGTGTTAGTGTTGAAAAACCACTTTTCGCACTTGTGTTGGTGCAGGAAACCACTTTTGCACTTGTATTAGTGTGGAAAAAACACTTTTTGCACTTGTGATAGTGTTGAAAAACCACTTTTCGCACTTGTGTTAGTGTTGAAAAACCACTTTTCGCACTTGTGTTGGTGCAGGAAACCACTTTTGCACTTGTATTAGTGTGGAAAAACCACTTTTCGCACTTGTGATAGCGTTGAAAAACCACTTTTCGAACTTGTGTTAGTGTTGAAAAACCACTTTTCGCACTTGTGTTGGGGCAGGAAACCACTTTTGCACTTGTATTAGTGTGGAAAAAACACTTTTCGCACTTGTGATAGTGTTCAAAAACCACTTTTCGCACTTGTGTTGGTGCAGGAAACCACTTTTGCACTTGTATTAGTGTGGAAAAAACACTTTTTGCACTTGTGATAGTGTTGAAAAACCACTTTTCGCACTCGTGTTAGTGTTGAAAACCCACTTTTCGCACTTGTGTTGGTGCAGGAAACCACTTTTGCACTTGTATTAGTGTGGAAAAACCACTTTTTGCACTTGTGTTGGTGCAGGAAACCACTTTTGCACTTGTATTAGTGTGGAAAAAACACTTTTCGCACTTGTGATAGTGTTGAAAAACCACTTTTCGCACTTGTGATAGTGTTGAAAAACCACTTTTCGCACTTGTGTTAGTGTTGAAAAACCACTTTTTGCACTTGTGTTGGTGCAGGAAACCACTTTTGCACTTGTATTAGTGTGGAAAAACCACTTTTCGCACTTGTATTAGTGTTGAAAAACCACTTTTCGCACTCGTGTTAGTGTTGAAAAACCACTTTTCGCACTTGTGTTAGTGTTGAAAAACCACTTTTCGCACTTGTGATAGTGTTGAAAAACCACTTTTTGCACTTGTGTTAGTGTTGAAAATCCACTTTTCCCACTTGTGTTGGTGCAGGAAACCACTTTTGCACTTGTATTAGTGTGGACAAAAACACTTTTCGCACTTGTGATAGTGTTGAAAAACCACTTTTCGCACTTGTGATAGTGTTGAAAAACCACTTTTCGCACTTGTGTTTGTGTTGAAAAACCACTTTTCGCACTTGTGTTGGTGCAGGAAACCACTTTTGCACTTGTATTACTGTGGAAAAACCACTTTTTGCACTTGTGTTAGTGTTGAAAAACCACTTTTCGCACTTGTGTTAGTGTTGAAAAACCACTTTTCGCACTTGTGTTGGTGCAGGAAACACCTTTTGCACTTGTAATAGTGTGGAAAAAACACTTTTTGCACTTGTGATAGTGTTGAAAAACCACTTTTCGCACTTGTGTTAGTGTTGAAAAACCACTTTTCGCACTTGTGTTGGTGCAGGAAACCACTTTTGCACTTGTATTAGTGTGGAAAAACCACTTTTCGCACTTGTGATAGTGTTGAAAAACCACTTTTCGCACTTGTGTTAGTGTTGAAAAACCACTTTTCACACTTGTGTTGGTGCAGGAAACCACTTTTGCACTTGTATTAGTGTGGAAAAAACACTTTTCGCACTTGTGATAGTGTTGAAAAACCACTTTTCGCACTTGTGATAGTGTTGAAAAACCACTTTTCGCACTTGTGTTAGTGTTGAAAAACCACTTTTTGCACTTGTGTTGGTGCAGGAAACCACTTTTGCACTTGTATTAGTGTGGAAAAACCACTTTTCGCACTTGTGATAGTGTTGAAAAACCACTTTTCGCACTTGTGATAGTGTTGAAAAACCACTTTTCGCACATGTGTTAGTGTTGAAAAACCACTTTTCGCACTTGTGTTGGTGCAGGAAACCACTTTTGCACTTGTATTAGTGTGCAAAAACCACTTTTCGCACTTGTGTTAGTGTTGAAAAACCACTTTTCGCACTTGTGTTAGTGTTGAAAAACCACTTTTCGCACTTGTGTTGGTGCAGGAAACCACTTTTGCACTTGTATTAGTGTGGAAAAAACACTTTTTGCACTTGTGATAGTGTTGAAAAACCACTTTTCGCACTTGTGTTAGTGTTGAAAAACCACTTTTCGCACTTGTGTTGGTGCAGGAAACCACTTTTGCACTTGTATTAGTGTGGAAAAACCACTTTTCGCACTTGTGATAGCGTTGAAAAACCACTTTTCGAACTTGTGTTAGTGTTGAAAAACCACTTTTCGCACTTGTGTTGGGGCAGGAAACCACTTTTGCACTTGTATTAGTGTGGAAAAAACACTTTTCGCACTTGTGATAGTGTTCAAAAACCACTTTTCGCACTTGTGTTCGTGCAGGAAACCACTTTTGCACTTGTATTAGTGTGGAAAAAACACTTTTTGCACTTGTGATAGTGTTGAAAAACCACTTTTCGCACTTGTGTTAGTGTTGAAAACCCACTTTTCGCACTTGTGTTGGTGCAGGAAACCACTTTTGCCCTTGTATTAGTGTGGAAAAACCACTTTTTGCACTTGTGTTGGTGCAGGAAACCACTTTTGCACTTGTATTAGTGTGGAAAAAACACTTTTCGCACTTGTGATAGTGTTGAAAAACCACTTTTCGCACTTGTGTTAGTGTTGAAAAACCACTCTTCGCACTTGTGTTGGTGCAGGAAACCACTTTTGCACTTGTATTAGTGTGGAAAAACCACTTTTCGCACTTGTGATAGTGTTGAAAAACCACTTTTCGCACTTGTGTTGGTGTTGAAAAACCACTTTTCGCACTTGTGTTGGTGCAGGAAACCACTTTTGCACTTGTATTAGTGTGGAAAAAACACTTTTTGCACTTGTGATAGTGTTGAAAAACCACTTTTCGCACTTGTGTTAGTGTTGAAAATCCACTTTTCCCCCTTGTGTTGGTGCAGGGAACCACTTTTGCACTTGTATTAGTGTGGAAAAAACACTTTTCGCACTTGTGATAGTGTTGAAAAACCACTTTTCGCACTTGTGATAGTGTTGAAAAACCACTTTTCACACTTGTGTTAGTGTTGAAAAACCACTTTTCGCACTTGTGTTGGTGCAGGAAACCACTTTTGCACTTGAATTAGTGTGGAAAAAACACTTTTTGCACTTGTGATAGTGTTGAAAAACCACTTTTCGCACTTGTGTTAGTGTTGAAAAACCACTTTTCGCACTTGTGTTGGTGCAGGAAACCACTTTTGCACTTGTATTAGTGTGGAAAAAACACTTTTCGCACTTGTGATAGCGTTGAAAAACCACTTTTCGCACTTGTGTTAGTGTTGAAAAACCACTTTTCGCACTTGTGTTGGTGCAGGAAACCACTTTTGCACTTGTATTAGTGTGGAAAAACCACTTTTCGCACTTGTGATAGCGTTGAAAAACCACTTTTCGCACTTGTGTTAGTGTTGAAAAAGCACTTTTCGCACTTGTGTTGGGGCAGGAAACCACTTTTGCACTTGTATTAGTGTGGAAAAAACACTTTTCGCACTTGTGATAGTGTTCAAAAACCACTTTTCGCACTTGTGTTGGTGCAGGAAACCACTTTTGCACTTGTATTAGTGTGGAAAAAACACTTTTTGCACTTGTGATAGTGTTGAAAAACCACTTTTCGCACTTGTGTTAGTGTTGAAAAACCACTTTTCCCACTTGTGTTGGTGCAGGAAACCACTTTTGCCCTTGTATTAGTGTGCAAAAAACACTTTTCGCACTTGTGATAGTGTTGAAAAACCACTTTTCGCACTTGTGTTAATGTTGAAAAACCACTTTTCGCACTTGTGTTGGTGCAGGAAACCACTTTTGCACTTGATTAGTGTGGAAAAACCACTTTTCGCACTTGTGTTAGTGTTGAAAAACCACTTTTCGCACTTGTGATAGTGTTGAAAAACCACTTTTTGCACTTGTGTTAGTGTTGAAAATCCACTTTTCCCACTTGTGTTGGTGCAGGAAACCACTTTTGCACTTGTATTAGTGTGGAAAAAACACTTTTCGCACTTGTGATAGTGTTGAAAAACCACTTTTCGCACTTGTGATAGTGTTGAAAAACCACTTCTTGCACTTGTGTTTGTGTTGAAAAACCACTTTTCGCACTTGTGTTGGTGCAGGAAACCACTTTTGCACTTGTATTAGTGTGGAAAAGCCACTTTTTGCACTTGTGTTAGTGTTGAAAAACCACTTTTCGCACTTGTGTTAGTGTTGAAAAACCACTTTTCGCACTTGTGTTGGTGCAGGAAACACCTTTTGCACTTATAATAGTGTGGAAAAAACACTTTTTGCACTTGTGATAGTGTTGAAAAACCACTTTTCGCACTTGTGTTAGTGTTGAAAAACCACTTTTCGCACTTGTGTTGGTGCAGGAAACCACTTTTGCACTTGTATTAGTGTGGAAAAACCACTTTTCGCACTTGTGATAGTGTTGAAAAACCACTTTTCGCACTTATGTTAGTGTTGAAAAACCACTTTTCACACTTGTGTTGGTGCAGGAAACCACTTTTGCACTTGTATTAGTGTGGAAAAAACACTTTTCGCACTTGTGATAGTGTTGAAAAACCACTTTTCGCACTTGTGATAGTGTTGAAAAACCACTTTTCGCACTTGTGTTAGTGTTGAAAAACCACTTTTTGCACTTGTGTTGGTGCAGGAAACCACTTTTGCACTTGTATTAGTGTGGAAAAACCACTTTTTGCACTTGTGATAGTGTTGAAAAACCACTTTTCGCACTTGTGATAGTGTTGAAAAACCACTTTTCGCACATGTGTTAGTGTTGAAAAACCACTTTTCGCACTTGTGTTGGTGCAGGAAACCACTTTTGCACTTGTATTAGTGTGGAAAAACCACTTTTCGCACTTGTGTTAGTGTTGAAAAACCACTTTTCGCACTTGTGTTAGTGTTGAAAAACCACTTTTCGCACTTGTGTTGGTGCAGGAAACCACTTTTGCACTTGTATTAGTGTGGAAAAAACACTTTTTGCACTTGTGATAGTGTTGAAAAACCACTTTTCGCACTTATGTTAGTGTTGAAAAACCACTTTTCAAACTTGTGTTGGTGCAGGAAACCACTTTTGCACTTGTATTAGTGTGGAAAAACCACTTTTCGCACTTGTGATAGCGTTGAAAAACCACTTTTCGAACTTGTGTTAGTGTTGAAAAACCACTTTTCGCACTTGTGTTGGGGCAGGAAACCACTTTTGTACTTGTATTAGTGTGGAAAAAACACTTTTCGCACTTGTGATAGTGTTCAAAAACCACTTTTCGCACTTGTGTTGGTGCAGGAAACCACTTTTGCACTTGTATTAGTGTGGAAAAAACACTTTTTGCACTTGTGATAGTGTTGAAAAACCACTTTTCGCACTCGTGTTAGTGTTGAAAACCCACTTTTCGCACTTGTGTTGGTGCAGGAAACCACTTTTGCACTTGTATTAGTGTGGAAAAGCCACTTTTTGCACTTGTGTTAGTGTTGAAAAACCACTTTTCGCACTTGTGTTAGTGTTGAAAAACCACTTTTCGCACTTGTGTTGGTGCAGGAAACACCTTTTGCACTTATAATAGTGTGGAAAAAACACTTTTTGCACTTGTGATAGTGTTGAAAAACCACTTTTCGCACTTGTGTTAGTGTTGAAAAACCACTTTTCGCACTTGTGTTGGTGCAGGAAACCACTTTTGCACTTGTATTAGTGTGGAAAAACCACTTTTCGCACTTGTGATAGTGTTGAAAAACCACTTTTCGCACTTATGTTAGTGTTGAAAAACCACTTTTCACACTTGTGTTGGTGCAGGAAACCACTTTTGCACTTGTATTAGTGTGGAAAAAACACTTTTCGCACTTGTGATAGTGTTGAAAAACCACTTTTCGCACTTGTGATAGTGTTGAAAAACCACTTTTCGCACTTGTGTTAGTGTTGAAAAACCACTTTTTGCACTTGTGTTGGTGCAGGAAACCACTTTTGCACTTGTATTAGTGTGGAAAAACCACTTTTCGCACTTGTGATAGTGTTGAAAAACCACTTTTCGCACTTGTGATAGTGTTGAAAAACCACTTTTCGCACATGTGTTAGTGTTGAAAAACCACTTTTCGCACTTGTGTTGGTGCAGGAAACCACTTTTGCACTTGTATTAGTGTGGAAAAACCACTTTTTGCACTTGTGTTAGTGTTGAAAAACCACTTTTCGCACTTGTGTTAGTGTTGAAAAACCACTTTTCGCACTTGTGTTGGTGCAGGAAACCACTTTTGCACTTGTATTAGTGTGGAAAAAACACTTTTTGCACTTGTGATAGTGTTGAAAAACCACTTTTCACACTTGTGTTAGTGTTGAAAAACCACTTTTCGCACTTGTGTTGGTGCAGGAAACCACTTTTGCACTTGTATTAGTGTGGAAAAACCACTTTTCGCACTTGTGATAGCGTTGAAAAACCACTTTTCGAACTTGTGTTAGTGTTGAAAAACCACTTTTCGCACTTGTGTTGGGGCAGGAAACCACTTTTGCACTTGTATTAGTGTGGAAAAAACACTTTTCGCACTTGTGATAGTGTTCAAAAACCACTTTTCGCACTTGTGTTGGTGCAGGAAACCACTTTTGCACTTGTATTAGTGTGGAAAAAACACTTTTTGCACTTGTGATAGTGTTGAAAAACCACTTTTCGCACTCGTGTTAGTGTTGAAAACCCACTTTTCGCACTTGTGTTGGTGCAGGAAACCACTTTTGCACTTGTATTAGTGTGGAAAAACCACTTTTTGCACTTGTGTTGGTGCAGGAAACCACTTTTGCACTTGTATTAGTGTGGAAAAAACACTTTTCGCACTTGTGATAGTGTTGAAAAACCACTTTTCGCACTTGTGATAGTGTTGAAAAACCACTTTTCGCACTTGTGTTAGTGTTGAAAAACCACTTTTTGCACTTGTGTTGGTGCAGGAAACCACTTTTGCACTTGTATTAGTGTGGAAAAACCACTTTTCGCACTTGTATTAGTGTTGAAAAACCACTTTTCGCACTCGTGTTAGTGTTGAAAAACCACTTTTCGCACTTGTGTTAGTGTTGAAAAACCACTTTTCGCACTTGTGATAGTGTTGAAAAACCACTTTTTGCACTTGTGTTAGTGTTGAAAATCCACTTTTCCCACTTGTGTTGGTGCAGGAAACCACTTTTGCACTTGTATTAGTGTGGACAAAAACACTTTTCGCACTTGTGATAGTGTTGAAAAACCACTTTTCGCACTTGTGATAGTGTTGAAAAACCACTTTTCGCACTTGTGTTTGTGTTGAAAAACCACTTTTCGCACTTGTGTTGGTGCAGGAAACCACTTTTGCACTTGTATTACTGTGGAAAAACCACTTTTTGCACTTGTGTTAGTGTTGAAAAACCACTTTTCGCACTTGTGTTAGTGTTGAAAAACCACTTTTCGCACTTGTGTTGGTGCAGGAAACACCTTTTGCACTTGTAATAGTGTGGAAAAAACACTTTTTGCACTTGTGATAGTGTTGAAAAACCACTTTTCGCACTTGTGTTAGTGTTGAAAAACCACTTTTCGCACTTGTGTTGGTGCAGGAAACCACTTTTGCACTTGTATTAGTGTGGAAAAACCACTTTTCGCACTTGTGATAGTGTTGAAAAACCACTTTTCGCACTTGTGTTAGTGTTGAAAAACCACTTTTCACACTTGTGTTGGTGCAGGAAACCACTTTTGCACTTGTATTAGTGTGGAAAAAACACTTTTCGCACTTGTGATAGTGTTGAAAAACCACTTTTCGCACTTGTGATAGTGTTGAAAAACCACTTTTCGCACTTGTGTTAGTGTTGAAAAACCACTTTTTGCACTTGTGTTGGTGCAGGAAACCACTTTTGCACTTGTATTAGTGTGGAAAAACCACTTTTCGCACTTGTGATAGTGTTGAAAAACCACTTTTCGCACTTGTGATAGTGTTGAAAAACCACTTTTCGCACATGTGTTAGTGTTGAAAAACCACTTTTCGCACTTGTGTTGGTGCAGGAAACCACTTTTGCACTTGTATTAGTGTGCAAAAACCACTTTTCGCACTTGTGTTAGTGTTGAAAAACCACTTTTCGCACTTGTGTTAGTGTTGAAAAACCACTTTTCGCACTTGTGTTGGTGCAGGAAACACCTTTTGCACTTGTAATAGTGTGGAAAAAACACTTTTTGCACTTGTGATAGTGTTGAAAAACCACTTTTCGCACTTGTGTTAGTGTTGAAAAACCACTTTTCGCACTTGTGTTGGTGCAGGAAACCACTTTTGCACTTGTATTAGTGTGGAAAAACCACTTTTCGCACTTGTGATAGTGTTGAAAAACCACTTTTCGCACTTGTGTTACTGTTGAAAAACCACTTTTCACACTTGTGTTGGTGCAGGAAACCACTTTTGCACTTGTATTAGTGTGGAAAAAACACTTTTCGCACTTGTGATAGTGTTGAAAAACCACTTTTCGCACTTGTGATAGTGTTGAAAAACCACTTTTCGCACTTGTGTTAGTGTTGAAAAACCACTTTTTGCACTTGTGTTGGTGCAGGAAACCACTTTTGCACTTGTATTAGTGTGGAAAAACCACTTTTCGCACTTGTGATAGTGTTGAAAAACCACTTTTCGCACTTGTGATAGTGTTGAAAAACCACTTTTCGCACATGTGTTAGTGTTGAAAAACCACTTTTCGCACTTGTGTTGGTGCAGGAAACCACTTTTGCACTTGTATTAGTGTGCAAAAACCACTTTTCGCACTTGTGTTAGTGTTGAAAAACCACTTTTCGCACTTGTGTTAGTGTTGAAAAACCACTTTTCGCACTTGTGTTGGTGCAGGAAACCACTTTTGCACTTGTATTAGTGTGGAAAAAACACTTTTTGCACTTGTGATAGTGTTGAAAAACCACTTTTCGCACTTGTGTTAGTGTTGAAAAACCACTTTTCGCACTTGTGTTGGTGCAGGAAACCACTTTTGCACTTGTATTAGTGTGGAAAAACCACTTTTCGCACTTGTGATAGCGTTGAAAAACCACTTTTCGAACTTGTGTTAGTGTTGAAAAACCACTTTTCGCACTTGTGTTGGGGCAGGAAACCACTTTTGCACTTGTATTAGTGTGGAAAAAACACTTTTCGCACTTGTGATAGTGTTCAAAAACCACTTTTCGCACTTGTGTTCGTGCAGGAAACCACTTTTGCACTTGTATTAGTGTGGAAAAAACACTTTTTGCACTTGTGATAGTGTTGAAAAACCACTTTTCGCACTTGTGTTAGTGTTGAAAACCCACTTTTCGCACTTGTGTTGGTGCAGGAAACCACTTTTGCCCTTGTATTAGTGTGGAAAAACCACTTTTTGCACTTGTGTTGGTGCAGGAAACCACTTTTGCACTTGTATTAGTGTGGAAAAAACACTTTTCGCACTTGTGATAGTGTTGAAAAACCACTTTTCGCACTTGTGTTAGTGTTGAAAAACCACTTTTCGCACTTGTGTTGGTGCAGGAAACCACTTTTGCACTTGTATTAGTGTGGAAAAACCACTTTTCGCACTTGTGATAGTGTTGAAAAACCACTTTTCGCACTTGTGTTAGTGTTGAAAAACCACTTTTCGCACTTGTGTTGGTGCAGGAAACCACTTTTGCACTTGTATTAGTGTGGAAAAAACACTTTTTGCACTTGTGATAGTGTTGAAAAACCACTTTTCGCACTTGTGTTAGTGTTGAAAATCCACTTTTCCCCCTTGTGTTGGTGCAGGGAACCACTTTTGCACTTGTATTAGTGTGGAAAAAACACTTTTCGCACTTGTGATAGTGTTGAAAAACCACTTTTCGCACTTGTGATAGTGTTGAAAAACCACTTTTCACACTTGTGTTAGTGTTGAAAAACCACTTTTCGCACTTGTGTTGGTGCAGGAAACCACTTTTGCACTTGTATTAGTGTGGAAAAAACACTTTTTGCACTTGTGATAGTGTTGAAAAACCACTTTTCGCACTTGTGTTAGTGTTGAAAAACCACTTTTCGCACTTGTGTTGGTGCAGGAAACCACTTTTGCACTTGTATTAGTGTGGAAAAAACACTTTTCGCACTTGTGATAGCGTTGAAAAACCACTTTTCGCACTTGTGTTAGTGTTGAAAACCCACTTTTCGCACTTGTGTTGGTGCAGGAAACCACTTTTGCACTTGTATTAGTGTGGAAAAACCACTTTTTGCACTTGTGTTGGTGCAGGAAACCACTTTTGCACTTGTATTAGTGTGGAAAAAACACTTTTTGCACTTGTATTGGTGCAGGAAACCACTTTTGCACTTGTATTAGTGTGGAAAAACCACTTTTCGCACTTGTGTTAATGTTGAAAAACCACTTTTCGCACTTGTGTTAGTGTTGAAAAACCACTTTTCGCACTTGTGTTGGTGCAGGAAACCACTTTTGCACTTGTATTAGTGTGGAAAAAACACTTTTTGCACTTGTGATAGTGTTGAAAAACCACTTTTCGCACTTGTGTTAGTGTTGAAAATCCACTTTTCCCCCTTGTGTTGGTGCAGGGAACCACTTTTGCACTTGTATTAGTGTGGAAAAAACACTTTTCGCACTTGTGATAGTGTTGAAAAACCACTTTTCGCACTTGTGATAGTGTTGAAAAACCACTTTTCACACTTGTGTTAGTGTTGAAAAACCACTTTTCGCACTTGTGTTGGTGCAGGAAACCACTTTTGCACTTGTATTAGTGTGGAAAAAACACTTTTTGCACTTGTGATAGTGTTGAAAAACCACTTTTCGCACTTGTGTTAGTGTTGAAAAACCACTTTTCGCACTTGTGTTGGTGCAGGAAACCACTTTTGCACTTGTATTAGTGTGGAAAAAACACTTTTCGCACTTGTGATAGCGTTGAAAAACCACTTTTCGCACTTGTGTTAGTGTTGAAAACCCACTTTTCGCACTTGTGTTGGTGCAGGAAACCACTTTTGCACTTGTATTAGTGTGGAAAAACCACTTTTTGCACTTGTGTTGGTGCAGGAAACCACTTTTGCACTTGTATTAGTGTGGAAAAAACACTTTTTGCACTTGTATTGGTGCAGGAAACCACTTTTGCACTTGTATTAGTGTGGAAAAACCACTTTTCGCACTTGTGTTAATGTTGAAAAACCACTTTTCGCACTCGTGTTAGTGTTGAAAAACCACTTTTCGCACTTGTGTTGGTGCAGGAAACCACTTTTGCACTTGTAATAGTGTGGAAAAAACACTTTTCGCACTTGTGATAGTGTTGAAAAACCACTTTTCGCACTTGTGTTAGTGTTGAAAAACCACTTTTCGCACTTGTGTTGGTGCAGGAAACCACTTTTGCACTTGTATTAGTGTGGAAAAAACACTTTTCGCACTTGTGATAGTGTTGAAAAACCACTTTTCGCACTTGTGTTAGTGTTGAAAAACCACTTTTCGCACTTGTGTTGGTGCAGGAAACCACTTTTGCACTTGTATTAGTGTGGAAAAAACACTTTTCGCACTTGTGATAGTGTTGAAAAACCACTTTTCGCACTTGTGTTAGTGTTGAAAAACCACTTTTCGCACTTGTGTTGGTGCAGGAAACCACTTTTGCACTTGTATTAGTGTGGAAAAAACACTTTTTGCACTTGTGATAGTGTTGAAAAACCACTTTTCGCACTTGTGTTAGTGTTGAAAATCCACTTTTCCCACTTGTGTTGGTGCAGGAAACCACTTTTGCACTTGTATTAGTGTGGAAAAAACACTTTTCGCACTTGTGATAGTGTTGAAAAACCACTTTTCGCACTTGTGATAGTGTTGAAAAACCACTTTTCACACTTGTGTTAGTGTTGAAAAACCACTTTTCGCACTTGTGTTGGTGCAGGAAACCACTTTTGCACTTGTATTAGTGTGGAAAAACCACTTTTCGCACTTGTGATAGTGTTGAAAAACCACTTTTCGCACTTGTGTTAGTGTTGAAAAACCACTTTTCACACTTGTGTTGGTGCAGGAAACCACTTTTGCACTTGTATTATTGTGGAAAAAACACTTTTTCCACTTGTGATAGTGTTGAAAAACCACTTTTCGCACTTGTGATAGTGTTGAAAAACCACTTTTCGCACTTGTGTTAGTGTTGAAAAACTACTTTTTGCACTTGTGTTGGTGCAGGAAACCACTTTTGCACTTGTATTAGTGTGGAAAAACCACTTTTCGCACTTGGGTTAGTGTTGAAAAACCACTTTTCGCACTCGTGTTAGTGTTGAAAAACCACTTTTCGCACTTGTGTTGGTGCAGGAAACCACTTTTGCACTTGTATTAGTGTGGAAAAAACACTTTTCGCACTTGTGATAGTGTTGAAAAACCACTTTTCGCACTTGTGTTGGTGCAGGAAACCACTTTTGCACTTGTATTAGTGTGGAAAAAACACTTTTCGAACTTGTGATAGTGTTGAAAATCCACTTTTCCCACTTGTGTTGGTGCAGGAAACCACTTTTGCACTTGTATTAGTGTGAAAAAAACACTTTTCGCACTTGTGATAGTGTTGAAAAACCACTTTTCGCACTTGTGATAGTGTTGAAAAACCACTTTTCGCACTTGTGTTAGTGTTGAAAAACCACTTTTCGCACTTGTGTTGGTGCAGGAAACCACTTTTGCACTTGTATTAGTGTGGAAAAACCACTTTTCGCACTTGTGTTAGTGTTGAAAAACCACTTTTCGCACTTGTGTTAGTGTTGAAAAACCACTTTTCGCACTTGTGTTGGTGCAGGAAACCACTTTTGCACTTGTATTAGTGTGGAAAAAACACTTTTTGCACTTGTGATAGTGTTGAAACACCACTTTTCGCACTTGTGTTAGTGTTGAAAAACCACTTTTCGCACTTGTGTTGGTGCAGGAAACCACTTTTGCACTTGTATTAGTGTGGAAAAACCACTTTTCGCACTTGTGATAGCGTTGAAAAACCACTTTTCGCACTTGTGTTAGTGTTGAAAAAGCACTTTTCGCACTTGTGTTGGGGCAGGAAACCACTTTTGCACTTGTATTAGTGTGGAAAAAACACTTTTCGCACTTGTGATAGTGTTCAAAAACCACTTTTCGCACTTGTGTTGGTGCAGGAAACCACTTTTGCACTTGTATTAGTGTGGAAAAAACACTTTTTGCACTTGTGATAGTGTTGAAAAACCACTTTTCGCACTTGTGTTAGTGTTGAAAAACCACTTTTCCCACTTGTGTTGGTGCAGGAAACCACTTTTGCCCTTGTATTAGTGTGCAAAAAACACTTTTCGCACTTGTGATAGTGTTGAAAAACCACTTTTCGCACTTGTGTTAATGTTGAAAAACCACTTTTCGCACTTGTGTTGGTGCAGGAAACCACTTTTGCACTTGATTAGTGTGGAAAAACCACTTTTCGCACTTGTGTTAGTGTTGAAAAACCACTTTTCGCACTTGTGATAGTGTTGAAAAACCACTTTTTGCACTTGTGTTAGTGTTGAAAATCCACTTTTCCCACTTGTGTTGGTGCAGGAAACCACTTTTGCACTTGTATTAGTGTGGAAAAAACAATTTTCGCACTTGTGATAGTGTTGAAAAACCACTTTTCGCACTTGTGATAGTGTTGAAAAACCACTTTTCGCACTTGTGTTTGTGTTGAAAAACCACTTTTCGCACTTGTGTTGGTGCAGGAAACCACTTTTGCACTTGTATTAGTGTGGAAAAGCCACTTTTTGCACTTGTGTTAGTGTTGAAAAACCACTTTTCGCACTTGTGTTAGTGTTGAAAAACCACTTTTCGCACTTGTGTTGGTGCAGGAAACACCTTTTGCACTTATAATAGTGTGGAAAAAACACTTTTTGCACTTGTGATAGTGTTGAAAAACCACTTTTCGCACTTGTGTTAGTGTTGAAAAACCACTTTTCGCACTTGTGTTGGTGCAGGAAACCACTTTTGCACTTGTATTAGTGTGGAAAAACCACTTTTCGCACTTGTGATAGTGTTGAAAAACCACTTTTCGCACTTATGTTAGTGTTGAAAAACCACTTTTCACACTTGTGTTGGTGCAGGAAACCACTTTTGCACTTGTATTAGTGTGGAAAAAACACTTTTCGCACTTGTGATAGTGTTGAAAAACCACTTTTCGCACTTGTGATAGTGTTGAAAAACCACTTTTCGCACTTGTGTTAGTGTTGAAAAACCACTTTTTGCACTTGTGTTGGTGCAGGAAACCACTTTTGCACTTGTATTAGTGTGGAAAAACCACTTTTCGCACTTGTGATAGTGTTGAAAAACCACTTTTCGCACTTGTGATAGTGTTGAAAAACCACTTTTCGTACATGTGTTAGTGTTGAAAAACCACTTTTCGCACTTGTGTTGGTGCAGGAAACCACTTTTGCACTTGTATTAGTGTGGAAAAAACCACTTTTCGCACTTGTGTTAGTGTTGAAAAACCACTTTTCGCACTTGTGTTAGTGTTGAAAAACCACTTTTCGCACTTGTGTTGGTGCAGGAAACCACTTTTGCACTTGTATTAGTGTGGAAAAAACACTTTTTGCACTTGTGATAGTGTTGAAAAACCACTTTTCGCACTTGTGTTAGTGTTGAAAAACCACTTTTCGCACTTGTGTTGGTGCAGGAAACCACTTTTGCACTTGTATTAGTGTGGAAAAACCACTTTTCGCACTTGTGATAGCGTTGAAAAACCACTTTTCGAACTTGTGTTAGTGTTGAAAAACCACTTTTCGCACTTGTGTTGGGGCAGGAAACCACTTTTGCACTTGTATTAGTGTGGAAAAAACACTTTTCGCACTTGTGATAGTGTTCAAAAACCACTTTTCGCACTTGTGTTGGTGCAGGAAACTACTTTTGCACTTGAATTAGTGTGGAAAAAACACTTTTTGCACTTGTGATAGTGTTGAAAAACCACTTTTCGCACTCGTGTTAGTGTTGAAAACCCACTTTTCGCACTTGTGTTGGTGCAGGAAACCACTTTTGCACTTGTATTAGTGTGGAAAAACCACTTTTTGCACTTGTGTTGGTGCAGGAAACCACTTTTGCACTTGTATTAGTGTGGAAAAAACACTTTTCGCACTTGTGATAGTGTTGAAAAACCACTTTTCGCACTTGTGATAGTGTTGAAAAACCACTTTTCGCACTTGTGTTAGTGTTGAAAAACCACTTTTTGCACTTGTGTTGGTGCAGGAAACCACTTTTGCACTTGTATTAGTGTGGAAAAACCACTTTTCGCACTTGTATTAGTGTTGAAAAACCACTTTTCGCACTCGTGTTAGTGTTGAAAAACCACTTTTCGCACTTGTGTTAGTGTTGAAAAACCACTTTTCGCACTTGTGATAGTGTTGAAAAACCACTTTTTGCACTTGTGTTAGTGTTGGAAATCCACTTTTCCCACTTGTGTTGGTGCAGGAAACCACTTTTGCACTTGTATTAGTGTGGACAAAAACACTTTTCGCACTTGTGATAGTGTTGAAAAACCACTTTTCGCACTTGTGATAGTGTTGAAAAACCATTTTTCGCACTTGTGTTTGTGTTGAAAAACCACTTTTCGCACTTGTGTTGGTGCAGGAAACCACTTTTGCACTTGTATTACTGTGGAAAAACCACTTTTTGCACTTGTGTTAGTGTTGAAAAACCACTTTTCGCACTTGTGTTAGTGTTGAAAAACCACTTTTCGCACTTGTGTTGGTGCAGGAAACACCTTTTGCACTTGTAATAGTGTGGAAAAAACACTTTTTGCACTTGTGATAGTGTTGAAAAACCACTTTTCGCACTTGTGTTAGTGTTGAAAAACCACTTTTCGCACTTGTGTTGGTGCAGGAAACCACTTTTGCACTTGTATTAGTGTGGAAAAACCACTTTTCGCACTTGTGATAGTGTTGAAAAACCACTTTTCGCACTTGTGTTAGTGTTGAAAAACCACTTTTCACACTTGTGTTGATGCAGGAAACCACTTTTGCACTTGTATTAGTGTGGAAAAAACACTTTTCGCACTTGTGATAGTGTTGAAAAACCACTTTTCGCACTTGTGATAGTGTTTAAAAACCACTTTTCGCACTTGTGTTAGTGTTGAAAAACCACTTTTTGCACTTGTGTTGGTGCAGGAAACCACTTTTGCACTTGTATTAGTGTGGAAAAACCACTTTTCGCACTTGTGATAGTGTTGAAAAACCACTTTTCGCACTTGTGATAGTGTTGAAAAACCACTTTTCGCACATGTGTTAGTGTTGAAAAACCACTTTTCGCACTTGTGTTGGTGCAGGAAACCACTTTTGCACTTGTATTAGTGTGCAAAAACCACTTTTCGCACTTGTGTTAGTGTTGAAAAACCACTTTTCGCACTTGTGTTAGTGTTGAAAAACCACTTTTCGCACTTGTGTTGGTGCAGGAAACCACTTTTGCACTTGTATTAGTGTGGAAAAAACACTTTTTGCACTTGTGATAGTGTTGAAAAACCACTTTTCGCACTTGTGTTAGTGTTGAAAAACCACTTTTCGCACTTGTGTTGGTGCAGGAAACCACTTTTGCACTTGTATTAGTGTGGAAAAACCACTTTTCGCACTTGTGATAGCGTTGAAAAACCACTTTTCGAACTTGTGTTAGTGTTGAAAAACCACTTTTCGCACTTGTGTTGGGGCAGGAAACCACTTTTGCACTTGTATTAGTGTGGAAAAAACACTTTTCGCACTTGTGATAGTGTTCAAAAACCACTTTTCGCACTTGTGTTCGTGCAGGAAACCACTTTTGCACTTGTATTAGTGTGGAAAAAACACTTTTTGCACTTGTGATAGGGTTGAAAAACCACTTTTCGCACTTGTGTTAGTGTTGAAAACCCACTTTTCGCACTTGTGTTGGTGCAGGAAACCACTTTTGCCCTTGTATTAGTGTGGAAAAACCACTTTTTGCACTTGTGTTGGTGCAGGAAACCACTTTTGCACTTGTATTAGTGTGGAAAAAACACTTTTGGCACTTGTGATAGTGTTGAAAAACCACTTTTCGCACTTGTGATAGTGTTGAAAAACCACTTTTCGCACTTGTGTTAGTGTTGAAAAACCACTTTTTGCACTTGTGTTGGTGCAGGAAACCACTTTTGCACTTGTATTAGTGTGGAAAAACCACTTTTCGCACTTGTATTAGTGTTGAAAAACCACTTTTCGCACTCGTGTTAGTGTTGAAAAACCACTTTTCGCACTTGTGTTGGTGCAGGAAACCACTTTTGCACTTGTATTAGTGTGGAAAAACCACTTTTTGCACTTGTGTTGGTGCAGGAAACCACTTTTGCACTTGTATTAGTGTGGAAAAACCACTTTTCGCACTTGTGATAGTGTTGAAAAACCACTTTTCGCACTTGTGTTCGTGTTGAAAACCCACTTTTCGCACTTGTGTTGGTGCAGGAAACCACTTTTGCACTTGTATTAGTGTGGAAAAACCACTTTTTGCACTTGTGATAGTGTTGAAAAACCACTTTTCGCACTTGTGTTGGTGCAGGAAACCACTTTTGCACTTGTATTAGTGTGGAAAAAACACTTTTCGCACTTGTGATAGTGTTGAAAATCCACTTTTCCCACTTGTGTTGGTGCAGGAAACCACTTTTGCACTTGTATTAGTGTGGAAAAAACACTTTTCGCACTTGTGATAGTGTTGAAAAACCACTTTTCGCACTTGTGATAGTGTTGAAAAACCACTTTTCGCACTTGTGTTAGTGTTGAAAAACCACTTTTCGCACTTGTGTTGGTGCAGGAAACCACTTTTGCACTTGTATTAGTGTGGAAAAAACCACTTTTCGCACTTGTGTTAGTGTTGAAAAACCACTTTTCGCACTTGTGTTAGTGTTGAAAAACCACTTTTCGCACTTGTGTTGGTGCAGGAAACCACTTTTGCACTTGTATTAGTGTGGAAAAAACACTTTTTGCACTTGTGATAGTGTTGAAAAACCACTTTTCGCACTTGTGTTAGTGTTGAAAAACCACTTTTCGCACTTGTGTTGGTGCAGGAAACCACTTTTGCACTTGTATTAGTATGGAAAAACCACTTTTCGCACTTTTGATAGCGTTGAAAAACCACTTTTCGCACTTGTGTTAGTGTTGAAAAACCACTTTTCGCACTTGTGATAGTGTTGAAAAACCACTTTTCGCACTTGTGATAGTGTTGAAAAACCACTTTTCGCACATGTGTTAGTGTTGAAAAACCACTTTTCGCACTTGTGTTGGTGCAGGAAACCACTTTTGCACTTGTATTAGTGTGGAAAAACCACTTTTCGCACTTGTGTTAGTGTTGAAAAACCACTTTTCGCACTTGTGTTAGTGTTGAAAAACCACTTTTCGCACTTGTGTTGGTGCAGGAAACCACTTTTGCACTTGTATTAGTGTGGAAAAAACACTTTTTGCACTTGTGATAGTGTTGAAAAACCACTTTTCGCACTTGTGTTAGTGTTGAAAAACCACTTTTCGCACTTGTGTTGGTGCAGGAAACCACTTTTGCACTTGTATTAGTGTGGAAAAACCACTTTTCGCACTTGTGATAGCGTTGAAAAACCACTTTTCGAACTTGTGTTAGTGTTGAAAAACCACTTTTCGCACTTGTGTTGGGGCAGGAAACCACTTTTGCACTTGTATTAGTGTGGAAAAAACACTTTTCGCACTTGTGATAGTGTTCAAAAACCACTTTTCGCACTTGTGTTGGTGCAGGAAACCACTTTTGCACTTGTATTAGTGTGGAAAAAACACTTTTTGCACTTGTGATAGTGTTGAAAAACCACTTTTCGCACTCGTGTTAGTGTTGAAAACCCACTTTTCGCACTTGTGTTGGTGCAGGAAACCACTTTTGCACTTGTATTAGTGTGGAAAAACCACTTTTTACACTTGTGTTGGTGCAGGAAACCACTTTTGCACTTGTATTAGTGTGGAAAAAACACTTTTCGCACTTGTGATAGTGTTGAAAAACCACTTTTCGCACTTGTGATAGTGTTGAAAAACCACTTTTCGCACTTGTGTTAGTGTTGAAAAACCACTTTTTGCACTTGTGTTGGTGCAGGAAACCACTTTTGCACTTGTATTAGTGTGGAAAAACCACTTTTCGCACTTGTATTAGTGTTGAAAAACCACTTTTCGCACTCGTGTTAGTGTTGAAAAACCACTTTTCGCACTTGTGTTAGTGTTGAAAAACCACTTTTCGCACTTGTGATAGTGTTGAAAAACCACTTTTTGCACTTGTGTTAGTGTTGAAAATCCACTTTTCCCACTTGTGTTGGTGCAGGAAACCACTTTTGCACTTGTATTAGTGTGGACAAAAACACTTTTCGCACTTGTGATTGTGTTGAAAAACCACTTTTCGCACTTGTGATAGTGTTGAAAAACCACTTTTCGCACTTGTGTTTGTGTTGAAAAACCACTTTTCGCACTTGTGTTGGTGCAGGAAACCACTTTTGCACTTGTATTACTGTGGAAAAACCACTTTTTGCACTTGTGTTAGTGTTGAAAAACCACTTTTCGCACTTGTGTTAGTGTTGAAAAACCACTTTTCGCACTTGTGTTGGTGCAGGAAACACCTTTTGCACTTGTAATAGTGTGGAAAAAACACTTTTTGCACTTGTGATAGTGTTGAAAAACCACTTTTCGCACTTGTGTTAGTGTTGAAAAACCACTTTTCGCACTTGTGTTGGTGCAGGAAACCACTTTTGCACTTGTATTAGTGTGGAAAAACCACTTTTCGCACTTGTGATAGTGTTGAAAAACCACTTTTCGCACTTGTGTTAGTGTTGAAAAACCACTTTTCACACTTGTGTTGGTGCAGGAAACCACTTTTGCACTTGTATTAGTGTGGAAAAAACACTTTTCGCACTTGTGATAGTGTTGAAAAACCACTTTTCGCACTTGTGATAGTGTTGAAAAACCACTTTTCGCACTTGTGTTAGTGTTGAAAAACCACTTTTTGCACTTGTGTTGGTGCAGGAAACCACTTTTGCACTTGTATTAGTGTGGAAAAACCACTTTTCGCACTTGTGATAGTGTTGAAAAACCACTTTTTGCACTTGTGATAGTGTTGAAAAACCACTTTTCGCACATGTGTTAGTGTTGAAAAACCACTTTTCGCACTTGTGTTGGTGCAGGAAACCACTTTTGCACTTGTATTAGTGTGCAAAAACCACTTTTCGCACTTGTGTTAGTGTTGAAAAACCACTTTTCGCACTTGTGTTAGTGTTGAAAAACCACTTTTCGCACTTGTGTTGGTGCAGGAAACCACTTTTGCACTTGTATTAGTGTGGAAAAAACACTTTTTGCACTTGTGATAGTGTTGAAAAACCACTTTTCGCACTTGTGTTAGTGTTGAAAAACCACTTTTCGCACTTGTGTTGGTGCAGGAAACCACTTTTGCACTTGTATTAGTGTGGAAAAACCACTTTTCGCACTTGTGATAGCGTTGAAAAACCACTTTTCGAACTTGTGTTAGTGTTGAAAAACCACTTTTCGCACTTGTGTTGGGGCAGGAAACCACTTTTGCACTTGTATTAGTGTGGAAAAAACACTTTTCGCACTTGTGATAGTGTTCAAAAACCACTTTTCGCACTTGTGTTCGTGCAGGAAACCACTTTTGCACTTGTATTAGTGTGGAAAAAACACTTTTTGCACTTGTGATAGGGTTGAAAAACCACTTTTCGCACTTGTGTTAGTGTTGAAAACCCACTTTTCGCACTTGTGTTGGTGCAGGAAACCACTTTTGCCCTTGTATTAGTGTGGAAAAACCACTTTTTGCACTTGTGTTGGTGCAGGAAACCACTTTTGCACTTGTATTAGTGTGGAAAAAACACTTTTCGCACTTGTGATAGTGTTGAAAAACCACTTTTCGCACTTGTGATAGTGTTGAAAAACCACTTTTCGCACTTGTGTTAGTGTTGAAAAACCACTTTTTGCACTTGTGTTGGTGCAGGAAACCACTTTTGCACTTGTATTAGTGTGGAAAAACCACTTTTCGCACTTGTATTAGTGTTGAAAAACCACTTTTCGCACTCGTGTTAGTGTTGAAAAACCACTTTTCGCACTTGTGTTGGTGCAGGAAACCACTTTTGCACTTGTATTAGTGTGGAAAAACCACTTTTTGCACTTGTGTTGGTGCAGGAAACCACTTTTGCACTTGTATTAGTGTGGAAAAACCACTTTTCGCACTTGTGATAGTGTTGAAAAACCACTTTTCGCACTTGTGTTCGTGTTGAAAACCCACTTTTCGCACTTGTGTTGGTGCAGGAAACCACTTTTGCACTTGTATTAGTGTGGAAAAACCACTTTTTGCACTTGTGATAGTGTTGAAAAACCACTTTTCGCACTAGTGTTGGTGCAGGAAACCACTTTTGCACTTGTATTAGTGTGGAAAAAACACTTTTCGCACTTGTGATAGTGTTGAAAATCCACTTTTCCCACTTGTGTTGGTGCAGGAAACCACTTTTGCACTTGTATTAGTGTGGAAAAAACACTTTTCGCACTTGTGATAGTGTTGAAAAACCACTTTTCTCACTTGTGATAGTGTTGAAAAACCACTTTTCGCACTTGTGTTAGTGTTGAAAAACCACTTTTCGCACTTGTGTTGGTGCAGGAAACCACTTTTGCACTTGTATTAGTGTGGAAAAAACCACTTTTCGCACTTGTGTTAGTGTTGAAAAACCACTTTTCGCACTTGTGTTAGTGTTGAAAAACCACTTTTCGCACTTGTGTTGGTGCAGGAAACCACTTTTGCACTTGTATTAGTGTGGAAAAAACACTTTTTGCACTTGTGATAGTGTTGAAAAACCACTTTTCGCACTTGTGTTAGTGTTGAAAAACCACTTTTCGCACTTGTGTTGGTGCAGGAAACCACTTTTGCACCTGTATTAGTGTGGAAAAACCACTTTTCGCACTTGTGATAGCGTTGAAAAACCACTTTTCGCACTTGTGTTAGTGTTGAAAAACCACTTTTCGCACTTGTGTTGGGGCAGGAAACCACTTTTGCACTTGTATTAGTGTGGAAAAAACACTTTTCGCACTTGTGATAGTGTTCAAAAACCACTTTTCGCACTTGTGTTGGTGCAGGAAACCACTTTTGCACTTGTATTAGTGTGGAAAAAACACTTTTTGCACTTGTGATAGTGTTGAAAAACCACTTTTCGCACTTGTGTTAGTGTTGAAAAACCACTTTTCCCACTTGTGTTGGTGCAGGAAACCACTTTTGCCCTTGTATTAGTGTGCAAAAAACACTTTTCGCACTTGTGATAGTGTTGAAAATCCACTTTTCCCACTTGTGTTGGTGCAGGAAACCACTTTTGCACTTGTATTAGTGTGAAAAAAACACTTTTCGCACTTGTGATAGTGTTGAAAAACCACTTTTCGCACTTGTGATAGTGTTGAAAAACCACTTTTCGCACTTGTGTTAGTGTTGAAAAACCACTTTTCGCACTTGTGTTGGTGCAGGAAACCACTTTTGCACTTGTATTAGTGTGGAAAAACCACTTTTCGCACTTGTGTTAGTGTTGAAAAACCACTTTTCGCACTTGTGTTAGTGTTGAAAAACCACTTTTTTTTTTCTTTTTTTTCTTTTTTTTGTATACAAGATCGAGGCTCGTGAAAGAGCGAAAATTAATCACACAGAAAGACAAACAGACACATAAAACAAATAACATCGGGAGCGGTAGACAAGATGGGGAGAGAGGGGGAAGGACACAAACACAACATTTGAGAGCAGGGACCGAGAGACATGGAGACATCGAGAGATCTGTGGGAGGGAGAGGGCTTTGGGGGGGAGGCATGTGAAGTGGGGAGGCATGTGAAGGGGGGGAGGCATGTGAAGGGGGGGGGGTGGGAGAGGTATAAACATATGGACACTGCCAGGATTTCCAGGAAATAAGTTGGAATTTCAAACAAGGTGGATCTGGGGTGAATTAGTGGGGGTAGAAAAGATCAAGGTTATGGATGGGGGAAGATAAGAGATGGTGGTGAACAGCTGTTTTAAAGACCTGGAGGGAGGAGAGGGATTGAAGGGAGTGTGGGAGTTTGTTCCACAGGCGGGAGAAAAGAGGAATGAAAGAGTGAAGGTGAGCAGAGAGCCGAGATTTCGGCAGTTTAACCATCAGAGGGTTGCTGGCAGATCTTGTGCGACCTGTAGGAATATTTGGGGGACAGAGCACGGAGAGAGCTGGGGGAGCAAGCCCGGAGAGGAGTCGGTAGAAGACAGAAAGACAACCTACCTGCCTGCGGTGAGTGAGTGAAAGGCCCTCAGAGATAGCTTCATCGCGGGAGATTCCAATGATTTTGAAAGCTTTGGATTCAACAGCGTGAAGCCGAGCCAGGTGTGAGGCAGGAGCACCAGCCCATAGGGGAGAACAGTATTCCATTGAGCTGCGGATGAAAGCCTTGTATGTGGTGAGGAGCTCAGGTGTGCCGAGGAAGGACTTCGCACGACGGAGGATGCCCAGTCGGCGACTGGCTTTGGAGGCCAGCTTGGAAATGTGGTTTTCCCAAGAAAGATCATGGCAGATAGTGAGACCCAAAAGCTTGAGTGACAGAACTTCTTGGAGAGGATTGTTGAGAAAGTAGATGGGAGGGTTGTCCAGTCGATCTTTTCGGAGAGACATAGTAAGAGAGTGAGATTTGGCAGGATTGAAAGACATGTTCCACTTGTTTGACCAGTCTGTGATTTTGTCCAGGTCTTCAGAGAGTGAGGAGGCTGCAGACTGCCTATCTGAGGGAAGAGGAATGGAGCGGCAGAGAGTGGAGTCATCAGCAAAGAGATAGAGAGGATTTTCCAGAGAGTCAGAGAGATCATTGATAAAGACCAGAAAAAGCACAGGGCCCAGCACACTTCCTTGGGGAACTCCAGCCTGAACAGGAAGGGGAGATGAGAGAAATCCATTCAGGGCCACACGTTGACTACGACCAGAGAGGAAGTCCGCAAGCCATGCATGGAGATTTCCATGGATACCATAGGAGGAGAGTTTGGTGAGCAGAGCTGGGTGCCAGACCGTATCAAAGGCCCTTGATATGTCAAGGGAGACAGCTCTGATTTCCTGTTTGGCATTCAGGACCTCCATCCATTGTTGAGACAGCAGAAGCAGCATGTCCAGAGTAGAGTGACCTGGTCTGAAACCAAATTGATGATCAGAGATCAAGCCATTGGAGAAGAGGAAAGATTTCATATCCGAAGCAATGATGGATTCCATGACTTTGCTGATAATTGGGAGCAGGCTGATTGGTCTGTAGTTGCAAGGATCTGTTTTTGCACCTTTTTTGTGTAAAGCGGTAATGTTAGCTGATTTCCAGGATGCTGGCAGATGACCTTGAGCAAAAGATAGGGTGAAAAGAACAGAGAGAGGGTGAGATAGAGCGGCAGAGCAGGATTTTAGGACCCGTGGGCTGATGCCGTCTGGTCCAGTTGCAGAATCAGAGTCGAGGTTTGACAAAAACTCCTCCACCTTGTCAGGAGAGAAGGACACAGAGTCCAGGAGCATTTGGGTTCGACTGGGAAAGGTGGGAACAGAGAGAGATGGGTTTGGGACTAAGGATTTCGAGGCGAACACAGAGTTGAGGCATTCGGCTTTGTCACGTGCGATGTCAACTGTGTGGCCATTTGAGGTAAGGGAGGGGATGGAGGGGGAACAAACACCAGAAACGGATTTGACCAGACGCCACCAGGATTTGGAGGAAGGAGACAGGTTTGAGAGTTCATTCTTGAGTGAGGAGAGATAGTGCTTCCTGGCACTCCTGAGGGTAGACACACACTTGTTCCGAGCTTGGTGGAAGGAACTGAGATTTCCTTCAGTTGGATTAGCCTTCCAAGAGGCAAAGGCAAGTTGTTTCAGGGCAACTGCCTCACCACAAGATTCAGTGTACCATGGACGGGAGGAAGGGTAAGACAATTGAAGGCAAGATGGGATAAATCTGTGCATGAGAGAGATCAGTTTGCTTTGGAAGAATTCCCAGGAAGAATTGATGTCAGAGGCAGTGGAGATGGGAGACCAATCCAGACGATTGATGGCTGCTTGAAGACCGTCCCAGTCAGCCTGAGTGAAATGCCAGACTCGTCGACGCTGAGGAGGCTCTCTGAGAATGGCCAGAGAGATGTCCACTTTGACAAGCACATGATCAGAAGAACCGATTGGAGCAGAAGAAGAGCAGCAGACATTAGCAGGGAAGTTTGTCATAACCAAGTCTAGAAGAGAAGATACTCCATTGGCTGAGATCCGGGTCGGGAAATTGACAGATTGTGTCAATCCCAGTGAGTCACAGAAGTCCTTTGCTGAGGTGCCATGACTAGTGAGAGAGGAACCCACACCCAACCAGGTGGCATGATGACAGTTGAAGTCACCACATATGAGGAAGAGAGAGTTGGGATGAGTGGATAGAAGTTGGTCCATGTTGTCAGACATTGAAATGTAGATGGAGTCATCACTGTTTGGGGGACGGTACAGAACACATATGAACAAAAGGTGGGAGCGGAGAGGAAGCCGTAACCAGAGGTACTCCTGTGGGTGAGGAGGAAAGAGAGCAGTGCAAGGAGAGTGAGGAAGAGAGTTTTTGACAAAGATAGCCACCCCACCACCAGGCCGAGGCTCAGGTCTATCATACCGGAGGAGGGAGTAACCAGGAAGAGATATTAAGGAATCAGAGACATCTTGAAGGAGGAAAGTCTCTGTTAAGCAGATCAAGTCTGGATTGTCAGAAGCAACCTGTATGGAGAGATCAGTCAGGTTTGAGCGAAGGCCCCGGATGTTTGAGGTCCATACCGTTAATGAAGAGAGAGGGGGAGCATCGGGTACAGGACAGGGGAGGGGAGGAGTAGGGTAAGATGAAGGATGAGAGGGGGAGGTAGGGAGAGCAGTTGATAGTGTTTCAGATGTTGCAGAAGAGTTCCAAGAAAGGGAAGGATGAGGAGGATGAAAGGTTTGCTGGTGAAGGGATGCGGCACAGTGAGGGGTTGTTTGAGGGGGGGCAGAGGAAAGTAGAAGGTTTGGGGGGGTGGAGGTATGAGATAGAAGGGAGACGAAGTGGGGAGGAGGCAGCTTGGAGGAGGAGGGTGGAGGAGAGAGAATTGGAGAGGAATGGTATGGGGGGAGAATTGAATGGGAGGGATTGGGGGGGGAGTTTTGAAGGGGAGGAGTGAGGGGGGAGTTTAGGAGGGGAGGGGCAAGGGGGGAGTTTTGGAGGGAAGGGGAAAGGGGGGAGATCAGGAGTGGAGGGGCAAGGGGGGGATTAGGAGGGGAGGGGCAAAGGGGAAGTTTAGGAGGGGAAGGGCAAGGGGGGAGTTCAGGAGTGGAGGGGCAAGGGGGGAGTTTAAGAGTGGAGGGGCAAGGGGGAAGTTTCGGAGTGTAGGTGCAAGGGGGGGGATTTGGATGGGAGGGGCAAGAGGGGAGTTTAGAAAGTGGATGATTAATGAAAGACGAACATTGATAACAAATTGGGTTTGTTGTGATTTTCAAGTTAGCAATCCGGTTCAGGATGATGGAGGAGGGATGGAATGAATGTGAATTTAGACCATGTAGTGAGGGAGACGTATAAGATATTGAATTTCTTTTTTTTGAAGTGGAATGAGTTGGAGAGGAAATTGAGAAAAGCCTTTTAAATAGGAAGAAAAACAGCGTGTTGTAATATACCACTGAATAAAAAACAGAAGGGGAAAGGTTAAACATATTTAAAAATATTTAAACAGAACTATGAACAATCTTATATGCACAAAAATACCAACGGGGGGAGAGCCGAGAGGGACCACCACGAGTCACGTGAACAGGGCAAACGGTGGATGGCAAGGAGATAATGGGGGTGGGGCGAACAGCACACCTGGACAGAAAATACAGGATGAGACAACAGTACACGTGGAGAAAAGAAAATAAATGTTTTTGGTTTTTTTTGTTTTTTTTTGGGGGGGGGGGGGGTGGGGAATTAGAACGTTAGACAGTATTATGTTCGGGGTAGAAGGGAAAAAACCAAGAGCCAAGCAAAACACACTTAAGTTAACAAAACACCGACGGGGGTACAACTACAAGGCCACACACAAGGGCAGAAAACGATTAATTAATTACGAGTTACAGGAAATTCAAACCAAAACTAACTATAAATCAAACAATATCACATGGACGATAAAATAACGAATTGAAATTTGACAATCTATCTGGGGAAATGGGGGAGAAACACGTGGTCGAAGAACGAACGAACGAATAAGAATGAATAAACGAATGAGCACAGAGAAGTGCTTGTGTTGGTGTTTCGCACTTGTGTTGGTGCAGGAAACCACTTTTGCACTTGTATTAGTGTGGAAAAAACACTTTTTGCACTTGTGATAGTGTTGAAAAACCACTTTTCGCACTTGTGTTAGTGTTGAAAAACCACTTTTCGCACTTGTGTTGGTGCAGGAAACCACTTTTGCACTTGTATTAGTGTGGAAAAACCACTTTTCGCACTTGTGATAGCGTTGAAAAACCACTTTTCGCACTTGTGTTAGTGTTGAAAAAGCACTTTTCGCACTTGTGTTGGGGCAGGAAACCACTTTTGCACTTGTATTAGTGTGGAAAAAACACTTTTCGCACTTGTGATAGTGTTCAAAAACCACTTTTCGCACTTGTGTTGGTGCAGGAAACCACTTTTGCACTTGTATTAGTGTGGAAAAAACACTTTTTGCACTTGTGATAGTGTTGAAAAACCACTTTTCGCACTTGTGTTAGTGTTGAAAAACCACTTTTCCCACTTGTGTTGGTGCAGGAAACCACTTTTGCCCTTGTATTAGTGTGCAAAAAACGCTTTTCGCACTTGTGATAGTGTTGAAAAACCACTTTTCGCACTTGTGATAGTGTTGAAAAACCACTTTTCGCACTTGTGTTGGTGTTGAAAAACCACTTTTCGCACTTGTGTTGGTGCAGGAAACCACTTTTGCACTTGTATTAGTGTGGAAAAACCACTTTTCGCACTTGTGTTAGTGTTGAAAAACCACTTTTCGCACTTGTGATAGTGTTGAAAAACCACTTTTTGCACTTGTGTTAGTGTTGAAAATCCACTTTTACCACTTGCGTTGGTGCAGGAAACCACTTTTGCACTTGTATTAGTGTGGAAAAAACACTTTTCGCACTTGTGATAGTGTTGAAAAACCACTTTTCGCACTTGTGCTAGTGTTGAAAAACCACTTTTCGCACTTGTGTTTGTGTTGAAAAACCACTTTTCGCACTTGTGTTGGTGCAGGAAACCACTTTTGCACTTGTATTAGTGTGGAAAAACCACTTTTTGCACTTGTGTTAGTGTTGAAAAACCACTTTTCGCACTTGTGTTAGTGTTGAAAAACCACTTTTCGCACTTGTGTTGGTGCAGGAAACACCTTTTGCACTTATAATAGTGTGGAAAAAACACTTTTTGCACTTGTGATAGTGTTGAAAAACCACTTTTCGCACTTGTGTTAGTGTTGAAAAACCACTTTTCGCACTTGTGTTGGTGCAGGAAACCACTTTTGCACTTGTATTAGTGTGGAAAAACCACTTTTCGCACTTGTGATAGTGTTGAAAAACCACTTTTCGCACTTGTGTTAGTGTTGAAAAACCACTTTTCACACTTGTGTTGGTGCAGGAAACCACTTTTGCACTTGTATTAGTGTGGAAAAAACACTTTTCGCACTTGTGATAGTGTTGAAAAACCACTTTTCGCACTTGTGATAGTGTTGAAAAACCACTTTTCGCACTTGTGTTAGTGTTGAAAAACCACTTTTTGCACTTGTGTTGGTGCAGGAAACCACTTTTGCACTTGTATTAGTGTGGAAAAACCACTTTTCGCACTTGTGATAGTGTTGAAAAACCACTTTTCGCACTTGTGATAGTGTTGAAAAACCACTTTTCGCACATGTGTTAGTGTTGAAAAACCACTTTCGCACTTGTGTTGGTGCAGGAAACCACTTTTGCACTTGTATTAGTGTGGAAAAACCACTTTTCGCACTTGTGTTAGTGTTGAAAAACCACTTTTCGCACTTGTGTTAGTGTTGAAAAACCACTTTTCGCACTTGTGTTGGTGCAGGAAACCACTTTTGCACTTGTATTAGTGTGGAAAAAACACTTTTTGCACTTGTGATAGTGTTGAAAAACCACTTTTCGCACTTGTGATAGTGTTGAAAAACCACTTTTCGCACATGTGTTAGTGTTGAAAAACCACTTTTCGCACTTGTGTTGGTGCAGGAAACCACTTTTGCACTTGTATTAGTGTGGAAAAACCACTTTTCGCACTTGTGATTGCGTTGAAAAACCACTTTTCGAACTTGTGTTAGTGTTGAAAAACCACTTTTCGCACTTGTGTTGGGGCAGGAAACCACTTTTGCACTTGTATTAGTGTGGAAAAAACACTTTTCGCACTTGTGATAGTGTTCAAAAACCACTTTTCGCACTTGTGTTAGTGTTGAAAAACCACTTTTCGCACTTGTGTTGGTGCAGGAAACCACTTTTGCACTTGTATTAGTGTGGAAAAACCACTTTTCGCACTTGTGATTGCGTTGAAAAACCACTTTTCGAACTTGTGTTAGTGTTGAAAAACCACTTTTCGCACTTGTGTTGGGGCAGGAAACCACTTTTGCACTTGTATTAGTGTGGAAAAAACACTTTTCGCACTTGTGATAGTGTTCAAAAACCACTTTTCGCACTTGTGTTGGTGCAGGAAACCACTTTTGCACTTGTATTAGTGTGGAAAAACCACTTTTTGCACTTGTGTTGGGGCAGGAAACCACTTTTGCACTTGTGATAGTGTTGAAAAACCACTTTTCGCACTCGTGTTAGTGTTGAAAACCCACTTTTCGCACTTGTGTTGGTGCAGGAAACCACTTTTGCACTTGTATTAGTGTGGAAAAACCACTTTTTGCACTTGTGTTGGTGCAGGAAACCACTTTTGCACTTGTATTAGTGTGGAAAAAACACTTTTCGCACTTGTGATAGTGTTGAAAAACCACTTTTCGCACTTGTGATAGTGTTGAAAAACCACTTTTCGCACTTGTGTTAGTGTTGAAAAACCACTTTTTGCACTTGTGTTGGTGCAGGAAACCACTTTTGCACTTGTATTAGTGTGGAAAAACCACTTTTCGCACTTGTATTAGTGTTGAAAAACCACTTTTCGCACTCGTGTTAGTGTTGAAAAACCACTTTTCGCACTTGTGTTAGTGTTGAAAAACCACTTTTCGCACTTGTGTTGGTGCAGGAAACACCTTTTGCACTTGTAATAGTGTGGAAAAAACACTTTTTGCACTTGTGATAGTGTTGAAAAACCACTTTTCGCACTTGTGTTAGTGTTGAAAAACCACTTTTCGCACTTGTGTTGGTGCAGGAAACCACTTTTGCACTTGTATTAGTGTGGAAAAACCACTTTTCGCACTTGTGATAGTGTTGAAAAACCACTTTTCGCACTTGTGTTAGTGTTGAAAAACCACTTTTCACACTTGTGTTGGTGCAGGAAACCACTTTTGCACTTGTATTAGTGTGGAAAAAACACTTTTCGCACTTGTGATAGTGTTGAAAAACGACTTTTCGCACTTGTGATAGTGTTGAAAAACCACTTTTCGCACTTGTGTTAGTGTTGAAAAACCACTTTTTGCACTTGTGTTGGTGCAGGAAACCACTTTTGCACTTGTATTAGTGTGGAAAAACCACTTTTCGCACTTGTGATAGTGTTGAAAAACCACTTTTCGCACTTGTGATAGTGTTGAAAAACCACTTTTCGCACATGTGTTAGTGTTGAAAAACCACTTTTCGCACTTGTGTTGGTGCAGGAAACCACTTTTGCACTTGTATTAGTGTGCAAAAACCACTTTTTGCACTTGTGTTAGTGTTGAAAAACCACTTTTCGCACTTGTGCTAGTGTTGAAAAACCACTTTTCGCACTTGTGTTGGTGCAGGAACCACTTTTGCACTTGTATTAGTGTGGAAAAAACACTTTTTGCACTTGTGATAGTGTTGAAAAACCACTTTTCGCACTTGTGTTAGTGTTGAAAAACCACTTTTCGCACTTGTGTTGGTGCAGGAAACCACTTTTGCACTTGTATTAGTGTGGAAAAACCACTTTTCGCACTTGTGATAGCGTTGAAAAACCACTTTTCGAACTTGTGTTAGTGTTGAAAAACCACTTTTCGCACTTGTGATAGTGTTGAAAAACCACTTTTCGCACTTGTGATAGTGTTGAAAAACCACTTTTCGCACTTGTGTTGGTGTTGAAAAACCACTTTTCGCACTTGTGTTGGTGCAGGAAACCACTTTTGCACTTGTATTAGTGTGGAAAAACCACTTTTCGCACTTGTGTTAGTGTTGAAAAACCACTTTTCGCACTTGTGATAGTGTTGAAAAACCACTTTTTGCACTTGTGTTAGTGTTGAAAATCCACTTTTACCACTTGCGTTGGTGCAGGAAACCACTTTTGCACTTGTATTAGTGTGGAAAAAACACTTTTCGCACTTGTGATAGTGTTGAAAAACCACTTTTCGCACTTGTGCTAGTGTTGAAAAACCACTTTTCGCACTTGTGTTTGTGTTGAAAAACCACTTTTCGCACTTGTGTTGGTGCAGGAAACCACTTTTGCACTTGTATTAGTGTGGAAAAACCACTTTTTGCACTTGTGTTAGTGTTGAAAAACCACTTTTCGCACTTGTGTTAGTGTTGAAAAACCACTTTTCGCACTTGTGTTGGTGCAGGAAACACCTTTTGCACTTATAATAGTGTGGAAAAAACACTTTTTGCACTTGTGATAGTGTTGAAAAACCACTTTTCGCACTTGTGTTAGTGTTGAAAAACCACTTTTCGCACTTGTGTTGGTGCAGGAAACCACTTTTGCACTTGTATTAGTGTGGAAAAACCACTTTTCGCACTTGTGATAGTGTTGAAAAACCACTTTTCGCACTTGTGTTAGTGTTGAAAAACCACTTTTCACACTTGTGTTGGTGCAGGAAACCACTTTTGCACTTGTATTAGTGTGGAAAAAACACTTTTCGCACTTGTGATAGTGTTGAAAAACCACTTTTCGCACTTGTGATAGTGTTGAAAAACCACTTTTCGCACTTGTGTTAGTGTTGAAAAACCACTTTTTGCACTTGTGTTGGTGCAGGAAACCACTTTTGCACTTGTATTAGTGTGGAAAAACCACTTTTCGCACTTGTGATAGTGTTGAAAAACCACTTTTCGCACTTGTGATAGTGTTGAAAAACCACTTTTCGCACATGTGTTAGTGTTGAAAAACCACTTTCGCACTTGTGTTGGTGCAGGAAACCACTTTTGCACTTGTATTAGTGTGGAAAAACCACTTTTCGCACTTGTGTTAGTGTTGAAAAACCACTTTTCGCACTTGTGTTAGTGTTGAAAAACCACTTTTCGCACTTGTGTTGGTGCAGGAAACCACTTTTGCACTTGTATTAGTGTGGAAAAAACACTTTTTGCACTTGTGATAGTGTTGAAAAACCACTTTTCGCACTTGTGATAGTGTTGAAAAACCACTTTTCGCACATGTGTTAGTGTTGAAAAACCACTTTTCGCACTTGTGTTGGTGCAGGAAACCACTTTTGCACTTGTATTAGTGTGGAAAAACCACTTTTCGCACTTGTGATTGCGTTGAAAAACCACTTTTCGAACTTGTGTTAGTGTTGAAAAACCACTTTTCGCACTTGTGTTGGGGCAGGAAACCACTTTTGCACTTGTATTAGTGTGGAAAAAACACTTTTCGCACTTGTGATAGTGTTCAAAAACCACTTTTCGCACTTGTGTTAGTGTTGAAAAACCACTTTTCGCACTTGTGTTGGTGCAGGAAACCACTTTTGCACTTGTATTAGTGTGGAAAAACCACTTTTCGCACTTGTGATTGCGTTGAAAAACCACTTTTCGAACTTGTGTTAGTGTTGAAAAACCACTTTTCGCACTTGTGTTGGGGCAGGAAACCACTTTTGCACTTGTATTAGTGTGGAAAAAACACTTTTCGCACTTGTGATAGTGTTCAAAAACCACTTTTCGCACTTGTGTTGGTGCAGGAAACCACTTTTGCACTTGTATTAGTGTGGAAAAACCACTTTTTGCACTTGTGTTGGGGCAGGAAACCACTTTTGCACTTGTGATAGTGTTGAAAAACCACTTTTCGCACTCGTGTTAGTGTTGAAAACCCACTTTTCGCACTTGTGTTGGTGCAGGAAACCACTTTTGCACTTGTATTAGTGTGGAAAAACCACTTTTTGCACTTGTGTTGGTGCAGGAAACCACTTTTGCACTTGTATTAGTGTGGAAAAAACACTTTTCGCACTTGTGATAGTGTTGAAAAACCACTTTTCGCACTTGTGATAGTGTTGAAAAACCACTTTTCGCACTTGTGTTAGTGTTGAAAAACCACTTTTTGCACTTGTGTTGGTGCAGGAAACCACTTTTGCACTTGTATTAGTGTGGAAAAACCACTTTTCGCACTTGTATTAGTGTTGAAAAACCACTTTTCGCACTCGTGTTAGTGTTGAAAAACCACTTTTCGCACTTGTGTTAGTGTTGAAAAACCACTTTTCGCACTTGTGTTGGTGCAGGAAACACCTTTTGCACTTGTAATAGTGTGGAAAAAACACTTTTTGCACTTGTGATAGTGTTGAAAAACCACTTTTCGCACTTGTGTTAGTGTTGAAAAACCACTTTTCGCACTTGTGTTGGTGCAGGAAACCACTTTTGCACTTGTATTAGTGTGGAAAAACCACTTTTCGCACTTGTGATAGTGTTGAAAAACCACTTTTCGCACTTGTGTTAGTGTTGAAAAACCACTTTTCACACTTGTGTTGGTGCAGGAAACCACTTTTGCACTTGTATTAGTGTGGAAAAAACACTTTTCGCACTTGTGATAGTGTTGAAAAACGACTTTTCGCACTTGTGATAGTGTTGAAAAACCACTTTTCGCACTTGTGTTAGTGTTGAAAAACCACTTTTTGCACTTGTGTTGGTGCAGGAAACCACTTTTGCACTTGTATTAGTGTGGAAAAACCACTTTTCGCACTTGTGATAGTGTTGAAAAACCACTTTTCGCACTTGTGATAGTGTTGAAAAACCACTTTTCGCACATGTGTTAGTGTTGAAAAACCACTTTTCGCACTTGTGTTGGTGCAGGAAACCACTTTTGCACTTGTATTAGTGTGCAAAAACCACTTTTTGCACTTGTGTTAGTGTTGAAAAACCACTTTTCGCACTTGTGCTAGTGTTGAAAAACCACTTTTCGCACTTGTGTTGGTGCAGGAACCACTTTTGCACTTGTATTAGTGTGGAAAAAACACTTTTTGCACTTGTGATAGTGTTGAAAAACCACTTTTCGCACTTGTGTTAGTGTTGAAAAACCACTTTTCGCACTTGTGTTGGTGCAGGAAACCACTTTTGCACTTGTATTAGTGTGGAAAAACCACTTTTCGCACTTGTGATAGCGTTGAAAAACCACTTTTCGAACTTGTGTTAGTGTTGAAAAACCACTTTTCGCACTTGTGTTGGGGCAGGAAACCACTTTTGCACTTGTATTAGTGTGGAAAAAACACTTTTCGCACTTGTGATAGTGTTCAAAAACCACTTTTCGCACTTGTGTTGGTGCAGGAAACCACTTTTGCACTTGTATTAGTGTGGAAAAAACACTTTTTGCACTTGTGATAGTGTTGAAAAACCACTTTTCCCACTTGTGTTAGTGTTGAAAACCCACTTTTCGCACTTGTGTTGGTGCAGGAAACCACTTTTGCCCTTGTATTAGTGTGGAAAAACCACTTTTTGCACTTGTGTTGGTGCAGGAAACCACTTTTGCACTTGTATTAGTGTGGAAAAAACACTTTTCGCACTTGTGATAGTGTTGAAAAACCACTTTTCGCACTTGTGATAGTGTTGAAAAACCACTTTTCGCACTTGTGTTAGTGTTGAAAAACCACTTTTTGCACTTGTGTTGGTGCAGGAAACCACTTTTGCACTTGTATTAGTGTGGAAAAACCACTTTTCGCACTTGTATTAGTGTTGAAAAACCACTTTTCGCACTCGTGTTAGTGTTGAAAAACCACTTTTCGCACTTGTGTTGGTGCAGGAAACCACTTTTGCACTTGTATTAGTGTGGAAAACCCACTTTTTGCACTTGTGTTGGTGCAGGAAACCACTTTTGCACTTGTATTAGTGTGGAAAAACCACTTTTCGCACTTGTGATAGTGTTGAAAAACCACTTTTCGCACTTGTGTTCGTGTTGAAAACCCACTTTTCGCACTTGTGTTGGTGCAGGAAACCACTTTTGCACTTGTATTAGTGTGGAAAAACCACTTTTTGCACTTGTGATAGTGTTGAAAAACCACTTTTCGCACTTGTGTTGGTGCAGGAAACCACATTTGCACTTGTATTAGTGTGGAAAAAACACTTTTCGCACTTGTGATAGTGTTGAAAATCCACTTTTCCCACTTGTGTTGGTGCAGGAAACCACTTTTGCACTTGTATTAGTGTGGAAAAAACACTTTTCGCACTTGTGATAGTGTTGAAAAACCACTTTTCGCACTTGTGATAGTGTTGAAAAACCACTTTTCGCACTTGTGTTAGTGTTGAAAAACCACTTTTCGCACTTGTGTTGGTGCAGGAAACCACTTTTGCACTTGTATTAGTGTGGAAAAAACCACTTTTCGCACTTGTGTTAGTGTTGAAAAACCACTTTTCGCACTTGTGTTAGTGTTGAAAAACCACTTTTCGCACTTGTGTTGGTGCAGGAAACCACTTTTGCACTTGTATTAGTGTGGAAAAAACACTTTTTGCACTTGTGATAGTGTTGAAAAACCACTTTTCGCACTTGTGTTAGTGTTGAAAAACCACTTTTCGCACTTGTGTTGGTGCAGGAAACCACTTTTGCACTTGTATTAGTGTGGAAAAACCACTTTTCGCACTTGTGATAGCGTTGAAAAACCACTTTTCGCACTTGTGTTAGTGTTGAAAAACCACTTTTCGCACTTGTGTTGGGGCAGGAAACCACTTTTGCACTTGTATTAGTGTGGAAAAAACACTTTTCGCACTTGTGATAGTGTTCAAAAACCACTTTTCGCACTTGTGTTGGTGCAGGAAACCACTTTTGCACTTGTATTAGTGTGGAAAAAACACTTTTTGCACTTGTGATAGTGTTGAAAAACCACTTTTCGCACTTGTGTTAGTGTTGAAAAACCACTTTTCCCACTTGTGTTGGTGCAGGAAACCACTTTTGCCCTTGTATTAGTGTGCAAAAAACACTTTTCGCACTTGTGATAGTGTTGAAAAACCACTTTTCGCACTTGTGATAGTGTTGAAAAACCACTTTTCGCACTTGTGTTAGTGTTGAAAAACCACTTTTCACACTTGTGTTGGTGCAGGAAACCACTTTTGCACTTTTAATAGTGTGGAAAAACCACTTTTTGCACTTGTGATAGTGTTGAAAAAACACTTTTCGCACTTGTGTTAGTGTTGAAAAACCACTTTTCGCACTTGTGTTGGTGCAGGAAACCACTTTTGCACTTGTATTAGTGTGGAAAAACCACTTTTCGCACTTGTGATAGTGTTGAAAAACCACTTTTTGCATTTGTGTTAGTGTTGAAAAACCACTTTTCGCACATGTGTTGGTGCAGGAAACCACTTTTGCACTTGTATTAGTGTGGAAAAAACACTTTTCGGACTTGTGATAGTGTTGAAAAACCACTTTTCGCACTTGTGATAGTGTTGAAAAACCACTTTTCGCACTTGTGTTAGTGTTGAAAAACCACTTTTTGCACTTGTGTTGGTGCAGGAAACCACTTTTGCACTTGTATTAGTGTGGAAAAAACACTTTTCGCACTTGTGTTAGTGTTGCAGACCCACTTTCCCTACTTGTGCTGGCATTGAAAACCACTTTTCGCACTTGTGTTAGTGAAGGAAACCACTTTCCGCACTTGAGCTAGTGTTGCAGACCCACTTTCCCTACTTGTGCTGGCATTGAAAACCACTTTTTGCACTTGTGTTAGTGTTGAAAAACCACTTTTCGCACTTGTGTTAGTGAAGGAAACCACTTTCCGCACTTGAGCTAGTGTTGCAGACCCACTTTCCCTACTTGTGCTGGCATTGAAAACCACTTGACGCACAAGTGTTGGTGTTGAAAACCAATTTTCCGCCAGTGTTGAAAAACAACTTTTCGCACTTGTGTTATTGTTGCAAAAACCAATTTCCGCACTCGTACTGGCATTGAAAACCACTTATCGCACTTGTGTTAGTGTTGCCAAACCACTTTTGCACTTGTGTTAGTGTAGCAAAACCACTTTCCACACTTATGCTGGCGTTGAAAACCACTTCCCGCACTTCACCTAGTGTTGCAAAACCACTTTCCGCACTTGTGCTGGCATTGAAACCCACTTTCCGCACTTGTGTTAGTGTTGCAGAACCACTTTCCTTACTTGTGCTGGCACGAAAACCACTTTTTGCACTTGTGTTAGTGTTGCAAAACCACTTCCCAGACTTATGCTGGCGTTGAAAACCACCTGCCGCACTTGAGCTGGTGTTGCAGAACTACTTTCCGCACTTGTGCTGGCGTTGAAAACCACTTTCCGCACTTGTGTTAGTGTTGCAGGACCACTTTTTGCACTTGTTTTAGGTTTGCAAAACCACTTTCCACACTTGTGCTGGCATTTAAAACCACTTTTCACACATGTGCTAGTATTGCAAAACCACTTTCCGCACTTGTGTTGGCGTTGAAAACCACTTTTCGCACTTGGGATAGTGCTGAAAAGCACTTTTTGCTTTTGTGCTAGTGTTGAAAACCACTTTGCGCACTTGAGCTAGTGTTGCAGAACCACTTTTCGTGCTCGTGCTAGCATTGAAAACCACTTTACGCACAAGTGTTCGTGTTGAAAACCACTTTCCGCGCTCGTGCTAGTGTTGCAAAACCACTTTTCGCACTTGTGCTGGCATTGAAAACCACTTTTCACACATGTGCTAGTATTGCAAAACCACCTTCCGCGCTCGTGCTAGTGTTGCAAAACCACTTTTCGCACTTGTGTCATTGTTGCAAAAACCACTTTCCGCGCTCGTGCTATTGTTGAAAACCACTTATCGCACTTGTGTTAGTGTTGCAAAAACCACTTTCGCACTTGTGTTAGTGTTGCAGAACAACTTTCCGCACCTGTGCTGGCATTGAAAACCACTTTTTGCTCTTGTGTTAGTGTTGCAAAACCACTTTCCACACTTATGCTGGCGTTTAAAACCACTTTCCGCACTTGAGCTGGTGTTGCAGAACCACTTTCAGCACTTATGCTGGTGTTGAAAACCACTTTCCACACTTGTGTTAGTGTTGCAGAACCACTTTTTGCACTTGTGTTAGTGTTGCAAAACCACTTTCCACACTTGTGCTAGTATTGCAAAACCTCTTTCCGCACTTGTGCTGGCATTGAAAACCACTTTTCACACATGTGCTAGTATTGCAAAACCACCTTCCGCACTTGTGCTGGCGTTGAAAACCGCTTTCCGCATTTGTGTTAGTGTTGCAAAACCACTTTCCACACTTATGCTGGTGTTGAAAACCACTTTCCGCACTTGAGCTGGTGTTGCAGAACCACTTTTCGCGCTCATGCTAGCATTGACGAGTGTTTCAGGCTGCTGTCAAATTAAGCTTTGGAGTTTAAACAAAGTCGCTGGTTAACAGAAGGAGAATGGATAGTAAATAATTTTTAGATGCTGGGTAAATTAAGTGAGATATTACTGAGACTCATAAGAGCTATAATTCTTCCTAATAGCAGTTGAAAGACAGAGCCAAAACAATGAATCTATAAATGCATATGAGTGTGAAAGTAGTTTTAATTGTTTGCCCACACTATTTCGAATTGAATGTGCATGGGTCATACAAGAGCCATTCATGAAGTGAGGACTGTGGTGACACCTGTACACTAGATTAGTAGGCATTAGAGGTTATCCCTGTTGTGTGCAGGAGACGAGATGGAAGGGAAGTGGTGTGAGAATGGTGAAGGGTAGGCAGGGACAGAAATACAAGTCTGTGTGGCAAGGGTGCCCGGAGGGCGTGAATGGTGTTGGTGTCCTGTTTTCTGAGGAGTTTGTAGACAGTGTGGTGAGTGTGACCTACTGACCTCTCTGAACTCCTCATAGGAATGAAAACTGCCACCTGCACTCTTGACCCCATCCCCTCCAGCTTTGCCAAAGCCTCCCTCCCTGCTCTCTCTCCACTTATCATCGCAACAATAAACTCCTCCCTGTCTACAGGCATCGTCCCACCTTCCCTCAAAATTGCTGCTGTTACCCCCATTCTAAAAAAAACCTGGTCTAAACCCTGACACCCTAAACAACTTCAGACCCATCTCCAACCTACCCTTTCTGTCAAAAGTTTTGGAACGCGCTGTAGCCACTCAACTCAAACATCATCTCTCTGCCAATAACCTGTATGAAACATTCCAATCCGGATTCCGCTCCAACCACAGTACTGAAACTGCTCTCCTCAAAATCACCAACGACCTTCTCCTCTCCTCTGACGCTGGCAACCTCAACATTCTCGTCCTCCTCGACCTCAGCGCTGCCTTTGACACCATCGATCACACTATCCTCCTCACCCGACTTGAATCCACCTTTAACGTTACCGGCACTGCCCTCTCTTGGATTAAATCATACCTCTCTGACAGATGCCAGTTCATCTCCATCAATAACTGCAAATCCCCCACTGCTCCCCTCCCCCAAGGTGTCCCCCAAGGTTCAGTTCTTGGCCCCCTCCTCTTCATCCTTTACCTGTCCCCGCTCGGTCACTTAATCCGCCGTCATGGTCTCCAATTCCACTGCTTCGCCGATGACATCCAGCTTTTCATCTCCACCAAGTCCGTCTCCACCGACACCCACTCTATCCTGACAAACTGCATCACTGAAATAAAATCCTGGCTTCAAATCAACTTCCTCAAGCTTAACTGTGATAAATCTGAAATAATCATCATTGGCCCAAAAACGCTCACAAAATCCACCCATAACTTTGCCCTCAACATCGACGGTATCCCAGTATCCACCTCCCCTCACATCCGGAATCTTGGCGTCATCTTTGACCAAACCCTTTCCTTCGACAAATACACTAAACAGATCACAAAGTCAGCCTTCTTTCACCTGAAAAACATTGCCCGTCTCCGCTCATCCCTCTCCTCCACGGCTGCAGAAACCCTCATCCACGCCTTCATCACCTCCCGTCTGGACTACTGCAATAGCCTCCTCTATGGTTCACCCTCAAAAATCACCAATAAACTCCAATACATTCAGAACTCCGCTGCCCGTCTACTCACCCATTCCCGGACCCGTGACCACATCACCCCCGTCCTTTACAAGCTTCACTGGCTCCCCATCCCCCAGAGAATCCAGTACAAAATCCTCCTCTTGACATACAAAGCCCTCCATAACCTGGCCCCATCCTACCTGGCTGACCTCCTCTCCAGACACACTCCCACCCGCAACCTCCGCTCTGCTGGTACCAACCTCCTGACCCCCTCCATCCGGACCAAATTCAGATCCTGGGGGGACAGGGCCTTCTCCATCGCTGCTCCCACCCTCTGGAACTCACTACCTCACACCATCAGAGACTCCTCCTCACTCACCACATTCAAAACATCACTAAAGACCCACCTGTTCAACACTGCATTCAACATTCAACCCACAGCATTTAACCCCTGACTATCTCTTCTCCTTCTCCCTCCTTTTGCTTTAAATATTTCCCTATTGATTCTTGTCTTTTTGCAATTGTTGTTTTCATGTATTGTTATGCATTATGTTTGCCACTCTGTCAAAGCGCCTTTGGGCTTCTGGAAAAGCGCTATACAAAATAAATGAATTATTATTATTATTAAATGAATGTGATAGGGATAACATCCTCAATTTGAATACGTAATTTAATTGTGGGTAAAGGAATTAATTTATCATAGTGGATTGTTCGCAGCAGCCTGAACTGTCTTGAGAGTGTGCATCCATATAATCAGAAATCCCAGATTTTAAAATTTGGTAGGGGTATTATGTGGAAGAATAATTGCTTGGTAGATAAAAAGGCACTGCATGTTAGCAGAAATTTCTCCGGCCATAAAGGCCAGGCAAATTTGGAAAAACTGTAATTGCATATGTAATTTACAGATGAGTATTTGGCAAGTAGTGGAGGGAATTTATTGCTCCCTTTATTGGGAAGATATTTCCAAAGGGTTATTAAAATGTTATAATATGACAGTTGGCAAGGAAAACCATTGGATGAATAATAAGATCTGTATATATATACTGTATATGTATATATTTTTACAAAGTATATGAAATGCTTGTAAATCAAATATCTAAGAGCTAAGGAATAAGGGAACAAAATTCTTGGAGTATACAACTGGTTGCAAGGTTAAGATAGATATATTTGGAAGAGTGGTAGTTAAAATATTTCACGATCTGTTTATGAAATGAATTTGTTGACTCTTTGAAGTTAATTGTTCAAATTTTTGTTTAACTAGCATTTTGAGTTCAAATTGGAAATAGTTTGGTGGAGGCTTGGTTAAAACCCTTGGTTGCAGTGTGTTGGAACAAATTGATAAATCATGTGATGCTTGTGAGAATAGAAACAAATATGGAACCAAAATAGAAAGACTTTTATGATGACATAAATCCCGAGATAAAAAGATTGAACCAAGTAATGCTACAAATGAATACAGTAGAGTTAAGATAACGACATAATGAATAAAAGTTATGGACTGCCAGTTTTACAAGATCAGTGAACTCATCATCATAAGTTACAAATCATGAAAATTAAAAGTGATGTAAGACACCATTTGAAGATCACATACTAGTAGTAAACACTATAGAATTAATTACTCATGTTTAAAAAAAAAAAGTGAGGAGGAACTATGATAATTAATACATTATGCATAGTTTGCTTGTTTGCAAAGTTTTTGGGGAATTAGATATTCCTGTTTGTGATTTTAATCGTATGTACTCATTATTAATTCATTTATTTTCTTTGAGTAGTGTTAAAAAACTGCATGAGTTTAATTTTTCAAACTATATTAACCTGAAAGCAACTGTAAATGCTATTCTTAGTTTAGTAGTGAAATACATAGCTGATTTGGATATTATTCGTGTGAAGTATATAAATGAATATAACTTTTTGAATGTTTTGAGGAAAACAGCAAATTGTTAAATGTGAAGCTGTTATAAGATATACATGATTAGTTAAAACATGGTAATTTCATGTCAAGATGTACCCTATCTGATTCAGTGTGTGTGGAAAGCAGATACAGATGTGGCTGAGTAAAGGATAAGACCAGATCACATCTCAAATGGAGTGATAACGGCATTGGGAAGAAGTTCGAGAAAGAAAATTTGTGGCTAAAAATGAAGTTCATCTTGGCATACACCCTCAATGATGAAGGCATTCTCCTTTGCAATATTGGAGAAGGATGCTTACCTTCAACAAGGAAAATTTATGTGACCATTTGCCTGGATCACACTGCAACGTATGGAAGAAAGGCGATCACTTGCTTCTGTTCAAGTGTCTGGAACATTCATCACGTCAGCAATTGTGGGACGACAACATCTTACCTGCAACTTCTACTGGATGCGGTGACTGGTGTCATTGCTCCACCAACTTCCGGGGAACCAGCGTGGAGCTGTAGGTGGACGGCTGTGCTTCTTTCTCTACAACGGCTGTGCACGATTCTGCTGGTTGCTCCTGGCATGGGCCATGGATAACTTGAACACCATGGTCCTAACATCGTTGTGGATGCATCTGGCATCTCTGTTCCACATCTTGCTGGTCAAACAACATCACATCAACACTTGTTGCCCACTCACGATGAGTGAGGAGGCAAGTTAACTACAACTGGACAAAGGCCTTGTTCAAATCCACTATGGCTCACAGCAAGAGTGGCAAGGATGCTACATGCAGAGCAGGGTCAGTTTATGATTCCGTCTAGCTATCACAACAGTGGAAACCCTACGCGAAATAGTGTAGGTGCTATGAAGACATCAGAAGAAAATGTTTCATACTTGAATTTCAAACACAAGTGATCTGCCTCTTCTTTTCAAACAGAAAGTCAACATTTGTTTTTATTTGAAGCAAAACGTATTGCCAAATGTTGCAGATCTTTTATTATTTTGAAAATGGTAAATTAAAATTGTTGTGGTGAAGTTTTGTTTGCAGAGATATTTGTGATGCAAATGAAATGAACTGAATTATCAACATGGAAAGAGTCAACGAACAAAGAAATGTTTTATGATCAGATTCTTCCACGATGACGGTATTAGCCTTAGGTATTGAAAATTGGATTACCAAATTTGTAATTTGAGTATTTTGCAATTGATGTATAGATTAATGGTTAATATAAACAAAAATAAAAAATGAGGGATTGTGGAATTAAAGATAAATATATAATTCATATTTATAATACAATTTATAAATATTAGTTAAATTGTACTTCAATGTGAATCTTGTTCTTAAAGCATGCAAGAAAATGTGCAGGGAACCTGAAGCAAGCAGCCGACCATCTGTAAAATAACCTTTGCCCTTTAGTGGAAAGGCCTCAGGCAGAGTGTTGACTCAGCCCGGGTCTTGAATGCATTCGTCAATTAGAGAGATTGGACAGATCAAAGTAGGTTGACCTGTAGCGGCTAGAACAATGGTTTCTTTTTCGGCTGTATGTGATAGTTATCTATGGTATACTTCTCAGTCGCTTCATGATGGAACCCAGATGGGCTTTGGCACCAAAAAGACTGACCTGATCAAGTTCTGTGGTGACCTCGAAATTCCAACTGAACAAGATCAAAGCAGCCGGGGTCTATATAACAGGACACTCCAAGGCTGCGAGGAGAGAATTTCTCCCCATGGAATGATGCGTCGTATTCTGTCTGTAAAGTATAACTGTAACAATGTTGGATTCCTTCTCTGCAATATCGGAATAAATCTCGATTTGAACTGAGTGAGTCTTGCTGAGTCTGACTGAGTCTAGCTAAGAAAGGTGTCTGAAATGCAGCCACAACAATAGTAAGCCCTTTGGTAAGCAATAGTATCCCCTTGGTAAGCGATAGCAAGCTGCTTGGTAAGCGATAGCAAGCCCCTTGGTAAGCGATAGTAAGCCGCTTGGTAAGCAATAGTAAGCTGCTAAAGTGCTAGTAAGCCGCTTGATAAGCAGTAGTAAGCCACTTGCTGATTGATAGTAAGCCACTGGGTAATCAATCATAAGCCGATTGGTTCGTCATGGTAAGCCGCGTGGTAGGCGATAATATGACATTTGGTAAGCGATAGTAAGCCCCTTGGTAAGCGATAGCAAGCCACTTGATACGTGACAGAAAGATGTTTGGTAAGCGATATTAAGCCATAATTGATGGTGAGCAGCTTGATAAGCGATAGTATGCCCATTGGTAAGTAATAGCAAGCTGCTTTGTAAGTGATATCAAGCCGCTTGGTAAGCGATAGTAAGCCCCTTGGTAAGCGATAGTAAGCCCCTTGGTAAGCGATGGTAAGCCGCTTGGTGAGTGATAGCAAGCTGCTTGGTAAGCCCCTTGGTAAGCGATAGCAAGCTGCTTGGTAACGGAACACACTCCTGTTTATTTGTTTTTGTTCTGGGGTTATTTACAGATTTAATGGTTGAAAAACATCAGGAATGCAATTCTGTTCAATGAACATCTGTTGCCATGGCGATGAACGGATGACGGAATGAATGAAAATGTTGCCTTATTTGAACCAAACGAGTGTCAACAAGTCCTCCATCAAGGAAGAAGAGGAATCTTACAGAAACTGTCACAATACTTCAACAGACTGAGATATTACAACGATGAAAACGATTTATTTTGTTTTATTTAATGGGAATGAAAAAGTTGCCTTATTCGTTCAATTGAAGGATATTAATGAAAATTAAATATGAAAACAGCCGTTTATAATTAAAACTGTTCATTCAGTAAATGTTAATTATTTTTATTGTGAATTATCTTGTTTTAATGCAAAGTTTTTACCGTTATCATGAAACTGTTCAAATCCAGTTATCCGTTGTCCCCGTTGTCCTCTCTGTCTCCATGATTACAATTGGTCTCGCTGGTATGTAATTGAACGCATAATCGCCATTCCTCTCATTGTTCGTGAGAAGAGAAACATGAATGTTGTGTCTTGTCTCATCGTGCTCTTTTTGCTTGTACTATCAACATTTACCATCTTTCACCCCATTTACCACCATGCACGGGGTGACATCTTCAAAGAGGTGAGTTTAAAATGGAAGGTTTATTCATGTATTTCCTCAGACATTAATTGACCGAGTTATCCGTCCAATGTTGTAGTTTAAATTAATGTGTTGTCGATGTAACGGATGCGTCATGGGGCAAATGGCCTCCTTCTGGTCAAAGTTCCTTTCATGTCCTCCATGTGTTCAAGTACCGAGAAGGTTCCGTCTTTCCGACTCGTTCCGAAAAACCGAGGTTTCTCCTCAAAAACGAAACTCCACAGAAATGTCCACTTTGTGCGGTGGTCGTTGTGTGTTTTCCGGACATTTTCGGTGTCCGCATTTGCGACGTGTTGACGTCATGCCTTAACGGATTCAAATTTGGCGCCCTTCTCTTGAGGTTTGAACGGTCTTATGCGGTGGAACCTTTGAGAAGTTCACATCTCACATCACATTGAGGGTGTTATGAGGTGAAAAAGAGGTTTATTTATTACCCTCGCCAGAGGATAGAGTATTGCATTTGAGTCCGTTTGTTACAGTGAAAGAGATTCCGGCAAGTATGTTGTTTGGTTGGTTTGTCTGTCTGTTTGTTCACAGTATTACGTCTACATCGTTGCACATAGAATCGCCTTACTTTACACACATATTTGTCTTGCCCTGGATATTGCCCTGGATACACACATATTTGTCCCCAAACGCTCTTGAGTGAATGTAGAGACATAAATGTGTACCGGGATCGGGAGTGGATGTTTGGTGGAGAATGTTATACACCTGATATGGCAGCGTTCATTCCTCACAAACACTTTCCTGATAGTGAGGAGAAATCTGTTCTGGGTTGGGCTGTTAGATGTTCCCATTGGAACCTGTGATCAGGATGTTGTGATCCCAGGTTCAAATCCCTGATGTGGGATTGTCACCAAACCTTTCCTCTCCCACACCTGTCAATACAAACCTGTCCATATGATTAGAGAAGGAATTATGAGTTTACCTTTCCTGGTGTAGTTGATACATCCCGCCAGTCCTCATGTGTGGTTGATTCTAATAAAATAGAATACCACACGTCCAGTCGTACCCAGAACATCACTAATCTCAATCCAAAATAATATCGACAAAATGCTCCCCTGAGTGTCTCCTCACCCTCAACATTGATCACAATTTCAGTGAAATATCGTTGATTAATTCTTAATTCTTGTTTTCTTGTGTCCACAACACAGGAACTTGTTCCTCTGAAGATTGCGGAGTTTTTCAACTCTTATTGGAAGGAATTTTACAACTTCCTTCTGACTTCGACTCTGAAGGTAGGCTGGCGTGCACACAACTCCAGAAACACGCACACTTCAATCCCAGAGGATGTAATTATACCAGGACAGACACGCACATGTACGTATATATACAGACTTGGCATTTAATATGGAATATTTTTTTTGTGGGGGTGAACTTCCTTTTCAAGATGACTTAGAACCAAAAGTTCATTGGAATTATGTTGAAATTATTCTAGATTTTGTTAATGTGACCTTCAAAAGAAACAAAAACCACATTTGACATTTCGAAGCAAATAAATAGATCCTTGAAAGTGATGTAAACTGATATCGAACTCAATTCACGGACAGTACTGTATTAAACTTCTGTGCGTTTTCCAGAAGTATCTCTTTATTTTACACATTAGCCAAAAATTTTTTTTAACAAAAACAAAAGTTAAATTACGACTGGGATTACGGACAGTAAAATTACAGTTCAGTACTTCGTGTAACCCCCACGAGCATTCAGGAGAGCACGTACATGTTGAGGCATGCTGTTCACGAGATTTGCCAAGGTTTGGACAGGAATCGCTTGCCATGCAGTTACAATAGCCTGCTGCAATTCACGCACAGAGGCAGGTTGCTGGTCCAAGTTGTCGATTTGACGCGTTAATTCTGCCCACAAGTTCTCTGTCGGATTCATATCCGGGGACATGGCAGGCCACTCCATATGCTCTACACCATGGTCAGCAAGAAAGTGTTGGATCATGCAAGCACGATTAGGCCGTGCATTGTCATCTTGGAAGACAATGTTTCCTCGAAAGGCTGCACGAGCAAATGGAAGCAATGTTTCTTCCAGAATGGCCCTGTGCTTGAACTGGTTCAGGTTTCCATTCAGAACAACCAGGTCAGTTTTGCCCCCTGCATGAAAAGCAGCCCAAACGGTCACCCCACCACCTCCAGCTTGGACTCTTGGCACTATACAATCTTCGTTGTAGGCTTCATGCACTTGTCTGCACACTCGGACGCGGCCATCTTGACGATAGACCAGAAATCTAGACTCGTCACTGAAGATCACGTGATTCCAGTGTCCTGGCTGCCATTGACGGTGCTCTCTGGCCCACTGCAATCGGCGCTGGCGGTGTTGTCTGGTCAGACGTGGCTTTCTCAGGGGACGCCTGGCACGATAGCCTGCTTGAACCAGTCGTTGGTTGACTAGCCTTCTGGATACAGGCACATTTGTCAGTTGCTGCCACTCAGCCCTAAGCCGATTAGCTGACTTGGTATGGCCATTGCGGACTAACCGGTGCAGCTGGCGATCATCCCTCCTTGTGGTTCTGCGGGCACGTCCTGGCCTCGGTATTGGAGTAGGGACACCCCTCTGAGCATTTCGTTTTAGGATCTTTGACACCTGACCTTGAGTGATGCCATACTGCCGAGCAATAGCACACTGTTTCATGCCGGAATTTCGTAAAGCCACCACTAAATGACAAACAGCATTGTCGAGTTGACGGACCATCTCCAGGGGAAGCGGCAATAACTTTTGTAGACGTGCAGCAGTTGTTTTCCACTAATACAGAACGCAACAACCCTTATATACCTGATTGTGAAGCCAATCGTCAAATGTCCCTGTCCGTACATTTTGTCACGCCACCTGTGATATAATCATGTTATTGACTTCTTGCTGCGACAGACAATCAGTGACATGGTTCCTTTAACAAAGAAATCACCGAAGCGTAAAAGAAACTCACCAGATTGATATACCGAGTTCAGAAAGTAAACCCAAGTCAAGAAAAAATATATATTCCATATTAAATGCCAAGTCTGTATATATATATATATGTTGAAAACACACCTGGTCACAAGTGTGCCGCACTGACCGGGTCCTCAGTCGAGGTCCTCAGCATCATCCCGTTTCGGCCCTTCAACCTCGATACGGTCAGCTAAGGTGGGCCAGCAGGGGCACATACACATCCACATGCAGCAAATGCACCTGGATGTGTACATACCCCCACCCCCAGCCAGTGCGAACAACAACAACAACAACAACAACAACAACACCTCCACATCCAGAATCCATAGCACCAAACAAACATGGTGGAACACTCAAACACCCACCCTTATACCCTTCACCACTCACCAACAAAACACACCAGATCATTCATACACACACATACACACCCATACACACACATACACACACAACATCAACCAACCAGCCACCTACCCTTACATCATACACCACTCAACACGCAAAAACACACTCATGCAAAAATTAATTCATGCAAAAACACACACCCTCACCCACTCACTCATATACACAAAATAAGAAATAATAATGGTAACAAACAAACAAAAAAAAAACAACCTACACCGTTCGACGTGCCTCCATAAACTTCCTCCATATCCAAAATGAGCCTTTCAAGGCAACCTGGGCCACCTTGTCACACATCCTTCTTCTTTCTGTCCCACACACTCCCAGCCAGGCAAGAAATGCAGAAAAGGAATTGCCAATATACCCTCTACACCCCACCTCAAATGGCTGACACGAAACTTGCCAACCCTTCTCCCGGCACTCTGCCTCCAGCTCACTGTACTTTCCTCTCTTCCTCTCGTGCACCTCCTCCATGTTCTCTTCCCAAGGTACAGACAACTCCCCTAAGATTACCTGTCTTGTTGCACTTGACCAAATGACAATGTCAGGCCGCAACCTTGTCACACAGATCTCCTCTGGGAATACCAATTGTGGCTTTAGGTCTGCCACCACCTGCCAATCACAAGCATCTGACAGCCCTCTTGATTTCCACCTCCTCCTCTTTCCACCTCTTACCACTTGGCCCTCTTTGACAAACCACACCTCTCCCCCATCAGTCTACTTCTCCACTCTTCTCTCTCTCGATCTCAGCACCTCTTGTTGCACCATCTGCACCACCACCGCCAGCACCTGATCATGTCGCCACCTGTATCTTCCTGCTGCCAATGCTACTGAGCATGCAATCAGTGCATGCTGCACCGTTCCCACACCTCCACACAAATAACATCTCTCCTCCTGCAACAACCCCCACAATCTCAAGTTTACTGGTGACGGAAGCATATCATACGTTGCCCGCAACAGGAAATTCAACAATATTGACTCCATCCTCCAAATCTCTTGCCACTGCAATATCCTCACCGGCACACCTTCCCACTTAGTCCAAGCACCTTGCTGTGCCTGATAAAGGTTGACCTGACCTTCCAACACCTGACTCGTGTTGGTTGGTTGGGGTTGAAATCACATTGACTGGTGTTGGTTAGTTGGGGTTAAGGAGGCTATTAGGCCCATTATATTATTACCAACCTATAGTTGTTTGTCCGTGCTCTATCCTTTTTAAATGCTGAGCGCCCATTTTTAAAGTTTGTGATTTGAGGAGACCGAGGTTGCAACCACCGAGCTCGCAGACTCGAAGCGGAGGCTCAACCATTAAACCGCACCGAGGTACGTTTGTCGGCTGAGCGCTGTGTCGGTGCTCCGGTGCTCGGGTCACATGATCACGTGAATCATGTTTAGAGCACGCCAAGCGCTCTTTATATATATAAAGTGTGTCCACACTTTCCAACAAACGAGGATAAACACACATGTAACCAGGCACCCACCAGAACACATACTGTATATCACTGTTGAGGAAACGAATCACTTTCCAGGCTCTCCAGTGTAGAGGAACCGGAGGGGTCCGTTTGATCCGGTTAATTGGGGTTGAAATCACATTGACTCGTGTTGGTCAATTGGGGTTGAAATCACATTGACTCGTGTTGGTCAATTGGGGTTGAAATCACATTGACTCGTGTTGGTTGGTTGGGGTTGAAATCACATTGACTCGTGTTGGTTGGTTGGGGTTGAAATCACATTGACTCGTGTTGGTTGGTTGGGGTTGATATCACATTGACTCGTGTTGGTTGGTTGGGGTTGAAATCACATTGACTCGTGTTGGTCAATTGGGGTTGAAATCACATTGACTCGTGTTGGTTAATTGGGGTTGAAATCATATTGACTCGTGTTGGTTACTTGGGGTTGAAAACACATTGACTGGTGTTGGTTAATTGGGGTTGAAATCACATTGACTGGTGTTGGTTAATTGGGGTTGAAATCACATTGACTCGTGTTGGTTAATTGAAGTTGAAATCATATTGACTGGTGTTGGTTAATTGGGGTTGAAATCACATTGACTCGTGTTGGTTAATTGGGGTTGAAATCACATTGACTCGTGTTGGTTAATTGGGGTTGAAATCATATTGACTTGTGTTGGTTAATTGGGGTTGAAATCGTATTGACTCTCGTTGGTTAATTGGGGTTGAAATCACATTGACTCGTGTTGGTTAATTGGGGTTGAAATCACATTGACTAGTGTTGGTTAATTGGGGTTGAAATCACGTGGACTCATGTTGGTTAATTGGGGTTGAAATCATATTGACTCGTGTTGGTTAATTGGGGTTGAAATCACATTGACTCGTGTTGGTTAATTGGGGTTGAAATCACATTGACTCGTGTTGGTTGGTTGGGGTTGAAATCACATTGACTCGTGTTGGTTAATTGGGGTTGAAATCACATTGACTCGTGTTGGTTAATTGGGGTTGAAATCACATTGACTAGTGTTGGTTAATTGGGGTTGAAATCACATTGACTCGTGTTGGTTAATTGGGGTTGAAATCACATTGACTCGTGTTGGTTAATTGGGGTTGAAATCACATTGACTCGTGTTGGTTAATTGGGGTTGAAATCACATTGACTCGTGTTGGTTGGTTGGGGTTGAAATCACATTGACTTGTGTTGGTTAATTGGGGTTGAAATCGTATTGACTCGTGTTGATTAATTGGGGTTGAAATCACATTGACTAGTGTTGGTTAATTGGGGTTGAAATCACATTGACTCGTGTTGGTTAATTGGGGTTGAAATCACATTGACTCGTGTTGGTTAATTGGGGTTGAAATCACATTGACTAGTGTTGGTTAATTGGGGTTGAAATCGTATTGACTCGTGTTGGTTAATTGGGGTTGAAATCACATTGACTCGTGTTGGTTAATTGGGGTTGAAATCACATTGACTCGTGTTGGTTAATTGAAGTTGAAATCATATTGACTGGTGTTGGTTAATTGGGGTTGAAATCACATTGACTCGTGTTGGTTAATTGGGGTTGAAATCACATTGACTCGTGTTGGTTAATTGGGGTTGAAATCACATTGACTCGTGTTGGTTAATTGGGGTTGAAATCATGTTGACTTGTGTTGGTTAATTGGGGTTGAAATCGTATTGACTCTCGTTGGTTAATTGGGGTTGAAATCACATTGACTCGTGTTGGTTAATTGGGGTTGAAATCACATTGACTCGTGTTGGTTAATTGGGGTTGAAATCACGTTGACTCATGTTGGTTAATTGGGGTTGAAATCATATTGACTCGTGTTGGTTAATTGGGTTTGAAATCATATTGACTCGTGTTGGTTAATTGGGGTTGAAATCACATTGACTCGTGTTGGTTAATTGGGGTTGAAATCACATTGACTAGTGTTGGTTAATTGGGGTTGAAATCATATTGACTCGTGTTGGTTAATTGAGGTTGAAATCATATTGACTCGTGTTGGTTAATTGGGGTTGAAATCACATTGACTCGTGTTGGTTAATTGGAGTTGAAATCACATTGACTCATGTTGGTTAATTGGGGTTGAAATCGTATTGACTAGTGTTGGTTAATTGGGGTTGAAATCATATTGACTCGTGTTGGTTAATTGGGGTTGAAATCACATTGACTCATGTTGGTTAATTGGGGTTGAAATCATATTGACTCGTGTTGGTTAATTGGGGTTGAAATCACATTGACTCGTGTTGGTTAATTGGGGTTGAAATCACATTGACTCGTGTTGGTTAATTGGGGTTGAAATCACATTGACTTGTGTTGGTAAATTGGGATTGAAATAGTATTGACTCGTGTTGGTTAATTGGGGTTGAAATCACATTGACTCGTGTTGGTTAATTGGGGTTGAAATCACATTGACTCGTGTTGGTTAATTGGGGTTGAAATCACATTGACTCGTGTTGGTTAATTGGGGTTGAAATCACATTGACTAGTGTTGGTTAATTGGGGTTGAAATCACATTGACTCGTGTTGGTTAATTGGGGTTGAAATCGTATTGACTCGTGTTGGTTAATTGGGGTTGAAATCGTATTGACTCGTGTTGGTTAATTGGGGTTGAAATCACATTGACTCGTGTTGGTTAATTGGGGTTGAAATCACATTGACTCGTGTTGGTTAATTGGGGTTGAAATCACATTGACTCGTGTTGGTTAATTGGGGTTGAAATCACATTGACTCGTGTTGGTTAATTGGGGTTGAAATCACATTGACTTGTGTTGGTTAATTGGGGTTGAAATCACATTGACTCGTGTTGGTTAATTGGGGATGAAATCATATTGACTCGTGTTGGTTAATTGGGGTTGAAATAACATTGACTCGTGTTGGTTAATTGGGGTTGAAATCACATTGACTCGTGTTGGTTAATTGGGGTTGAAATCATATTGACTCGTGTTGGTTAATTGGGGTTGAAATCACATTGACTCGTGTTGGTTGGTTGGGGTTGAAATCATATTGACTCGTGTTGGTTAATTGGGGTTGAAATCGTATTGACTCGTGTTGGTTAATTGGGGTTGAAATCACATTGACTCGTGTTGGTTAATTGGGGTTGAAATCGTATTGACTCGTGTTGGTTAATTGGGGTTGAAATCACTTTGACCAGTGTTGGTTAATTGGGGTTGAAATCATATTGACTCATGTTGGTTAATTGGGGTTGAAATCATATTGACTCGTGTTGGTTAATTGGGGTTGAAATCACATTGACTCGTGTTGGTTAATTGGGGTTGAAATCACATTGACACATGTTGGTTAATTGGGGTTGAAATCGTATTGACTCGTGTTGGTTAATTGGGGTTGAAATCATATTGACTCGTGTTGGTTAATTGGGGTTGAAATCACATTGACTCATGTTGGTTAATTGGGGTTGAAATCATATTGACTCGTGTTGGTTAATTGGGGTTGAAATCACATTGACTCGTGTTGGTTAATTGGGGTTGAAATCACATTGACTCGTGTTGGTTGGTTGGGGTTGAAATCACATTGACTTGTGTTGTTTAATTGGGATTGAAATAGTATTGACTCGTGTTGGTTCATTGGGGTTGAAATCACATTGACTCGTGTTGGTTCATTGGGGTTGAAATCACATTGACTCGTGTTGGTTAATTGGGGTTGAAATCACATTGACTCGTGTTGGTTAATTGGGGTTGAAATCACATTGACTCGTGTTGGTTAATTGGGGTTGAAATCACATTGACTTGTGTTGGTTAATTGGGGTTGAAATCACATTGACTCGTGTTGGTTAATTGGGGTTGAAATCATGTTGACTTGTGTTGGTTAATTGGGGTTGAAATCATGTTGACTTGTGTTGGTTAATTGGGGTTGAAATCACATTGACTCGTGTTGGTTGGTTGGGGTTGAAATCATGTTGACTTGTGTTGGTTAATTGGGGTTGAAATCACATTGACGCGTGTTGGTTGGTTGGGGTTGAAATCACATTGACTCGTGTTGGTTAATTGGGGTTGAAATCACATTGACTAATGTTGGTTAATTGGGGTTGAAATCACATTGACTCGTGTTGGTTAATTGGGGTTGAAATCATATTGACTCGTGTTGGTTAATTGGGGTTGAAATCACATTGACTGGTGTTGGTTAATTGGGGTTGAAATCACATTGACTCGTGTTGGTTAATTGGGGTTGAAATCACATTGACTCGTGTTGGTTAATTGGGGTTGAAATCACATTGACTCGTGTTGGTTAATTGGGGTTGAAATCACATTGACTCGTGTTGGTTAATTGGGGTTGAAATCACATTGACTAATGTTGGTTAATTGGGGTTGAAATCACATTGACTGGTGTTGGTTAATTGGGGTTGAAATCACATTGACTGGTGTTGGTTAATTGGGGTTGAAATCACATTGACTGGTGTTGGTTAATTGGGGTTGAAATCACATTGACTAGTGTTGGTTAATTGGGGTTGAAATCACATTGACTCGTGTTGGTTAATTGGGGTTGAAATCATATTGACTCGTGTTGGTTAATTGGGGTTGAAATCACATTGACTCGTGTTGGTTAATTGGGGTTGAAATCATATTGACTCGTGTTGGTTAATTGGGGTTGAAATCACATTGACTCGTGTTGGTTAATTGGGGTTGAAATCACATTGACTCGTGTTGGTTAATTGGGGTTGAAATCACATTGACTCGTGTTGGTTAATTGGGGTTGAAATCACATTGACTCGTGTTGGTTAATTGGGGTTGAAATCACATTGACTTGTGTTGGTTAATTGGGGTTGAAATCACATTGACTCGTGTTGGTTAATTGGGGATGAAATCATATTGACTCGTGTTGGTTAATTGGGGTTGAAATAACATTGACTCGTGTTGGTTAATTGGGGTTGAAATCACATTGACTCGTGTTGGTTAATTGGGGTTGAAATCATATTGACTCGTGTTGGTTAATTGGGGTTGAAATCACATTGACTCGTGTTGGTTGGTTGGGGTTGAAATCATATTGACTCGTGTTGGTTAATTGGGGTTGAAATCGTATTGACTCGTGTTGGTTAATTGGGGTTGAAATCACATTGACTCGTGTTGGTTAATTGGGGTTGAAATCGTATTGACTCGTGTTGGTTAATTGGGGTTGAAATCACTTTGACCAGTGTTGGTTAATTGGGGTTGAAATCATATTGACTCATGTTGGTTAATTGGGGTTGAAATCATATTGACTCGTGTTGGTTAATTGGGGTTGAAATCACATTGACTCGTGTTGGTTAATTGGGGTTGAAATCACATTGACACATGTTGGTTAATTGGGGTTGAAATCGTATTGACTCGTGTTGGTTAATTGGGGTTGAAATCATATTGACTCGTGTTGGTTAATTGGGGTTGAAATCACATTGACTCATGTTGGTTAATTGGGGTTGAAATCATATTGACTCGTGTTGGTTAATTGGGGTTGAAATCACATTGACTCGTGTTGGTTAATTGGGGTTGAAATCACATTGACTCGTGTTGGTTGGTTGGGGTTGAAATCACATTGACTTGTGTTGTTTAATTGGGATTGAAATAGTATTGACTCGTGTTGGTTCATTGGGGTTGAAATCACATTGACTCGTGTTGGTTCATTGGGGTTGAAATCACATTGACTCGTGTTGGTTAATTGGGGTTGAAATCACATTGACTCGTGTTGGTTAATTGGGGTTGAAATCACATTGACTCGTGTTGGTTAATTGGGGTTGAAATCACATTGACTTGTGTTGGTTAATTGGGGTTGAAATCACATTGACTCGTGTTGGTTAATTGGGGTTGAAATCATGTTGACTTGTGTTGGTTAATTGGGGTTGAAATCATGTTGACTTGTGTTGGTTAATTGGGGTTGAAATCACATTGACTCGTGTTGGTTGGTTGGGGTTGAAATCATGTTGACTTGTGTTGGTTAATTGGGGTTGAAATCACATTGACTCGTGTTGGTTGGTTGGGGTTGAAATCACATTGACTCGTGTTGGTTAATTGGGGTTGAAATCACATTGACTAATGTTGGTTAATTGGGGTTGAAATCACATTGACTCGTGTTGGTTAATTGGGGTTGAAATCATATTGACTCGTGTTGGTTAATTGGGGTTGAAATCACATTGACTGGTGTTGGTTAATTGGGGTTGAAATCACATTGACTCGTGTTGGTTAATTGGGGTTGAAATCACATTGACTCGTGTTGGTTAATTGGGGTTGAAATCACATTGACTCGTGTTGGTTAATTGGGGTTGAAATCACATTGACTCGTGTTGGTTAATTGGGGTTGAAATCACATTGACTAATGTTGGTTAATTGGGGTTGAAATCACATTGACTGGTGTTGGTTAATTGGGGTTGAAATCACATTGACTGGTGTTGGTTAATTGGGGTTGAAATCACATTGACTGGTGTTGGTTAATTGGGGTTGAAATCACATTGACTAGTGTTGGTTAATTGGGGTTGAAATCACATTGACTCGTGTTGGTTAATTGGGGTTGAAATCATATTGACTCGTGTTGGTTAATTGGGGTTGAAATCACATTGACTCGTGTTGGTTAATTGGGGTTGAAATCATATTGACTCGTGTTGGTTAATTGGGGTTGAAATCACATTGACTCGTGTTGGTTGGTTGGGGTTGAAATAATATTGACTCGTGTTGGTTAATTGGGGTTGAAATCGTATTGACTCGTGTTGGTTAATTGGGGTTGAAATCACATTGACTCGTGTTGGTTGGTTGGGGTTGAAATAATATTGACTCGTGTTGGTTAATTGGGGTTGAAATCACATTGACTCGTGTTGGTTAATTGGGGTTGAAATCACATTGACTCGTGTTGGTTAATTGGGGTTGAAATCACATTGACTCGTGTTGGTTGGTTGGGGTTGAAATCACATTGATTGGTGTTGGTTAGTTGGGGTTAAGGAGGCCATTAGGCCCATTATATTATTACCAACCTATAGTTGTTTGTCCGTGCTCTATCCTTTTATAATTCCGAGCGCCCATTTTTTAAGTTTGTGATTTGAGGAGACCGAGCTCGCAGACTCGAAGCGGAGGCTCAACCATTACACCGCACCGAGGTACGTTTGTCGCCTGAGCGCTGTGTCCGGTGCTCCGGTGCTCGGGTCACATGATCACGTGGAGCATGTTTAGAGCACGCCAAGCGCCCACTTGTGTGTGATGGGGTGAGCATGAATGAAAGGGGTCATCGTAACGGGGTGCATCATAACCGTCAATGTACGTCATCACGTGAGTGTGACGTCAACATTGTTTTCGTTCGCCTGTCCTTTCCTTTGGGTGAACCCGAGGTGTGTTCCGTTACCAAGTTTCTTGTGGAGCGCTCGCCAAGTGGCTTAAGCACTCGAGGAAGCACTCCATTCATAATAATCGTTGATAAGGAACGGCTGGCCTGGCAAGCGAGTCGTTCCAACACTCAACAGCTAGGCTCTTCATTTCTTGCTTGTGTATTCTTTCTTTAATTTATTATTTCCTGTTCCGTTCGATTACAAAGAAAAACTTTCCCTTGTCAATCGGCACGATGGCTATACTACAGGTACACACACTCGGTCGTCTCTGAGCTATTCTCGCCTGGGTTCGAATCCCGACCCTAGTCATCCTGGTGTTTGGTGATTCATGAATGTGTGTGCCGTCTCTCAGATGGACGTTAAGCCGGGTGTCCCATCTTAGTAAGGGAAACATATGAAAATCTGTTAACTAAATTGTTACCAAAAAATTTCTTCACCAATATGTTTGTAAAGGTGTGTAATAACATGTGTTAAAATGTTGAAGGTCAACTCCCGTGGGAAACCCAGAAAAAAAGCTGTTGAATTCGGGTACCGAAAAATTATTTTCGAGAATTTTTATTTTTTTTAGTCGGCCCTTAAGTAACTTATGAGGGGTCAAATAAGGGTTTTTCATGATTCTGAGTTGATTGTTAACATTTATATTTCACCACAGACACTCCTTTGTGGAAAAATAATTTCTAAATATATCTCATTTTCTATTTTGCAGGACATGGAGTCTAGCAATATGGATGAAGACGTTACTCCACCTGTGCTCAATTGCTTCATCTGTGCACGCTCGGATACACCAGCTGAAAGGCTCATACAGGCAACTGGCACTTTGGCTGTCATCACTGATTGATCCTCAAGCGCAGCATCAACCGCAACCTCATCATTGATCTGTTCATCGGTTTCCTCCACAATGGTGTCAAGAGTGCCAAAAGTATCTGGAACATCATCTCCACTCCTACTATTAAGGAAGCAGTATTTGTAGTTTTGTGTCTCCGTGTAAGACTCAGTGTATCCCAGCCGGTGGAACTTGTTGAGCATCCATTTTGACCCAAATCTATGATCAAGTTGTATGGCAAGCCCCATTTGGTGTGGCAATACTCCAGACCGAGGTCGACAGGCCTTAATAAAATTCTGCCCCCAAACGGCAACTCTTTCGTCTGGCTTGACAATCGGTCTCAAGAACATCTGAAGGCTTGCAGGAACAAGTGTCAGCTGACTATCGATGTCAGTCATACTGTGTGTGGTGGGGTATGACTTTGGACCTAAATCAATCAAGGCAATATCATTGGATATGAACTTGAGTGCCGTCTTTATGATCTGAGTCTTCTCATCTCCATGGTCAAGATTAGCATGATGCCCTCGCAGAATATTGTCGGTGCCATCTTTGAGACAGAGTACATCTGCCCTTCTTTCCTGTGTTGTGAAATACAAGGTGTCTTCGTATTTCTCTAGAAGTTTTATCTTTAGCCAATGCTTTGAATAAGAAAGGCTCTTCTCTGGTGACTGATCAAACTCCTGCAGCTTTTCATGGACTTGGTCCATGTTCATTACCCCATGCTCTAATTCTGAGTCTAACCATTCGCAGAATTCAATAAAAACTGCCTCTCGCTCCTCATCAATACTCCTCTGTCCTCTCTTCCTTTTTCCTTCCTCATCAGTCTTGCACAAACTGTCACCTCTCGCAAACATAAGTTTGCATCGCAAATGGTACAGTGTTTCTTCTGCTACCAAGTCGTTGATCCCTTCCAGGCGTCCAGTGACTTCAGTGCCCCAGTCATCCCCGCGACTCCGTGCTGTCTTCAGCAAGCTTGCCTTCAGTGTATCTGCAGTCAAATTATCTGGCACTCTGTATTTCTTTCTATCTTGTGCTGGATTATTTTTGTAGAGCTGGGCTGGTTGGTTGCAAAGAATGCATACATCCTTATACAGGAGGTCAACTGACTGTGATCTTCTAGAACTGCAGCCAGTTGATGAACTGAACTCACAAGTAGTGCGTCTTCTCTTCAACTTGGATGACTCTTTCTCTGCCTTTGATGCTTGAGCTGACTTCTTGGTGGTTGCAACAAAGTTGTTGTACAGATCATTTTTACACTTCTGGTGGTACCTCAGTTTTCCTTCCTTTTGAGCCTCCTTCATACGTTCCACAACAGTAACATTTTCGACAGTTTCTGCTTGTTTCAATAAAGTTGAGTATCCCTTTGGAGTTGCCTGTATGAGCCTTTCAGCTGGTGTATCCGAGCGTGCACAGATGAAGCAATTGAGCACAGGTGGAGTAACGTCTTCATCCATATTGCTAGACTCCATGTCCTGCAAAGTAGAAAATGAGATATATTTAGAAATTATTTTTCCACAAAGGAGTGTCTGTGGTGAAATATAAATGTTAACAATCAACTCAGAATCATGAAAAACCCTTTTTGACCCCTCATAAGTTACTTAAGGGCCGATTTAAAAAATAAAAATTCTCGAAAATAATTTTTCGGTACCCGAATTCAACAGCTTTTTTTCTGGGTTTCCCACGGGAGTTGACCTTCAACATTTTAACACATGTTATTACACACCTTTACAAACATATTGGTGAAGAAATTTTTTGGTAACAATTTAGTTAACAGATTTGTGAAATATCTCATAAAATGCCCTTACTATCTGCTAGCATAACAATTTGTTTCTGGACGTTAAATATCCCAGGGTGTCCTTCGTCAAGATTAGGCGAGCTATCACCAGCATCCTGGACAAATGACAAATTGCTGCCATGACTGAGTGTTGTGGAAGGCAATGGCAAACCACCCTGTGCCACAGTTGTCAATCAGCCACACAAGAAACCAATCTTCTCAATCTGTTTCTCCATTTTTTTCATTTATCATTGTTGTCTTTTCTAATTCTCTCCTATCTTGATGGTGTGCACATCCGGTGTGGATGGTGTGCACATCCGGTGTGGATGGTGTGCACATCCGGCGTGGATGGTGTGCACATCCGGCGCGGATGGTGTGCACATCCGGTGTGGATGGTGTGCACATCCGGTGTGGATGGTGTGCACATCCGGTGTGGATGGTGTGCACATCCGTTGTGGATGGTGTGCACATCCGGTGTGGATGGTGTGCATATCCGGTGTGGATGGTGTGCACATCCGGTGTGGATGGTGTGCACATCCGGTGTGGATGGTGTGCACATCCGTTGTGGATGGTGTGCACATCCGGTGTGGATGGTGTGCATATCTGGTGTGGATGGTGTGCATATCTGGTGTGGATGGTGTGCATATCTGGTGTGGATGGTGTGCATATCTGGCGTGGATGGTGTGCATATCTGGTGTGGATGGTGTGCATATCTGGTGTGGATGGTGTGCATATCTGACGTGGATGGTGTGCATATCTGACGTGGATGGTGTGCATATCTGGCGTGGATGGTGTGCATATCTGGCGTGGATGGTGTGCATATCTGGCGTGGATGGTGTGCATATCTGGCGTGGATGGTGTGCCAACATTTCTCATTTTCATTTTCCTTCTTCCAGTTCTTTCAAAGTTCTCCATTCTGTCACTACCGATGTGTTTGTTCTTGTCACTCGCTCCGTGAACCTCAAATTCGACACCCATCAGTGTGAACCTTTACTCGCTCTTTACACTTCGTTTTTTTTTTGTTTGTTTTTTTTGTATACTGAATCGAGGCTCGTGAAAGAGCTGAATCGGCATGGTTTCTGCGACGTGTTTTAAAGTAAAATCAATCCTATCTGATTGTATGCTTATTCAAACGCGTTGGAAGATGTTAAATAATTCATCAATAAATTGAATGTCCCTTTTGGACGCAGAGAAAGCTCGTATCGGAAAACGGACACAACATTACGCTTCACGCACAATGGGCACAGGTTGGGAGCACCGCGCTCTTTGGATACAAAATGGCTTCCGATTCCAAATTGTCACTTCTAGTATAGAGACATTCAACACATGTTCCCCCTTCCACCTTTTCGATGATTCCCCACTCCTGTACAAGGGAGCGAAGCGAAGAGTTTTATTCGGTCGGAGGAACTAATATTGGGAGTCAGGTGTAACATTACTGAATAATGCCGCGGGTTTTGTGTGTAATAATTGAGAAGTGTTGGTGTGTTTGATGTGAAATAAATTTAACAACTGATTTGTCTCTTTCTGTCCTACAGAACGTTTGGGGATTAACACCTTCCCTCCTTTTCAAAGTCTTTAACGGACTTCCACACCAAGTCCGTTTTTTAAATCAAGGTATGGAAGCATTCACTCCTCCTCAAACACATTTTCCTGGGAATGAGAGACGTTTGTTCTTGGTTCGACTGTTTGACGTTATCATCCGAACTTTTAGCAAGTGATGTACCTGTTTGTGTCCTCCAGAACGTTTGGGGATTTACTTTTTCCATCCTTCTGGAAATCTCCAACAAACATCCAGCCCAACTACGTTTCATCAAAGTACGGAAGCGTTCATTCCTCCACTAACTCATTTTCCTGGGAATGAAGAGACATCTGGTCTTAGTTTGGCTGTTTTACATTATCATTCAAACTCATGATGTTTGATCCTGGAATCCCAGGTGAGATCACGTCACCCTCGGTCGTTCTTCATTTCAGTGAACTAACTGATTGTCCATTATTGATGTTCTTGTTTCTCTCACACAGAATCCCATCCTTGGGAAACCACAGGGATTTTTAGGATCTTTGTGGGCAAACATTGCCAACATCTTTCCCACTTCATTCCTCAAGGTAATCAACGCTTCCTTCCAAAAACCACAACACACATTAATTGCACGGCTTGCTTCACTCCTGAAACACGTGTACGGTACATTAATCTCCTGGGACGTATCTTCACACCCGGACACATATATGCACGTACTGCCCCACAAAATTAGATGCCCTAACATGTCCAAACTACATATCAGGCCTACACATCCATTTGGAAACCAGGAACCTCCTCCCACCCCATCACCTCATCCCCCACAAGCACACATCCTCAACTGTTGAAGGACAAACTACCTGCAATAGTTGTGACTAGGCCCTAGTAGGGGTGTAGTGGTGCTCACCTCTGCTCATTTGTTGCTCTTTTTTCCTGCCTATGGAACCAACTTCCACATTCTCTTTAATCTCATTCTTCCCTCCAGTTCTTCAGGACAGCTTCAGCTCCGCAAAGTTTCAAAAAAAAAAAACGTTCACGTTTGGTTGACTTATTGTGCTTCATGTGTTTCATGGCCAAATTAATCAGGGTCAAAGGTTGTCCCAAAGCTTTGATATGTCAATATGTTGGACACTTTGTCTAGGGAGCGATATTATAACAAAACAGGTTAAAGGTAACGCACACCTGTATGAATTGCTGAATACAGCAAGGTTCAGAAGAGAGATGAAATTTCCAACCATTTTATATTCAGATTTAGTGAATTATCCCATGACATTGGGAGGGAGTGGGTGGTGGAGGGGGGAAAAGGGAGGGAGAGATGAAAGGGGGAGAAGAGGATGAGGAGAGTAGTGTGGGAAAGAGGGGAGAGGGCGATAGGAAGGGATAAGAAGTTTTCTTCTGTATCCATCCTATCCAGTCCGACATTCACTTTTGAAATGACAGGAGAACAGGTGTAAGTAATGCTGATGCCATATTGTATTTCACAACCAGGATAAGTTGTCCTCTTTTTAGCCAAAATCCAACCTCCGCGGCCCTATGTTGCACCACCATTTTGCAGTAGGCGGTATAAGTATCTGAGATATTTTGTTCTCAGCGAAACCACGATTGCAACTCAATTTACTTTTTAAGTCCATGAAATATTTTTTCATTGATAGATTAACTTAAACTTTTCCTGTCACTTGGGATGGGTACTCCTCCTAGTATATTTGTAAACTGACCTGTGAGGATTATAGCTGTTAAATGCCACGTCGTGCATAATGAGTGTGTGGTGAAATACGTTATTGAAACACAGCATGGTGAAGGAACAATAAAATTGGTTTATACAGTACGTGGAATCTCTGCATGTACTGTACATTTGATTGTCAAAAGTTCTCCGAAAATGAAGCTCCCACTGTACCGCTCGGAAAACCCTCGAGCGCTGAAGGGCTACCTCAAGCTACAGTTTCCTGTCATATGGAGGTCAAATCCTAAGACTTGGATGACTGTGTCGGTGTGCCAGATTTCTACATGGAGGGTGGTCTAAGGGGTGGTGTGGAACTGGAAGTATAGATAAATATATAAGTCATATTTGTTAGGGTCGGTGAGTTGTGCGGGCAGTTGGATTGTACTGCAATGTAAAAGGATTCTCAAGTCATGCAAGGAGGGTGTGCGGGGAGCTCGGAGCACGCGGTCGACCATCTGTGAAATAACCTTGTGACCTCGAAGAATGCGAGAAGAGGTAGAGTGTTGACTTGGCTCGGATTGTGGATAAGAGTTAATTGTTTCAGATGTCCGAATGGCGCCGGGGAGGCTGGCGTTAAGTTACTTCAGAATTCCACTGGAGCGAGATGAAAGCAGCTAAGGTCTACTTAAGGAGGAGAAGGCTCCGAGGCTAAGAGAGCAGAAGAAAGAAGGGAGACGACGCGACGACGCGTCATGTTTTTTATTTATAAAGTATAACTGTATTTTCGTGTAAATATTCTTTGCAAGATTTAAATAAATCTATATTTAAACTGTGTGAGTTTCATGAGTCTCATTGAGTTTTTGGCTGAGAAGTGTCCAAAAGAAATGTCACAACAGTTTGGAGGCACTGCTGAGATTGCAACGCTGGAGGAGGTTGGCCTATCGTATTCGCTTCGAAAACGTCCGATTTTTCAAGGTATGGAGCGTTTTCCTGTATTATCTTGCCAACCTCAGAAAGTGTCTGCAAAACTGAACCTGGTGTGACTGAATTGGACGCAAGGAACACATCTCTAGAGCGATTATTTGCGATTTCTTTTTTATTTGCGATTTCTTTTAGCAAAATGTCATCTCGCAGCGCTTTGCGTACATAATTTGTGAACGAAGGTTTGGTGAGAGGCTTCCCTTTATAATCAGAACGATTGTTTTGGAAGCCGACAGCGTGGTAACGCGGAGTGCGGACGTGCAGGCAGATTATGACAAGGCACGAGCCGCTGGAATAGCGAGGCGAAAGAATGATTCTGTCTAGGCGGTGTATAGTGCGCGCGGCCGATCGCGTGACGCAGGGCTCATAGATTCTGATGTTCGCTCACACGATTCGACATGCGCGTTCGCGCGAACACAAAACTATTAATATCTCTGAAACGGCTGGTTCGATTTTTATAAAATAAATTTCCTTTTGTAGAGCAGAACCGTGAGCCAACAACGATATCCATCGCGACTTTGACGGACTTATTTTGCGCCAGAAAATGCAATTTTACATAGCAATGGCCATCGTGCTGCATAAATTATCATAAATTATCCGCGGCACGTATCATGACGTCACTCCGTGACGCTCAAACAGGGACGCAAAAGTGCGTTCGCACGTACCGTCAAGCTCAGTGACCGCCTCGCGGGTCGAAGGGTGGGTAAACGCTGAGCACATGTACATGGTACGTGCGGGTCGCACGAATCAGTGCGGGCAGCATGAATCAGCACAGGTAACCCTCGTGAATCATCGCTCCGCGGTTCATTTGACGCGGACGGGACATTTTGTGCACGCACCGGCACATACATAGGTATCCGCGGCACGTACATATCACACGTACGTAGGCGCACCCGAAATTTGCACGATTGACATGTCCGTTAAACGTGCACGAGACGCGCGGAATCTAAATATATAGATTTTTTTGTGTGTGTCCCAGCTTTGGCTGTTCATATATCACATACGGAATCGGGTTTTTTTTTTTCCAGTTTTGTTCCAGTAAATGTTTTTTTGGTTTTTTTTCAATGCAAACCCTGTCCCTCTGTCTCTCTCTCTCCTCTCTCCCTCCCTCCCACTTTTCTCTCTCCCCATTTCTCCATCTTTTCCTGTCCCAGCCTGGTGTGTTGTATGGAGATTGGAAACACCCCTTCCCCCCCGACCTCCGCTCCTCCCCCACCACTGCACCCCCCCCCCCACCCTGACCATATCCTGATCTCTGCGCCTCTCCACCCCCACCCTACCCCAACTTTTATGATCGGACACCCTGACCACACCGCACCACCGTGCCTCCCCCCACTTTCTTACCTCCCCCACCCCTCATCCACCCTCATTTCATCATTATTTCACCCCATCTTGTATACTTCCTGATGCGGCACCCTGTCACCTTGTCACCTGCGGCACCCTCTCTAAATGATATTTTATGGAGGTTGATGGTTCGTGTAAGGTATATCGATAGACTGCGATCGATTGCAGTACACGTTTATTGACTTTCCCGATACAGATAAAAGGGCGGTGTATAAGTAAAGAAAAAAGTAGAGAAAAAACCCGTAAGTGAAAATTGCATGCCTGCGCGGTGACGTTATAACGTTCCTTGTCATAGAAGTCGATTTTCGTGGATTTTGCCGTAAAAACGCATTGCAACATTTAGCATTGTCACAAGTAGATGACTTTATGAGATATAATTGAATGTCCTCTATCAAACGCATATAGATTTGAGCGATAATTAACTATGACCCAATAATGTCACGGGGTCAGAGCATGATAAAAGGTGGATTTTTCACACTTGTGCTCAAACCTACGTTGGCATCTATCTTAGATGTCAGTGGAGGTTTACCTGACAGGAGTAAATTCCCTGTCGGAGGATCAAGGGGTCTTACTCCTATTAAGAGGAGTGGTCCCAATTGAATGACCATGCATTGTGGCCCCTCGGGGGCATGATGCATGCGTTTGAATGACCATGCGCTTCCCTCTTGGGGTTGAGGCGCATGTGTATTGTTATTGGGACAGCCTTGTTGACGTTGTGCCTTGACCATGGGGTCAAGGTGCACGTCCGAGGCTGTTCAAATGTTTGGACTTTTTACCTTTTTTCATTGTAAAAAAGGCAGGCCTTCAGGCGGGCCCTAAACGGCTGCTTGTAATTTGCTTGCATTAACCAGCAAGATGCATTCTGAATAAAAATGTTTCCGAGATCCAAAATGCTTTTCAGATGCAAATAATTTTTAGAACCTGGGTATGTTTCTTTTGTTCGTCATGTCGTTTCTTCTTCTTCTTCACTCACAAATGGAAGAAGAAGAAGAAGATGTCTGACAGGCCCTGTATTTTTGGTTTGGTTAATTGCAACTGGTCGATGGGTTCCAAGTTTACATCCAGTATGGCGGAGGACATATTTATTGACACGGCACCCTCTCAAAAGGTTATTTAATGGCATTCGCGTACACCCAAGTTATTCTTTACCAATTTACAAGGCAGGAGTGTGTGCGTGCTTGCGACGTCATTGTGTAGATGTGGAACATTCCGTGCTGTGTGCGTACGGTGACGTCATTACGTTTGACCATTATGTTAAAAAGAAGTTGTCTGATTATCTTGCATCAATTACTGAGATATGTGGGAAAAACAATATCATGCGTGGAATTTTTAAACAAATAAGTCTGAATTGTCAAAAAAATATCGTGAGTTAAAAGGATACAATTATATTTGTATAATATTCATTATTTTAAAAAAAATACAAGTGCTCTTAACAGTAAGGTAGGCTCTCACAGATAAAGTCCCAGGACAAAATAGAACATGTTTTAAAGATAAATCAGACGGGAATTTAAAGAGACACCTCTAATGTATCTCTCTGGATTCTTTCTATCTCTTTGTATCTCCTTGTTTGTTTTTCTATTCTTTTTACTGGGTTGAGTAAAACTCACTTGAATTGTAACTTTAGTATTTGGGTTGAGGCTCATACAAGAGCTGACAAACTGAGGTGCTGGCTAAAAAAATGTTTTGAATCCATGCTTTGAAAATTTATTCAGATTCTGAACATGAAAATTTGAAACTTGAATGCTTTGTCTGAATGATTTGGTTTGTTGGTGCATGGTGCATGTGGTGCATGTGGTGCATGTGGTGCATGGTGCACGGCTTCACTGTGTTTTGCCTCTTTCCTATCAAAGTTCTCCCCCTGCCCCATCTCACCTTTGAGGCCTTCACCTCCTCCTACTCCCCCTTTTATCAGGCTTCCACCCCTCCACTGCTTACAGACTCACATTCCCCTCCATCCTCCCCCCGCCCCCCATTTTCAGGTGTACACTCCTTCACCCCTCCAAACATTTTCAGGCTTCCACCTCGCAAACCTTTGCCCTTCTAACCTTTGCTTGAAGCTTTTGTAATCAGTGTGTATCAGTAAACGAATATGTCAGTGGATGATTCTGCAGGCAGATTTACGGTACTTTAATATAGATCATTCATTTTCATATTCATTCATTCATTCATTCATTCATTCATCGGGCATGGCATGAGGTGGCATTGCCCCTTGCCATGAGATGTTATGTAGGTAATATTACCATTGACACAGCAATCAGGTTTGTGGATTTTTGCCAGGATTTTTTTCTCAGTGATTTTAAGATTGTTGTGTTAAAACAATTATGATGCCTACACCAAGTCATCAATGACATGATTATGATGTTACACACTTGCACAGGTGATGTTGCACCTGTGATGGAAGTTTTCTGTCATTCATATCAACGAATGTAGAGATCTTTCTTGGGAAAACCACATTTCCAAGCTGGCCTCCAAAGCCAGTCGCCGACTGGGCATCCTCCGTCGTGCGAAGTCCTTCCTCGGCACACCTGAGCTCCTCACCACATACAAGGCTTTCATCCGCAGCTCAATGGAATACTGTTCTCCCCTATGGGCCGGTGCTCCTGCCTCACACCTAGCTCGGCTTCACGCTGTTGAAACCAAAGCTTTCAGAATTATTGGAATCTCCCGCGATGAAGCTATCTCTGAGGGCCTTTCACTCACTCACCGCAGGCAGGTAGGTGGTCTTTCTGTCTTCTACCGACTCCTCTCCGGCGTTGCACCCCCAGCTCTCTCTGTGCTCTGTCCCCCAAATATTCCTACAGGTCGCACAAGATCTGCCAGCAACCCTCTGATGGTTAAACTGCCAAAATCTCGGCTCTCTGCTCACCTTCACTCTTTCATTCCTCTTTTCTCCCGCCTCTGGAACAAACTCCCTCACTCCCTTCAATCCCACTCCTCCCTCCAGGTCTTTAAAACAGCTGTTCACCACCATCTCTTATCTTCCCCCATCCAAAACCTTGATCTTTTCTACCCCCGCTAATTCACCCCAGATCCACCTTGTTTGAAATTCCAACTTCTTTCCTGGAAGTCCTGGCAGTGTCCATATGTTTTATACCTCTCCCACCGCCCCCTTCCCACGCCCCCCCCCCCCCCCCCCAAAGCCCTCGCCCTCTCTCAGATCTCTCGATGTCTCCATGTCTCTCGGTCCCTGCTCTCAAATGTTGTGTTTGTGTCCTTCCCCCTCTCTCCCCATCTTGTCTACCGCTCCCTATGTTATATGTTTTATGTGTCGGTTTGTCTTTCTGTGTGATTAATGTTCGCTCTTTCACGAGCCTCGACCTTGTATACAAAAAAAAAAAAAAAAATAAATAAATCAAAATTGTTCTGTGCAGACAGACAAGCATACGGGCTTAAATGTAATATCCTTTTTTTTGATGGAAGTAATAGGATGAGTGGGAAGCATATTTTCGCTCCTTGGAGGACCCCCAAGAAGCGGCATTGTGTTTCCTACTTGTGAAATGAGGAATCAGGCTGTATTGAGCTAAATGGTGTTCTATTGAATTTTATTAGGATTTTTTTTGGCTGATGTTTTTTTTGTTGTTGTGGGTTTGGAACAACATATTATTGTTCTTTGAAGAGAGCTTTTGATTTTCCATTCTCTTCCAGGCTCCTTTGTAAGATTTGATAGGGAAATGGATTAGAGTGGACATCAGAAGTTGAAATGGAAAATAACTATGAATTTCAATAATAATCTGAGTATAATTGAATTAAATTGTCAATAATTTTTCATCGGTTAGACCTTTTGGCCGAACTTTTTGAGTTAGTTTTCAAAATTGAAGTTGGACCAAATTGGAAAAGGGAGTATGCATGTTGTCTTTTAATTGGTTTAAAAGTGAATTCTTAAAAACGGAGTATTGACATACTTAGGTCGAAATCAGAAGATTGTGATAATAAACTTGATTTTTTTGAAGAAAAAAATATATATATATTTTTGATAGAGGAAGATGACTTTCATTTTTGTTTTGATTTTGATTTCATTTTTGATTTTTTTGATTTTTATTTTATTTTTGATTTTGATTTTATTTTTTCATTTTAATTTCATTTTTGTTTTGATTTTGATTTCATTTTTGATTTTTCATTTTGATTTCATTTTTGTTTTGATTTTGATTTCATTTTTGATTTTTTGATTTTGATTTGATTTTTCATTTTGATTTCATTTTTGTTTTGATTTCATTTTTGATTTTTTGATTTTGATTTTGATTTGATTTTTCATTTTGATTTCATTTTTGTTTTGATTTTTGAGTTCATTTTTTATTTGACTTTTGGTTTTTGCTTTATGATTTGAATGGAAGATAATTTGGTAAGATTAAAAAAAAGTGATTTCATAGGAAAAAAACAAGATCAAAGGTACCAGTGCTTACCCATACCTTAGAAATATTTATTAGCTCAATTATTGTAAATATTTATTTTAAAATGTGGTCGATGGGCAAATCCACAAGGCACACCTGGTGGGTAGCTCCACTCAAGGTGTGCAGAAAGCCCTGTTGCATGTATATCCATTTAGAAAGGGTGCCATGAAATTTTTTTGTCACAAAGAACCACTATTAGACTTTTTTTGGTCTTTAGAAAGGGTGCTGTGCTCTCGTTTTTCATGAAGAACCACTGATATGGTGTGCTACTGTATAATTATGTAAATTATGGTCGACCTTACTTGTATATTTGTATATGTTTCACGATTGTATGTTGTTGGAGGTGACATTTTTGATGTCCTGTTTATAACCTTTCGCTCTTGGAACAGATGAAATTGAGGTTCCCATAATAAATAATGGTAGAAATCATTTATCTTGCACCAATAGTAGCGAAGGAACGAACAGAACGAAGAATGCTACATCCATTAACTATTATTAGCGACTATGCGATTTTTTTGCGATAACAAGCGATTATTTAGAGTATACGTGACGATTTTTACGAGAATTTTGCGAACATTGAATTAAAGGATCCAGGATTAGAGTTAATTCTGGAAGTCTCATACTTGCCAATTAAAAAATGTGGTATTAGGGAGCATTTTTGGCAAAACAGTTTTTCAATTTACAAAGTTTGGAACAATTGCTTTGCAAAATTAATTTTTTTGGGGGAACCAAGTGACAAGAGTCACATGATCATCAGGTGGAAATTTCGGACTATTGTTTTGCATGATTGATAGGTCAGTGGTCGACTGACATGTAAATGGGTGTGTTGTCAAATTTGGATAAGTTAATGTGGGAAACAAAAGGGTGATTTCACTGTGGACATTTTATGGGCTTTCTAAGAATTAAAAAAAAAAAATTGTGTGTTTGTGTATCTGCGTTTCTAAAATTGAGGGACACATTTTATGAAATTGGCACCCATCTTAATCTGCACATAATGGTTCCAATGCAAACAAATATACATCATGCATGAGTTTAATTTTTTTTTGTGTGACAATGTTTGTGTTTTTGTTTTTTTTGTGTGTCAATCTCAAAAGATTGTTGAAACCGACAGTGTGCCTGTCTTGACATAGATAGTTTCATGTGGATGGGATCAAATATCCAGAAAATCCGTAAAATAAAATAACAACATAATTTGATTATGAAGATTATCTCTTTTGTCAAAGCAGATGGAATGTAACGATTTGATGTGCTGAGTTATAAGCAGCCATTAATTAATAGTAAAGGAATTGTGAGTAATCTTGGGATGCCATTTTTGATAGAATTTATATGAGAATAAAAGCTATTTATGGATATGAGCTTCATTAAAAAAAATGTGGGAGTACAAAATTAGCTAAATTTGTAAGAGATCTTACATGGATTTATCAGAATACTCTGCTCACGGCTTTTTGATATATATATATATATATATATATATATATATATATATATTTGAATTTTATCCGCATATAAATTGTGCTGTATGTATGGATGTGTATGAGGCGTAGATGATATGGAAAAATAGTAAAGAAATCTTGCGGAATTGAACTATTGTGGGTTTTTTTTAATGGAATGCATTGTGAATCTTAAACCAAGGGGCAGACATGAACGCGCTGTTACGTAGTTTAAACTCAGAACGTGATGTTACGTGTACCTGCAACATATTTTGATAATCTGCAACACCTATATTGGCATACTGGCGTCATTAGTACTCACTAGTTGCATAGAAATAGATGAGCAACAGTTATGGGGGTGTAACACTTACTTCGATATTTTCTACAACAAGTAGGGTTTGAACAAGTGGTGGTTGTACACATGGGGTTCATCAAATTAAGCTTTGGAGTCCAAACAAAGTCACTGGTTAACAGAAGGAGAATGGACAGTAAATAATTCTTAGATGCTGGGTAAATTAAGTGAGATATTACAAAGACTTGTAAGAGCTATTGTTCTTCCTTACAGCGGTTGAAAAATAGATCCAAAACAATGAATCTATAAATGAATGTGATAGGGATAACATCCTCAATTTGAATACGTAATTTAATTGTGAGTAAAGGAATTAATTTATCGTAGTGGATTGTTAACAGCAGCCTGAAATGTCCTGAGAGTGTGCATCCATATAATTAGAAATCCCAGATTTTTTAAAGTTTGGTAGAGGTCTTATGTGGAGGAATACTTGCTTGGTAGATTTTTAAAAAGGTACTGCGTGTTGGCAGACACTTTTCGGCCGTTTAGGCCAAACAAATTGGGAGAACCTGTAATTGAATATGTAATTTACAGATGAGCATTTGGGAAGTAAAAGGGAATTTATTGATTTGGGAGACATTTTTCGAAGGTTTATTAAAGTGTTGCAATATGACAGATGGTAAGGAAAATTATTGGATGAAAATTAGATCTGTTTATAAAATGAATTTGTTGACCTTTTGAAGTTAATTCTTTGAATTGTTGTTTAATTAGCATTTTGAGTTCAAATTGGAAATAGTTTGGTAGAGCTTTGGTTAAAACCTTTGGTTACAGTGTTTTGGAACAAATTGGTAAACCATAGGAGGTTGATGAGAACAGAAACAAATATGGACCCAAAATAGAACGACTTTAATGTTGACCTGAATGTGGAGATAAAAAGATTGAATTAAGTAATGTTGTAAATGAGTACAGTAGAGTTAAGATAATGGCATAACGAAAATGTTATGAATTGTGTCAGTTTTAAAAGATCAGTGAACTCATATCACCACAAGTTACACACCATGAAAATTAAAGTAATGTAGGGTATTATTTGAAGATCACTTACTTGTAGTTAACATTATAGAATCAATTACTCATGTTTAAAAAAAAAAAAAAAAGGTAGGGAGGACTATGATAATACATTATGCATAGTTTGTTTGTTAAGTATAATTTGTTTGGAATTAGACATTCCTGTTTGTGATTTTAATCATATACATTCATTTATTAATGCATTTATTTTCTTTGAGTAGTGTTAAAATAACTGCATGAGTTTAAATTTTTCGAACTATATTAACCTGAAAGCAACTTTAAATGCTATTCTTAGTTTAGTAGTGAAATACATAGCTGATTTGGATATTATTCGTGTAGGAAGAAGAATAGAAATGAATATAACTTTTGAATGTTTTGAGGAAAACAATAAATTGTCAAATGTGAAGCTGTTATAATATACATGATTATGGTGATTTCATGTTAAGATGTACCCTATCTGATTCAGTGTGTGTGGAGAGCAGATTTAGATGTGGCTGAGTAAAGGATAAGACCAGATCACATCTCAAATGGAGTGATAACGGAATTGGGAAGAAGTTCGAGAAAGAAAATTTGTGGCTAAAAATGAAGTTAATCTTCGCATACACCCTCCTTCTCAAAGAATGATGAAGATATTCTCCTTTGTAAAATTGGAGCCGGATGCTTACCTTCACCAAGGAATTTTTGTGACCATTTGCCTGGATCACACTGCAACATATGGAAGAAAGGCGATCACTTACTTTTGTTCAAATGCCTCGAACATTCATCAAGTCAGCAATTGCGGGATGGCGATATCTTGCCTGCGACTTCTACTGAAAGACAGTACAGGGGGACCGCGAGGGAAAGACAGCACAGGGGGACCGCGAGGGAAAGACAGCACAGGGGGACCGTGAGGGAAAGACAGCACAGGGGGACCACAAGGGAAAGACAGTACAGGGGGACCACGAGGGAAAGACAGCACAGGAGGACCACGAGGGAAAGACAGCACAGGGGGACCGCGAGGGAAAGTCAGCACAGGGGGACCGCGAGGGAAAGACAGCACAGGGGGACCATGAGGGAAAGACAGCACAGGGGGACCCCGAGGGAAAGACAGCACAGGGGGACCGTGAGGGAAAGACAGTACAGGGGGACCACGAGGGAAAGACAGCACAGGGGGACCACGAGGGAAAGACAGCACAGGGGGACCACAAGGGAAAGACAGTACGGGGGACCATGAGGGAAAGACAGCACAGGGGGACCACGAGGGAAAGACAGCACAGGGGGACCGCGAGGGAAAGACAGCACAGGGGGACCGCGAGGGAAGGACAGTACAAGGGGACCGCGAGGGAAAGACAGAACAGGGGGACCACGAGGGAAAGACAGCACAGGGGGACCGCGAGGGAAAGAAAGCACAGGGGAACTGCGAGGGAAAGACAGTACAGGGGGACCGCGAGGGAAAGACAGCACAGGGGGACCGCGAGGGAAATACAGCACAGGGGGACCGTGAGGGAAAGACAGCACAGGGGGACCATGAGGGAAAGACAGTACAGGGGGACCACGAGGGAAAGACAGCACAGGAGGACCGCGAGGGAAAGACAGCACAGGGGGACCGTGAGGGAAAGTCAGCACAGGGGGACCGCGAGGGAAAGACAGCACAGGGGGACCACGAGGGAAAGACAGCACAGGGGGACCGCGAGGGAAAGACAGCACAGGGGGACCCCGAGGGAAAGACAGCACAGGGGGACCGTGAGGGAAAGACAGCACAGGGGGACCACGAGGGAAAGACAGCACAGGGGGACCGCGAGGGAAAGACATTACAGGGGGACCGCAAGGGAAAGACAGCACAGGGGGACCGCGAGGGAAAGACAGCACAGGGGGACCGCGAGGGAAAGACAGCACAGGGGGACCGCAAGGAAAAGACAGCACAGGGGTACCACGAGGGAAAGACAGTATGGGGGACCATGAGGGAAAGACAGCACAGGGGGACCACGAGGGAAAGACAGCACAGGGGGACCGCGAGGGAAAGACAGCACAGGGGGACCGTGAGGGAAAGACAGCACAGGGGGACCACGAGGGAAAGACAGCACAGGGGGACCACGAGGGAAAGACAGTACAGGGGGACCGCGAGGGAAAGACAGCACAGGGGGACCCCGAGGGAAAGACAGCACAGGGGGACCATGAGGGAAGTATATTTATATAGTATATATATATGTAGTATATATATATATATAAGTATATATATATTTTGCTTTGAAGCAAAATGTACTGCCAAATGTTGCAGATGCCTTATTATTTTTAAATGGTGAATTGAAATTATTGTGGTAAAGGTGAAGTGTTGTATGCTTTATGCAAATGAAATGAATTGCATTATCAATATGGAAAGGGTCAATGAACAAAGAAATGTTTTGTGATCCGATTCTTCCAGGATGACGGTGTATGCTTATGTATGAAAAAATTGGATTACCAAATTTGTGGTTTGAATATTTAATAGGTTGATGTTTAGATTAATGGTTAATACAAACAAAAATAAAAAATGAGGGATTGTGGAAGTATAGATAAATATATGTCATATTTGTTAGGGTCGGTGAGTTGTACGGGTAGTTGAATTGTACTGCAATGTAAAAGGATTCTTAAGTCATGCAAGGAGGGTGTGCGGGGAGCTCGGAGCAAGCGTTCGACCATCTGTGAAATAATATTGTGACCTCGAAGAATGTGAGAAGAGGTAGAGTGTTGACTTGGCTCGGATTGTGGATAAGAGTTAATTGTTTCAGATGTCCGAATGGCACCGGGGAGGCTGGCGTTAAGTGACTTCGGAATTCCACTGGAGCGAGATGAAAGCAGCTAAGGTCTACTTAAGGAGGAGAAGGCTCCGGGGCTAAGAGAGAAGAAGGAAGAAGGGAGACGACGCGACGACGCGTCATGTTTTTTATTTATAAAGTATAGCTGTATTTTCGTGTAAATATTCTTTGCAAGATTTAAATAAATCTATATTTAAACTGAGTGAGTTTCATGAGTCTCATTGAGTTTTTGGCTGAGAAGTGTCCAAAAGAAATGTCACAACAGTGGCAAAACATATTGTATTGTTGCACAGGTCTTGCATCTGCGCAGGATGGCCAACGGGCCTTATCTACAAGGAGCAAAGCTTTGTCCGTGACATTATTACTCCCGCCAGGGACATTATTACTCCTGCCAGGGTAAAAAAAACCTACACGCCGAGTTCATTTCACGAGTCCTTCGTGATTTGAAAGTGAAACTGACATCACAATTATTGTGAATTTTGTGGACCCCAACGTTATGCACGAATCACTTATTTTGCCATGCATTGCACATTTCAAGGAATTTTACAAAATGTAAAAAAAAAAACAACACCAGGAGACATACTAGACATCAAACATTCAATTCAATTACAATTTTAATCAGCAATACAGATTTTTAATTTAAAGACAATGAAATAAAAATTGACATAGTGAGAATGTAACATTTTATTTCAAAAATATGCCATTTTTGTCTTGTTTACTCAACCATCGCAAATCTAAGTGGATGATATAATGTTTAAATCAGGTTTTTGCAGGTCCTTAAGACAATTTTCTACAACATAAAACCATTTGTGTCTTTTCATTCAATTCATTTTTTTAATTGAGGGCATTTTATTTCATCTGTGTAAAAGTGTACCCAGTATTGTAGTCATGCACTTCCGCATATCTCGCAGAATTGTGAGTTGGATAGGTTGGATACATTGGATAGATTTCCATGGGCCCCTGCTAGTAAATAATAATGAGTAATGTATGCGGAGCAACAGTTCCCATGGTAACTATTGGAGAGCGGCATGGGTGATGGCTGTGCATTTTTGAATAATAGACAAAGGTGATTGATAAATATACTTGTTTTTTTTATACAAAACTGACAATCTGGTGACGTCACCACCTTTTGGTCCACCACTATGTCGGTCATCCAGATCAGAAACATTCCGGATCTGGATTTTTGTCACTCAAAATGTGGATTCCAGAATCTGGTCTGGTCCAGAAATCCAGAATTTGATCCAGAATCTGGAGAATCTGGAGATCCAGAATGTCTTGGGGATCACTCAAAATGTCTGGAGAAATACATGCAACTGAAAGTGGCTCTAGATAATCTAATGTTGAAAGTAATTTAGATAAGCAGAGCAGGTATCCGTGTATCCAGAATTTGGAAGTTCCCGGGGTTCTGTGATGATCTGCAACCTAAGCGAATTTGCATAACTAAGCACATATTTTGATCTATCCCCGTAACATTGATCTTTTCCACCAGCGTTAATCCACCCCAAATCCGCCTCCTTCAAATTCTGTTTTCTTTCCCGAAAGCCCCTGTATTGTCCATCTTGTTTATCCCGTGTACCCCGCCCCAGCCCTCTCTCTTCCACAGATCACCTGATGACCCAGTTCCCTACTGTTGTTGTGCTTCCCTCTCTCTCCCCCTCTTATCTCCCGCTCCTTTTATTACATGTTCCATGTGTTTTCTCTAATACGGGCCTAGACTTAGTATACAAAAAAACAAAACAATCAAAGGTCTTATTCGGAGCAAAGTGAATACACGTATGGGCCTTATTTGCTGGGGTCACAGATCCATACAGCTTGCCGGGAAACTTGCTGACCTATATGGAGAAGCATGTGAATGCGGAACAGCTGCCTGACCCACAGCACCTTCATATATACAATTATCTTGTTAAACATTTCCTCCTACTTCAAAAAAGAGGTGCTTAAAGCTTCAAAGGTCTGCTTCAAATATTTTGTGGCCTGCTGGGTTTATGGGATGCAGACTTCAATGCACCACTTTCAGGGATATACAGATAGGGATAAATATAGGGACAGAGATAGAGATAGAAATTGGGATAGAGATAGAGGATAGGGATAGAAATATGATTAGAGATAGGTTTGGAGATAGAGATAGGTATAAAGATAGGGATCGAGATAGAGACAGGGATATAGATATGTATAGAGATACAGATAGGGATAGGGATAGATAGAAGAAGGTATTTAGACGGCATCAGCCCACGGGTCCAAAAATCCTGCTCCGCCGATCTTTCACACCCTCTCTCTGTTCTCTTCACCCTCTATTTTGCTCAAGGTAATCTGTCATCACCTTGGAAATCAGCCAACATTACCGCTTTACACAAAAAGGTGCAAAAACAGATCCTTGCAACTACAGACCAATCAGCCTGCTCCCAATTATCAGCAAAGTCATGGAATCCATCATTGCTTCAGATATCAAATCTTTCCTCTTCTCCAATGGCTTGATCTCTGATCATCAATTTGGTTTCAGACCAGGTCATTCTACTCTAGACATGTTGCTTCTGCTGTCTCAACAATGGATGGAGGTCCTCAATGCCAAACAGGAAATTAGAGCTGTCTCCCTTGATATATCACGTGCCTTCGATACAGTCTGGCACCCAGCTCTGCTCACCAAACTCTCCTCCTATGGTATCCATGGAAATCTCCACGCATGGCATGTGGACATCTGCTCCGGGCGTAGTCAACGTGTGGCCCTGAATGGGTTTCTGTCATCTCCCCTTCCTGTTCAGGCTGGAGTTCCCCAAGGTAGTGTTCTGGGCCCTGTGCTTTTTCTGGTCTTCATCAATGATCTCTCTGACTCTTGAAAATCCTCTCTATCTCTTTGCTGATGACTCCACTCTCTGCCGCTCCATTCCTCATCCCTCAGATCGGCAGTCTGCAGCCTCCTCACTCTCTGCAGACCTGGACAAAATCACAGACTTGTCAAACAAGTGGAACATGTCCTTCAATCCTGACAAATCTCACACTCTTACTATGTCTCTCCGAAAAGACCGACTGGACAACCCTCCCATCCACTTTCTGAACAATCCTCTCCAAGAAGTTCTGTCACTCAAGCTTTTGTGTCTCACTGTCTGCCATGACCTTTCTTGGGAAAACCACATTTCCAAGCTGGCCTCCAAAGCCAGTCGCCGACTGGGCATCCTCCGTCGTGCGAAGTCCTTCCTTGGCACACCTGAGCTCCTCACCACATACAAGGCTTTCATCCACAGCTCAATGGAATACTGCTCTCCCCTCTGGGCTGGTGACCCTTCCTCACCTAGCTCAGCTTCACGCAGTTGAAACCAAAGCTTTCAGAAGCATTGGAATCTCCCGCGATGAAGCTGAATCTGAGGGACTTTCTCTCTCTTACCGCAGGCAAGTTGGTGGTCTTTCTGTCTTCTACCGACTCCTCTCCGGCCTTGCTTCTACTTGTCCCGTGGATCCCTCCTTGTCCCGTGGATCCCTCCTTGTCCCGTGGATCCCTACTTGTCCCGTCGATCCCTACTTGTCCCTTATTTACCAACCGATTGCTCTGAAACCCGATACAGCTCTTCTACTCGATGGCCCACAGGATTGCTTAGTCTTAGATTTTCGATTTCGGATCATGTAGTCCATGGGCCAGACAGAAAATCGGTACCAAATTTGGGGCAAAACTTAAGTGGTATTAAAATGTTTGTGGGGTCAGTATGAACAAATTAATATATGATAACCTTTCCACAGGAGTAGCTTAGTCCATTTATTTTCCATCTTAACATTTTGGCCAATTGGCACTTTTTTGTAATTAAGCAAAGTCATATATCATGAAAATATTCCATTAAAAGCCATCCATAATAAGTTAATAATATTTCCAGCTAACAGAATATTTCCAAGAGTCACTGATTATGGTTATTTTACCATAATATCGGCTAACCTCGACATATCACTATGGACGGGGTCCATGAAAATGGTCCGCACTATAAGTGAATAGCAATATAAAAGGAGATTTTATATGCTAATAATAAGGAAATGGGCAATTTGGGATCCATTGAATAAAAGTGAAATATCCAATATAGTGATGTATTGAATAGTGATATATTGAGGTTAGCCTGTAATCATATATTTACTTCCAGAGTTTCTACAAATATTGTAAGGATGTACATGTTAAGTTGTTTTCAGGCAGGAAACTGAATTGGGTGGGATGTGGAAGACAAGTATAAGCCTTTGTTTATTTCAGATATTTATTTCAGGTTTACAAGGTCAACTGTGTCCGTCAGTATGGGTTCCGGCCCCAGTAATTAATCAGTCCTACCCTGTCACCATGGACATCATATGTATCCACTCAGTGTCTGGTCCCTGGGGTTACCATGGCAACACTCCTGATTGATACATGATAATAGTACACTGCTCACTCTGCAGACTGTTCCAGTGTACATGCTCCACTGCTGTGTAACATATTGCATTTTATTTTAACAGTAGATAGTGATAACAAATATAGAAGAAAACTTCCAGCATGCAGGTGCACTCCCAATCTTATTAAGGTAAGAAGTAATTTTCAGCTTTCAATGTATTTTTGTGAAGGTTATGATGAACAATACATAATCATACTTGAGTCTTTTAGGACTGTAAAAAGTGTCATGGGGGTGGTCTGCAAATACCCGCCCCCCACTTCTGATGTGTTTTAATTTCTGCTGACCACACCCCCTCCCCACTTTCCTCCCCCCCCCCCCCCCCCCTTCCCGATGTATTTCTTTTTTTCTGACAACTCCCACCAAGATATTCTGATTTTTTCACCCACTAAGGTATTGCAATTTTTTCTACCCCACCTTCACCAATGTGGCATTTTTGCAGTTATAATTACAACCTCCCCCCCCCCCCCCCCCCAATACCACCACCCCCTCCATCCTATTTTTATTGGTTTAATCCTCCACACCAAGCTATTTCAATTTTCCCTGACTCCCACCAATGTACTTTGATTTTTCTGCCCACCCCCTATTTTTATATAACCTGCAGACTGTCCCCCATGACAATTTTAAATGAAACAGCCCTTAACAAGATTTACTGGGTTTTTTTCAGGGTTTGACAACATTCTGGTGAAAGATGGATCCAGCATTTGAAGAAGGAAGCAATGACTTGCCGAAGAAACGGGCACGCGTTCAGTGCTCTGATGATGACTCAAATTTGATCTCATCACAAAACTTTGAGTCATGGAAGACACTGCTTAGGGCTGCAGAGATAAGACAACATGCCTCTCTTTTAGACATCGCAAAGGGTTTGTGTGAAGGAGAGATTTCACAGGTCCAATATCATCGCAGGTGCCGAAGCATATTCACCATGAAGAAGCTTGTCGACACGATTGTCAAGAAAGGTACCTCTGTGGACTCCGCAGAAGACAGCTCGAGAAGACCAAGTAGAACTGCACCAGAGTTATCTCGGGTGTATCCTGATAGATGTATCTTCTGTGAGAAATCAAGCAAATATCTGAAGGGCCAGAAGACAAGGGAAACTCTTGTACAGTGTATTTTATTCAAGAATTCTTGTACAGTGTATTCAATTCAAACTCTTTTATTCAAGACATGATAATTACTAATAAGCTACCTCTCTGGCAAGGTTACCATATCAAAACATAATCTAGGGATGTTGAACTATTAAAAAATGGCAACTAGAATTTGCCGACCCAGATGGTACCGATACGTGAAATTTTGGGTCTGGGCCCATGGACTAATGGGGGTGGGGAGAGGGGGGGCTCCCTGGGAGTCAGGGAATCCAGAGGGACCCCCAAATCAGCAGAGGCCTGAACTACAACCACAAGAGATGATGGTCAGCCCACTCGGACTGTTTATTGCAAGCGCGAAATGAAAACGAAAACGTTTATAAACGTGCAATGTGATAACCGCTCACAGATCCCATGTCAAGGTGAGATTTGGAAGGCTTATAAAACATGCACGTCGGTGTGTCTACCGTACCTTGACAAGCAAGGGGTTGATGAGATTGTAACGCTGCACAGACGTCATTTACCTTTTGCTATGGCGGAAGACGCATGTCATTTTAACTTTTCTGTAAGTTGTGACGTTACCAATTGAAGAAAAGCAATTAGCTACTCTGAGATATGGTCCGTGTCCTTACCTGGTTCTTACCTGCTTCGTGAAAGGTCATCAAAGCCAAGATGACTGCACCGGATCTGTCCTGTCTTTCCGGAACTGTCGTGCCTTACCGTCATCGTTAATTGTATTTTCAGCCCATTCCCATGTCTTATGGGAGAGCAAGGAAACATGACCTTCTTGGTTGTCTTGTCAAATTTGTGATGGTGGGTCTCTGGCCCAACTCTCCAGGCCCCTGCCCTGTTTCCTTGCTCTCCTCTTAACCTGTTCTTTCATTCCCTTGATGTTTGTTTCACTGTCAGTTCTACCTTGCTCTTCCATGAGCCTCGCACCTGTAAAGAAAAACTTATTTGTTGCAGATTGACATTTTTAACTGGCTTCAAATTGTGCATATTTGATTTTCCCTCCACATATACAGTACATAGTGGAATGATCTGAACATACGTACATCTGATCTAGCCTACACCACCTGACCCAGATCATCCCGATGTCTAGCCTCCACCACCTGACCAAGATCATCCTGATGTCTAGCCTCCACCACCTGACCCGGATCATCTTGATGTCCAGCCTCCACCACCTGACCTTGATCATCCCGATGTCTCGCCTCCACCACATGACCGGGAACATCCTGATGTCTAGCCTCCACCACCTGACCTTGATCATCCCGATGTCAAGCCTCCACCACCTGACCCGGATCATCCCGATGTCTCGCCTCCACCACCTGACCAGGATCATCCTGATGTCTAGCCTCCACCACCTGACCTTGATCATCCCGATGTCAAGCCTCCACCACCTGACCCGGATCATCCTGATGTCTAGCCTCCACCACCTGACCCGGATCATCCTGATGTCTCGCCTCCACCATCTGACCCAGATCATCCTGATGTCTAGCCTCCACCACCTGACCCAGATCATCGTGATGTCTAGCCTCCACCTCCTGACCCTGATCATCCTGTTGTCTAGCCTCCACCACCTGATGATCATCATCCTGATATCTAGCCTCCACCACCTGACCCTGATCATCCTGATATCTAGCCTCCACCACCTGATACTCATCATCCTGCTGTCTAGCCTCCACCACCTGACCCTGATCATCCTGATATCTAGCCTCCACCACCTGACCCTGATCATCCTGATATCTAGCCTCCACCACCTGACCCTGATCATCCTGTTGTCTAGCCTCCACCACCTGATGCTCATCATCCTGATATCTAGCCTCCACCACCTGATGCTCATCATCCTGATATCTAGCCTCCACCACCTGACCCTGATCATTCCGATGTCTAGCCGCCACCCTTGGATCCTGATCATCCTGATGTCTAGCCTCCACCCGCTGATCCTGATATCTAGCCTCCACCTCCTGACCCTGATCATCCCGATGTCTAGCCACCACCACCTGATGCTCATCATCCTGATATCTAGCCTCCACCACCTAACCATGATCATCCTGATGTCTCGCCTCCACCACCTGACCCAGATCAACCTGATGTGTAGCCTCCACCTCCTGACCCTGATCATCCCGATGTCTAGCCACCACCACCTGATGCTCATCATCCTGATATCTAGCCTCCACCACCTAACCATGATCATCCTCATGTGTAGCCTCCACCACCTGACCCTGATCATCCTGATGTCTCGCCTCCACCACTTGACCCTGATCATCCTGATGTCGAGCCTCCACCACCTGACCCTGATCATCCTGATGTCTCACCTCCACCATCTGACCCTGATCATCCTGATGTATAGCCTCCACCACCTGACCCGGATCATCCCGATGTCTCGCCTCCACCACCTGACCAGGATCATCCTGATGTCTAGCCTCCACCACCTGACCTTGATCATCCCGATGTCAAGCCTCCACCACCTGACCCGGATCATCCCGATGTCTCGCCTCCACCACCTGACCAGGATCATCCTGATGTCTAGCCTCCACCACCTGACCTTGATCATCCCGATGTCAAGCCTCCACCACCTGACCTGGATCATCCTGATGTCTCGCCTCCACCACCTGACCCGGTTCATCCTGATGTCTCGCCTCCACCATCTGACCCAGATCATCCTGATGTCTCGCCTCCACCACCTGACCCAGATCATCGTGATGTCTAGCCTCCACCTCCTGACCCTGATCATCCTGTTGTCTAGCCTCCACCACCTGATGATCATCATCCTGATATCTAGCCTCCACCACCTGACCCTGATCATCCTGATATCTGGCCTCCACCACCTGATACTCATCATCCTGCTGTCTAGCCTCCACCACCTGACCCTGATCATCCTGATATCTAGCCTCCACCACCTGACCCTGATCATCCTGATATCTAGCCTCCACCACCTGACCCTGATCATCCTGTTGTCTAGCCTCCACCACCCGATGTTCATCATCCTAATATCTAGCCTCCACCACCTGATGCTCATCATCCTGATATCTAGCCTCCACTACCTGACCCTGATCATTCCGATGTCTAGCCGCCACCCTTGGATCCTGATCATCCTGATGTCTAGCCTCCACCCGCTGATCCTGATATCTAGCCCCCACCTCCTGACCCTGATCATCCCGATGTCTAGCCACCACCACCTGATGCTCATCATCCTGATATCTAGCCTCCACCACCTAACCCTGATCATCCTGATGTCTCGCCTCCACCACCTGACCCAGATCATCCCGATGTCTAGCCTCCACCACCTGACCTTGATCATCCCGATGTCTCGCCTCCACCACCTGACCCAGATCATCCCGATGTCTAGCCTCCACCACCTGACCCAGATCATCCTGATGTCTAGCCTCCACCATCTGACCCGGATCATCCTGATGTCTAGCCTCCACCACCTGACCTTGATCATCCCGATGTCTCGCCTCCACCACCTGACCGGGAACATGCTGATGTCTAGCCTCCACCACCTGACCTTGATCATCCCGATGTCTAGCCTCCACCACCTGACCTTGATCATCCCGATGTCAAGCCTCCACCACCTGACCCGGATCATCCTGATGTCTAGCCTCCACCACCTGACCCGGATCATCCTGATGTCTCACCTCCACCATCTGACCCAGATCATCCTGATGTCTCGCCTCCACCACCTGACCCAGATCATCGTGATGTCTAGCCTCCACCTCCTGACCCGGATCATCCCGATGTCTCACCTCCACCACCTGACCAGGATCATCCTGATGTCTCGCCTCCACCACCTGACCCAGATCATCCCGATGTCTAGCCTCCACCACCTGACCTTGATCATCCCGATGTCTCGCCTCCACCACCTGACCCAGATCATCCCGATGTCTAGCCTCCACCACCTGACCCAGATCATCCTGATGTCTAGCCTCCACCATCTGACCCGGATCATCCTGATGTCTAGCCTCCACCACCTGACCTTGATCATCCCGATGTCTCGCCTCCACCACCTGACCGGGAACATGCTGATGTCTAGCCTCCACCACCTGACCTTGATCATCCCGATGTCAAGCCTCCACCACCTGACCCGGATCATCCCGATGTCTCACCTCCACCACCTGACCAGGATCATCCTGATGTCTAGCCTCCACCACCTGACCTTGATCATCCCGATGTCAAGCCTCCACCACCTGACCCGGATCATCCTGATGTCTAGCCTCCACCACCTGACCCGGATCATCCTGATGTCTTGCCTCCACCATCTGACCCAGATCATCCTGATGTCTCGCCTCCACCACCTGACCCAGATCATCGTGATGTCTAGCCTCCACCGCCTGACCCTGATCATCCTGTTGTCTAGCCTCCACCACCTGATGATCATCATCCTGATATCTAGCCTCCACCACCTGACCCTGATCATCCTGATATCTAGCCTCCACCACCTGATACTCATCATCCTGTTGTCTAGCCTCCACCACCTGACCCTGATCATCCTGATATCTAGCCTCCACCACCTGACCCTGATCATCCTGATATCTAGCCTCCACCACCTGACCCTGATCATCCTGTTGTCTAGCCTCCACCACCTGATGCTCATCATCCTGATATCTAGCCTCCACCACCTGATGCTCATCATCCTGATATCTAGCCTCCACCACCTGACCCTGATCATTCCGATGTCTAGCCGCCACCCTTGGATCCTGATCATCCTGATGTCTAGCCTCCACCCGCTGATCCTGATATCTAGCCTCCACCTCCTGACCCTGATCATCCCGATGTCTAGCCACCACCACCTGATGCTCATCATCCTGATATCTAGCCTCCACCACCTAACCCTGATCATCCTGATGTCTCGCCTCCACCACCTGACCCAGATCATCCTGATGTGTAGCCTCCACCACTTGACCCTGATCAACCTGATGTGTAGCCTCCACCACCTGACCCTGATCATCCTGATGTCTCGCCTCCACCACTTGACCCTGATCATCCTGATGTCGAGCCTCCACCACCTGACCCTGATCATCCTGATGTCTCACCTCCACCATCTGACCCTGATCATCCTGATGTATAGCCTCCACCACCGGACCCTGATCAACCTGATGTCTAGCCTCCACCACTTGACCCTGATCATCCTGATGTATAACCTCCACCACTTGACCCTGATAAACCTGATGTATAGCCTCCACCACTTCACCCTGATCATCCTGATGTGTAGCCTCCACCACCTGACCCTGATCATCCTGATGTCTCGCCTCCACCACTTCACCCTGATCATCCTGATGTCTAGCCTCCACCACCTGACCCTGATCATCCTGATGTCTCGCCTCCACCACTTGACACTGATCATCCTGATGTCTAGCCTCCACCACCTGACCCTGATCATCCTGATGTCTCGCCTCCACCACTTGACCCTGATCATCCTGATGTCTAGCCTCCCCCACATGATGCTCATCATCCTGATGTCTAGCCTCCCCCACATGATGCTCATCGTCCTGATGTCTAGCCTCCCAAACCTAGTGCTCATCATGCTGATGTCTCACCTCCACCAGCTGACCCTCATCATCCTGATGTCTAGCCTCCACCACCTGACCCTTTTCATTCTGATGCTTCACAAACTGCTGTACAAAATAAGATTCAATTGCTTTGTGTGGATAGAATACTTCTTAATCATGGATAGAATACCCTGTAAATCTTCACTACCCTACAAACATAATCAATGATACATAGTATGACCTGGATGATGGATACCTCATACCCATAGCATTACAGCATGACCTGTACAGGTGCATTCTCTAATAATTGGTCACATCAGATGCAGGCAGACAAAATGCATGCCTATTAATCATGTTTAATTCATCTTAACCATACAATATTTCATCACAGAGTCAAACACGCAAGGTTACGGCATGAAATCATCTTTAAGTAGCGTACAGGTAAATGCAAACCGAGCAGAGCGAGCAATGACCAAGCTGAGTAACCACTTTCGTCATGCCCTTAAAGTGCAGGCCACATGCCCATCCAGGAGAGTGCAACGAAACTTCGCACAACGGAACAAGTTATTATTTAGGTGGGAACGTTTGCGATGGGGAAAAAAGGAACAAACAGCAAAGAGTCCCAAAAGAAGACTTTATGGACTTGGTCTGTGAACAACAAATTTACACTCGTCAAAAAGAAGGAAAACCGAGGGATTTGTATTAACATTGATTAAAAGTAATGGGGTAAAGATGTAGTTGAAAAAGCTGAATGCCTCAACTCTGTGTTTGCCTCTAAATCTTGTGTCCCAAACCCATCCCTCTCTGTACCCACCGTACCCAGTCGTACCCAGCTGCTCCTGGGCTCTGTGTCCTTTCCTCCTGACAAGGTGGAAAAGTTTCTGTCAACCCTCGACTCGGATTCTGCAACTGGACCTGACGGCATCAGCCCACGGGTCCTAAAATCCTGTTCTTCCGCTCTTTCACTCCCTCTCTCTGTTCTCTTCGCCCTCTCTTTTGCTCAAGGTCATCTTCCATCTGCTTGGAAATCTGTCAACATCACCGCTTTGCACAAAAAAGGTGCAAAAACAGATCCCAGCAACTACAGACCAATCAGCCTTCTCCCAATTAATCAGCAAAGTCATGGAATCCATCATTGCTTCAGATATGAAATCTTTCCTCTTCTCCAATGGCTTGATCTCTGATCATCAATTTGGTTTCAGACCTGGACACTCTACTCTGGACATGCTGCTTCTGCTTTCTCAACAATGGATGGAAGTCCTCAATGCCAAACAGGAAATTAGAGCAGTCTCCCATGACATATCACGTGCCTTCGATACGGTCTGGCACCCCGCTCTGCTCACCAAACTCTCCTCTTTTGGTATCCATGGAAATCTCCACGCATGGCTGGCGGACTTCCTCTCTAGTCGTAGTCAACGTGTGGCCCTGAATGGGTTTCTCTCATCTCCTCTTCCTGTTCAGGCTGGAGGTCCACAAGGCAGTGTTCTGGGCCCTGTGCTTTTTCTGGTCTTCATCAATGATCTCTCTGACTCTCTTGAAAATCCTCTGTATCTCTTTGCTGATGACTCTACTCTCTGTCGCTACATTCTTCATCCCTCAGATCGGCAGTCTGCAGCCTCCTCACTCTCTGCAGACCTGGACAAAATCACAGACTGGGCAAACAAGTGGAACATGTCTTTCAATCCTGACAAATCTCACACTCTTACGATGTCTCTCCGAAAAGACCGACTGGACAACCCTCCCATCCACTTTCTGAATAATCCTCTCCAAGAAGTTCTGTCACTCAAGCTTTTGGGTCTCACTATCTGCCATGATCTTTCCTGGGAAAACCACATTTCAAATCTGGCCTCCAAAGCCAGTCGCCGACTGGGCATCCTCCGTCGTGCGAAGTCCTTCCTTGGCACACCTGAGTTCCTCACCACATACAAGGCTTTCATCCACAGCTCAATGGAATACTGCTCTCCCCTCTGGGCTGGTGCTCCTCCCTCACACCTAGCTCGTCTTCACGCTGTTGAAACCAAAGCATTCAGAATCATTGGAATCTCCCGTGATGAAGCTAACTCCAAGGGCCTCTCACTCACTCACCGCAGGCAGGTTGGTGGTCTTTCCATCTTCTACCGACTCCTCTCTGGCCTTTCCCCCCCCAGCTCTCTCTGGGCTTTGTCCCACAAATATTCCTACAGGTCGCACAAGATCTGCCTGCAACCCTCTTATGGTCAAACTGCCAAAATCAAGACTCTCTGCTCACCATCACTCCTTCATTCCTCTTTTCTCCCGCCTCTGGAACAAACTCCCTCACTCTCTTCAATCCCACTCCACCCTCCAGGTCTTTAAAACAGCTGTTCACCACCATCTCTTATCTTCCCCCATCCAAAACCTTGATCTTTTCTACCCCCGCTAATTTCACCCCAATTCCACTGTTTTGAAATACCAACTTCTGTCCTGGAAGTCCTTGGTGTCCTTGTGTTTTATACTTCTCCCTCCCCCCCCCCCCCCCTTCCCACGCCTCCTCCCCCCAAGCCCTCTCCCTTCCACACATCTCCCTGCTCTCAAATGTTGTGTTTGTATGCTTCCCCTTCTCTCCCCATCTTGTTTTCCGCTCCCTCTTTTTATATATTTTGTTTGTCTGGTTGATTTGTTTGTGAAGTAAATGTTAGCTCTTTCACGAGCCTCGATTCAGTATACAAAAAAAAAAGAAAAAAAAAAGTTGTCCAAATATCTTCTGACCAACCCTATCATTTTATGTTCTGAAAATAACCTTTAATTTGGCTCGATTGTCCACCTCCCCAAACAACCAATTGTAGTTGATATGTGGCCTTCACCACATAGTCGATAGTCATGAACAAGCTGATCCAACTCCATCTGTTCCATTGAACCAGTCTTATATAAACGGATGATGCCTCAGAAACATCAAATCATGCTAAATGACAACATCAAAGTTCCTTAGTTGCGAATTTCTGAGCTGAAAAAAAGTGTACATATATTTACATATTTGAAGTTAAAATACAACTTCCAGCTTAGTTTCAGTCTCTGGAAGGCACAGAACCACCCACTGATAAACAGTGTCACCTGCAACACCACAACCCACATCGTCAATCCGCTTTGAAACTTTAGAATCCCTTGTGATATCAGCTCTAAACCCCTGCCCTTTGAGACATGAATCTCAATCCACGGACACATTTCTGCCCGTCAGCAGCACGGGGTGGATTGCCCCCCAAGAGTTGAGATGACAAGCTGTCCCATTACGGATTATACCCAAAAGTGCTATCATCACATTTTGTAGTCATTGTTATTACATCCCCCCCTGAATAAAATATCCAGGTATTTATAACGCATCTCGTCTAATAGCCGGAATGATCTTCACCTCATATCTCCCCTGCTCTGCATTTTCGCTGATTCAAGGCCTTCCACAAAGCTTCGCGGATGGTGTCTGCGTTGTTCTCCACATTGTAGCGTGCAAGCTTCCACAACTGTTCAAACTGCTCGTCGGTGTAAGTGAAGTTCGTCGTTTTGTAAGGAGACGTGCTGTCGTACACTTCAAAATCTCCGAAAGCACGCTCTTCTTCCGTCTGTCGCAGTTCTCATGCAGAAAATACATCTACTTGTACTACTTTAAAGACCCCAATTAATCCCACCTTGTGAAATTAGCTGTAGTTAAGATTGGCACAAGCCATTCACGAACCAACTGCACTGATGTTCAAAATTGCATCCGATTCGAGCTGGAATTGGTAATTTGTTCAGGGTGCCGGCGATAACTCGCCTATTCTTTGCGAAAGGTACCATGGATATATTTACCGTCCACCAACTAATGCTAGCAAACAGGACATCCAGTTTCCATCCACCCGAGGGACGATGCACTTTGTGATGCAACAACCTTCCTGTGAAGCACCAATCCAATTATGTACAATCGGGTCGGGAATCGAATCCAGACTAGATTGAACCCAGACCTGTACACTATTATGTTAGACACCTGGATAAAAGACATCCCTTACTCATTTCCATGGTGATCGCCTCTCCACGAGAATCTTAGATGACCTGATGATGGTCTTGATATTACAGAGCACGAGAAATCTGCTTACAAACAGCAAAACAACCAATAAGATGGCCATGACGAGGACAATACCGGACCTATATACTCTGTAAACACACAACCTCTTCAAAAAGGAAGTCTTTATGGAAGTGCAATCCATATAATAATCTGGGTAATGAACGTGATCATTGCATTCAAAACATGCGATGCCATTACAATTCCCTTCGGTGTCAACAACATGGCCGGCTAAAGGAAGAGCTTGTACCTGCATCACCTTTTGCAGGATAAAGGACACTAGGACACATGTGTTTTTTTTTGGTTTTTTTTGTTTTCTTGCATACATAATCGAGGCTCGTGAAAGAGCTAACATTTATCACACAAACAAATCAAACAGACAAACAAACAAAGTATATAAAAAGGGGAGCGGTAGACAAGATGGGGAGAGAAGGGGAAGCACATAAACACAACATTTGTGAGGGACATCGGGAATGTGTGGGAGGGAGAGGGCTTGGGGGGAGGCGGCGTGGGAAGGGGGGGGGGTGGGAGAAGTATAAAACACAAGGACACCAAGGACTTCCAGGAAAGAAGTTGGTGTTTCAAAAAAGTGGATTTTGGGGTGAAATTAGCGGGGGTAGAAAATATCAAGGTTTTGGATGGGGCAAGATAAGAGATGGTGGTGAACAGCTGTTTTAAAGACCTGGAGGGAGGAGTGGGATTGAAGGCAGTGGGGGAGTTTGTTCCAGAGGCGGGAGAAAAGAGGAATGAAAGAGTGAAGGTGAGCAAACAGTCTTGATTTTGGCAGTTTAACCATAAGAGGATGGCAGGCAGATCTTGTGCGACCTTTAGGAATATTTGGGGGACAGAGCCCAGAGAGAGCTGGAGGAGCAAGGCCAGAGAGGAGTCGGTAGAAGACAGAAAGACCACCAACCTGCCTGCGGTGAGTAAGTGAAAGGCCCTCGGAGGTAGCTTCATCATGGGAGATTCCAATGATTCTGAACGCTTTGGTTTCAACAGCGTGAAGACGAGCTAGGTGTGAGGCAGGAGCACCAGCCCAGAGGGGAGAGCAGTATTCCATTGAGCTGCGGATGAAAGCCTTGTATGTGGTGAGGAGCTCAGGTGTGCCAAGGAAGGACTTCGCACGACGGAGGATGCCCAGTCGGCGATTGGCTTTGGAGGCCAGATTTGAAATGTGGTTTTCCCAAGAAAGATCATGGCAGATAGTGAGACCCAAAAGCCTGAGTGACAGAACTTCTTGGAGAGGATTGTTCAGAAAATAGATGGGAGGGTTGTCCAGTCGGTCTTTTCGGAGAGACATCGTAAGAGTGTGAGATTTTTCAGGATTGAAAGACATGTTCCACTTGTTTGCCCAGTCAGTGATTTTGTCCAGGTCTGCAGATAGAGAGGAGGCTGCAGACTGCCGATCTGAGGGATGAGGAATGGAGCGGCAGAGAGTGGAGTTACGGGAATTTCCAGGACATTAGTAGACAACGGCCAAATCAAGACAGGATTGAGGAGTTGAACGTGGCATCTCAACATCTAAAGGAAAAGTGATCAGTTGGGAGTGCCAAACAGACCAAGCCGAGTTGCCTTATGGTTCAAATTGAGAGTTTGCCCTCGTGCTTGGCATGATTGGCAAGTTGAAACCAAGCATGGGTTATTTAAACTCTGAAACAACAAAATTGCAGAAATAAAAGTTGCATTACCATGCACGACAAGGAGAAATGTTTGCGAGCGATCCGTGGGTACATCCTACTCACCAGGAGTCTTGTACTGGCGAAATATCTGATTGATGAGTGGGAAGTGAAGAATGATGGGTGCTCCCGGGTCCTCGGAATCGGCGAACATGTAGCACTCTTGAACAGAATCCAAGCTCACTTCCCCAATGTCCAAATCAGGAAAGGCCAAACCTCGTTCAGCACAGAACTCTTTTGCGTGCAACAGACCCTGCAGGAAGAATTCGTGGATGTTCAGGCTCCTTAAAGGCAACACATGGCGCTTGTTTGCTTATCTGCTTATCATGACGAGCCCATTTTGTCATGAGCGATATCCATAAAAGAGAAGAATGTGTTGATTTGACATTTGGTAATAGGATACTCAGTCGATGAGGAAATAGTTTAATAACGATATGACAACTTGGGAATCATTGTGTGCAGAAACATGTTTGCTTATTCTGCTTATCATGACGATCCCATTTTGGTCTATTACCACAGAGGTCTACCATAAGCTGTTGTCTACCATAAGCTGTTGTCTACCATAAGCTGTGGTCTACCATAAGTTGTGTCTCCAGCTGTGTCTTTTTTAATCAAACGCTGAGCTTTCCCTATTTATGTTTTACCTTGGTATGTTTTTCAGGCTTTTAAAGGTGCTGTCCATTATCACATGACATCACCTTCCGAACTTGTTTCGTTAAAACATTTGTTAGAGCTTGGTTCGAGGCATTTTTCCCTCACCCTGTGGCACCTCTTATGCCACTGCCAGGAAACTCCTGAGCAAACTCTGTACAAGTCTTTCACAAAGATCCACTGGGAATAAAATAACTGATCTGCTCCACTACTGGAGGCTCAATAACTTACCATAGTGGTTACAGACCAAGAAGACTCCTATTGAGACAACATGGTCAACTTTATATGCTTGAACCATAAAAAATGTTGTTGAAACATCTACGATGCGGAAGAAAAGGTTTCCTTAGAGTCTCCTTCCAGACACAGCAGGAAAGGCCGATTTTGGACCCTGATCATCACCACCTGACCTCCAATGTCAATGTAAATGAGTCTTCTCTGCAGATAATGCAGCAGAAGACAATGAGTAAGTTCCAATTTCCCTGGATGTCCACAGCATGACCAGATCATTTGATGAAGCACAAGAAAGGAAGCAAGTGAAGTGATTCTTAACAATTTCAAAATCAAGATACTTCATTGGAATACATCAGGAAAGTACATTTAGACACATTTAACTCGCTTCCTTCTGCCAAAGCAGGGCAGGGGACAGGCCAACTATCCTTTGGATGCTCAGGTTTATTTTTTCTCTCACGATTATCAACTCTTCATTAAGCGCAACAATTATAGATATGTGTCAGTGGTTATTAAATATATTTGCTCGCTTCGGTGAAGTTTCTGCACACAATGATTCCCAAGTTGTCATATCGTTATTAAACTATTTCCTCATCGACTGAGTATCCTATTACCAAATGTCAAATCAACACATTCTTTTTTTTTAAAATGGATATCGCCCAGACAAGGCATACAGCCACTCTCGGTAAGGGGCTAAGAGAAAGTTAGAAAAATATAAGGATAAAGCAAAACAAAATATAAATAGATAAATAAATAATAACAAGAAAACATCCAAGACACAGGAAGTAGCAGAGGTCGGGTAAAATGTGATTAAACCTCAAATATGTAGGAAGTATGAATTGACATTCCTCTTAAAACTATGTAGATCGTAGGATAATGGGAAGCATGTTACATGAAAGGTTACTTAAAAATCGATTAAAATACAGCCAGCACTCAGTTATTCATAGAAAGCCTGGTGTTGGCTTAGCGGTTAGGGTGGCAGCTTGGGATCCTAGGATCTTGGGTTCGAATCCCAGTCAATCGCTGAATTAACACCGGGGGGTTGTCGGCCTGTCATCCTTCAGAGGTCGGCAAATTGAGTACCAGTTCACTGGTAATTCCCTGTGTGTTGCAAGAGGCGATTAACAGGGTTGGTGGCAGGAAGGGCATCCGGCCATAAAACATCGATTAAAAAAAGGGGCCCACGGTGCCCAAAAAAGGCCAACCCCTGCTCTGCGGGGAAACATGGCCTCTAAAGGTGGTTCTACTCAGTTATTCACAGTCTGCAAGGCCTTTGTCTCTCCTGGATTATGCTCAGTGGAGTGCTGCTCTCCACTATGGGCTGGCACCCAGCATCACATCTGTCTTTCCTGGATTATGCTCAATGGAGTGCTGCTCTCTCCTATGGGCTGGCAACATTGTTGGAATCTCCAGTTATGAGACAAAAGCACACAAAAATGGCCACTGTGAGTATTTCGCATACAGTATACAATGGTCCGAAGCCTGATGTTGCCTGTTGGCTTAACGGTTAGGGTGCTGGCTTGGGATTCTAGGGTCCTGAGTTCAAATCCCGGTCGGTCATTGAATTAACATCAGGTGGGGTTGACTCAGCCTGTCATCCTTCCGAGGTCGGCAAAATGTGCACCAGCTTCCTGAGAATTCCAAATTTGGTGTGGAGTAGCATCCCTCTAGGTTTTAGCTTGCAGATAGATTCCATACAGCTGCAGTCTACTACAACAATGTGACGTGCTGAAAGTGTCTGAAGCTACAAAGTAAATTTGGCTCACCAGACAGGAAGTAGATATCGTGACAGTTCCTGGAAGAGTAGCTAGTTTCTGGAAAATCTGATGAAAACCCGAAATTCAGTTAAGTAACATAATATGAATGGATGCGGGTTTTCATTGTCGTACAGCTAAATGATACAATATTTCAGTACATCCAAGTAAATGGAATGATACATGGTAGAAGTGGGACTTGCAACTTTGAAATGGTGCAATTTGTATCGGTACGAATGGTGTTTACCTGTGAACGGCCCAATTCAAATAGCTGCTAAAGAAAAGGTGGGTAGGGAAATTGGCTTCTTCTTCTTTGTTATGCAGCGCATGACTTCAGATAACATCATTTGCTGGGCGCACAGTTTTACCACTAATGCAGTGTCCCTTGTAGGTTAGAGCCAGTGTTGTAGTCAAGCCCATTTGGTCCAAATCCAGGCTGTCTGAGTCCGAGTCCTTGGCATTTCGAGTCTGAGTCCTGTGATGAAAGTTTATTGTAAAGTAGAAAAATAGCGAATTTATTTGTGGTTATGTATTATGTAAATGAAGACAAAATATGAAAACCGACCAACAGTGTAACTTGTTATTTGCATCACTATTATATTCCATATTATGCCCTCTTGCTGTAGTTTGCTCATTCTTTTCGGATTACAATGGTTCTGATAAAATATGAATGTTGTCCAGAAAATATGGTAGTGAAAATTTGCATTTATTTGTCAATTATCAAAGTTGTGAAAGTTCAAAACAGCATCACACAAACATAGCTCGAATTATATGGTTGCTTTTCCCCTTAGTCCCCTACTGGTTTCACTGGAGGGGGCTATAGGTTTTCTCTCCGTCTGTCCGTCCGTCCATCCCACCTGTGGTTTTTTAGACTTTTTCCCCTTACCCTCTAATATATTCAACTGAAACTTGGTACATGGCTTTATTATGATAGGTTACACAACAAGTTTGAGTTTTGGGGCGTTTTGCCAATTTTTCACGGGGTTGTGCCCTTTTTGGTCTTAGACCAGTCTTTTAGGTCAGTTTTAGTCTTTTAGTTCTCCGACTTTTGGTCTTTCAGGTCAGTTTTCAGCTGCCATGACTCCAACCCACTGCTTTCCACCCATTGGCTGGACATCTGACCTGACACCACCCCAATTAACATCAATCACCGCCATTCCATGAAGCAGCATAGATCGGCAGGCCTCAGGCCATAGTCCTGGGTGTTAGCCAATGGGCCAGCGCAATTGGAATGATCCCAGGTATATAAGCACGATGTATTATATACGGCACATAAGCCGTACACGTTTTTGCTTCACGTATGTACATCGGGTTATTAGCCCTTCCCCTGTATCATTTGAGTTTTGTCATCAAATTTTCAATAAAGCTTTATTATGAGAATATGGAGAAGCCAAATTAATAATTTTAGTCAAAGGTCAAAGGTCAGCATCACATATAATCCTCAATTTTTATCCAATTGATCTGGAATTTTAAGAACTTGCACATTGGGTCACTGAATTGATTCACCAATCAAAAGCTAGAACCTGATTGTTTTTTTGTTTTGTTTTTAGATCAAAAGCTCAAAGGTCAAAGGCTGCATAAAATTGTCAATTTATATTTTGGTTTTCTTTAACCGTTTGTCATGTTTAGCATAAGGATGACGAGGATGACATCTGAATACAAAATGGGCGTGGACGGGCTATGCATTATTTTTGTGTTTGCTCCATAATAATAAGTAAGATATAGTCACATGGCTTCACTGGCTCTCGGCTTCACGGACCGTGTTTTTCGGTTTTATATATATTTGAAGAAGAAGAAGTTCACGGATGGGCTATGCATTATTTTTGTGTTTGCTCCATTATAATAAGTAAGATATAGTCACATGGCTTCACTGGCTCTCGGCTTCACGGACCGCGTTTTTCGGTTTTATATATATTTGAAGAAGAAGAACTTCACGGATGGGCTATGCATTCTTTTTGTGTTTGCTCCATTATAATAAGTAAGATATAGACACATGGCTTCACTGGCTCACGGCTTCACAGACCGTGTTTTTCGGTTTTATATATATTTGAAGAAGAAGAAGTTCCCGAAGGGCTATGCATTATTTTTGTGTTTGCTCCATTATAATAAGTAAGATATAGTCACATGGCTTCACTGGCACTCGGCTTCACGGACCGTGTTTTTCGGTTTTATATATATTTGAAGAAGAAGAAGTTCACGGATGGGCTATGCATTATTTTTGTGTTTGCTCCATTATAATAAGTAAGATATAGTCACATGGCTTCACTAGCTCACGGCTTCACGGACCGTGTTTTTCGGTTTTATATATATTTGAAGAAGAAGAAGTTCACGGATGGGCTATGCATTATTTTTGTGTTTGCTCCATTATGTTGTCGGATTGAGACTTAGGACTTGGGACTCAGAAGAACTCAGAAGAAAGGAGCAACGGATATATTTATTGGAACTCGAGTACTCAAGCTTGAGGACAGCAAAGTTGCACTGAAACTCACAAGGAATGACCAACAGTACAACAAGATGCTCTGAAATACTTCAATTAACATTGCTTTATATAAAGGAAAGTCAGGGGTGGAGTTAGCTCACAAGACACAGAGACAGAATGGGCTCATTGGGTCCCCCACCATAGTCCCATCCTGTTGTTCAGTTAATTAAAGGAAGTTCATCCAAGGCCAGTCATGGGTTAGCTTCTGATAAGGAGATGGTCAGCATTATGTGACAACATGTTTACAACTTTCTGTATAGCAGCTGGCTTGGGAAAGTACAAAGGGGAGTGGACACTCGTAAAACTGTCAACTTGCAAGATAATGGCAAAAACAGGAAACAGGCAAAGAGAGATAAGAGTTGCCTCCAAGGCCTGGAAAGGGGAACTAGAGATTGCGCCCACGCAGGCCAGAGCACAAAGGCAGAGAACTCCTTATTAGGATATTACACATCCTCAATGCAGTAGAAAGAACTCAGTATCATGAAAGAGTACAGTAGCAAGTCAAAACAAAACATATAATTGGTTATACTTGGTAATTGGTAAAGCAGCAAGGATATACAAAGGGGGAGGGGCATTACAGCTCCCTACATACCGCCCTTTTGGATCTAAGATACAAAGTTATCTACGAGCCAATCAAAGGCCTTTATTTCAAACAAAAACAGAAAAATCATTCAACATATCACGCGAAGGCAGCCCCGTAAGAATGTCCCGTACCAAAGCACCACACAAACTCAGTAGGATGATTCGCGTCTGTATGTGAGTATGCAATGTAAGGCCGTAAAAGCAGAGTGATCAAATGGCACACAAAATCCACCAAAAGAGGTGGGAGAGAGAGAGAGTGTAACTAAACGTAACGTACCACACGAATGCAGCCCAGTGAGCATGTCCCGTACCCAGTACCGCACAACGAACCCAGCAGGCTGATCCGCGGGTGTGTGGGTGCAAGTGGGTGTAAGTGGATGTATGATGTAAGTCGGGTGTAGATGGGTGTATGAGGTGAGACCGTAGAGACATGAAGATCGAATAGCGCGCCAAATCCACAACGAAGACCTCTGGTTCCACCGGGGTCCACACCCAGGAAGATCTCCGACCCACCCTTGGTCCACAGAGGTGCAGCCGGACTCCTCCCCAACTGGAGCTCGCCCAGGCTTCCCCAAGTGAAATCCTTGTCGATCTTCAGCGCTCAATCGATATTCATGTTCATGAGGTCTCTTACGTGCTGGTGATCTGGGGAAGACACAACATCGTCAGTATCAGGTGGCTCAAACCTATGGCCATAAAATAAAGCATAACGATCCAAAGGTGGGAGAGAAACTTCCTTTGGGTCAAAGTCGAGATCGTCCGAGGCGATGCTGCTAGCTTCGCTGTTATTCAAGGGCGAATCTCCAAAACAATCAGACTCGGAACTCAGAGTATTTTCACGATCGAGTTCCTCTCCATCCGGGCTTGGGTTCACAGCTGGGTCCAAATCCCGAACTGGGTCAGTGGCGTTTGACTCACTGTGGGCTTGTGAGACATAAAGGTGAGCTCGTGAAACATGGAGAGGCAGAGCCTGCATTGAAACATAAACATCAGCCGGGGACCCTCGCAAGTGGCCCACATCATCATTGGTAACATCATCAGTAACATTATTTTCAGGTGGCGTAGGCCTGCGGAGTGGACGGCCCATAGTCATAGCCACGGCATGGCATATCGTGAAGAAACGAGAGGAATCCTTCAGGAAATCGTCGATTTCTTCTTCCGACGTGTCGGGGCCCAGTTTAAACGGCCTCCTGGTAGCCTGAAATGCTTCGAGGTCCGCATAAGTGTACTCGACGTCATTATCGGTAATATCAACAATGGAAGAACAATCTTCGGAAGCGAAGATCTCATTGTCGCGGCCCAGGGACTCGTTCAGGTCGTCGTTCCAGGATCCGCGACTGGCAGTTGAGTTGACAGCTGGTGTGTCATCCGGACCCGCGATCCGCTGGTCGATCATCACCATGGCCTTTTCCGGTGTCGTCTTCAGTGTCCATCCTGTGGAAAACTTCCTCACACACGCAAGGACTAAAGCCTTGATTATCACACAACTAACCACGATTCCAAGGACTATTGCCAAAGCGGTTAGTACCCACTTTACAATTGTGCCTGTCCACCCTTTGAACCAGTCGGTAAGCCACTGGTGGGAGGCTTCCCGATCCAAGCGATCCCTTGTCAATGAGTGAGCGCTTTCCCTTAACGTTATAATAGCAGCACTGACACCCTGTGAGGGGTCAGGAATAAAAGTGCAACATTTACCCTCAATTATCCCACATACCCCTCCTCGTTCTGCCAATAGCATATCTAATGCAACCCTATTTTGCATAACCATTGTACGCAGATGGACAACTGTGTCCAACATTTCGTCGTGTGCTGTAGCGGTGGCGTTGGCCACAGTTTCTAAGATTAACGCAATTTTGTCAATGCGGTAACTGTTCATGACCGTCCCAGCCCATGGGAAGAAGAAGCTAACGGCTTTCTCCCAATCAGCGCCGTGTAAAGTAGTGGTGTCGTCGTCGTGCCAATAAGTGCTTCGTTGTGTCCTTATGAGTGCGGTGGTATTATGCAAGTGCTGTCGCATTTCCATCTCAGGGAAAACTGATCCTAAATAGCAAATTCCTCCCCAATTATCAGGTAAATACGGGTAAGCTTTATTCCCGCATACAAACATGGTCCCGTGCGGGGCCACTAAATGGGTGGTCATGCAAGTGAGAAGACCTGGGATAGTGTTTGTCCCGTTTTCCCCTTTCCATGCCAACTGGAGGTGTGTGAGGTTATGCAAGGGCGAGCTTGTAACGTTCACTAGGAGCGTGTGTTTCCCTTTTCTCGGGTCCGCGGGAAGGGTATCTCTACACACGGATTTGCCTACCATTACTTGGCCCTTTCCTTCTAAGCAGAGGGCCCCCCATGCCGGCTTGACCCAAACCGGCGCCGGACGTTCCTCAAAGTGTCGGGACAGGATGGGAGGGGAGTACTGGAAAACTCGTTTACACGCGGTTTCATCAGAACCTTGGCTTGTCAGAGTTGTACTAATGCATTTGGTATCTAGTGGCTTCGAGCACAAATCATTGAGTGATAGGGGTAACACTACCATTGGTATGCCTGCTGTGCTGGTGCGGGGAAGGTGCATACACATCCAACACTGTGTCCTATTCTGTACTGTGGCCATATGCCGTGCGACCTTCCAGTATGTGTTCTCCTCTGGCTTCCTTCTTACTTCCTGGGCAGGAGGGGGTTTAATGACGTAGGCGGCACAACTAGGCCGGAATTGGTGTTGGGTCTCTCCCCTCTTTTTGTTCCTTCTAATCAGCGTGCGCGGGGGCCATATTCCACATTCAAGTATTATCGTGGTGTGTGGGCCGACGAGGGCATGCGACAGTAGGAGAGTAGTATTGTCGATGCCCGTGCCCCATTGATATCCTGCGGCGGCGTGACTATTCACGGTCCCAGTAAACCTTCCATTTTCCACCTGTCTAACTTTAGTTAAGACTATGCGTGGGGTTGTCATGCGTGCCTGTGGTGTCCCATTATGTACCACCATGGCTTCCATCCATCTTACAGATAACCACTTGAAATGTGTCTCCAACTCACAGCAATGTACTACTATCCCCTGTCCCCGGGGAGCCGTTATGTATTTGACGGAGTAAAGTTTAAATAACGTGTAGTTGTCGTGTCCTGGGTATTTGGGGAGATCCTCTCTCAGTGGGTTAAACTGCAGAAGCCTATCCTTGGCGGGGTTTGTTAGGCAGTTGCCCAGAATTCCCATCATCATGACCGTCATCGCCGCCCTTAGGAGACTGTGGTGCCCTAGACGGTGCATTGTCTTCAGCGGTGTGAGGTGTGGTGTCTGCAGCAATGTGAGGTGCGGTGTCTTGTGTGGCTTGTGGTGCGGGGATGGACAACTTACAATGGGTGGCGTGGATCCACGAAGGTTTACCCTCGCAGAAGACTGCCGTCGGTGTGACCAGTAGCACCTGGAATGGTCCCTTCCACCGTGGCTCCAAAGCAGCCTTGCGGGTGAAGTGCTTCACGAGCACCCAGTCGCCGGCCTGAAAGTTGTGGATGGCGTGGCCTATTGGTTCAGGCAGCGCCTCTCGTACTCGAGCATGGATGCTGCGTGCCACATTCGACAAGCCTATGCAAAATCTCAAAAGCATGTCATCCATTACTGGCAAAGCAAGGGTGGACATGTCTGTTGGTGCTGAAACGGGCAAGCTCATAGGTCGTCCCATTAATATTTCGTGGGGGGAAAGGCCCGTAGTGCGACCCGGGGTGGAACGAATGCTCATCAATGCAAGCGGAAGAGCCTCTGGCCACCTCAAGCCTGTGTCTGCGCAAAGTTTCGCTAGTTTATTCTTTAAAGTCTTGTTCGTTCGTTCCACAAGTCCTGAGGACTGTGGGTGGTAGACGCAATGGAAGGATTGTTTAACACCCAACGCCTTCAGGATGCCCTTAACCACCTGCGCCGTGAAATGGCCTCCTTGATCTGACGAAATTATCTGGGGAATGCCAAATCTGCACATAAAATCCCGCACGAGGCGCTTCACTACTGTCGGAGCATCGGATTTGACGCATGGGTATGCTTCGACCCATTTGGTGAACGTATCTACGATTACCAACACATAGCGAAACGACAAGCTTGGTTCCAATTCTGTAAAATCGAACTCAATAGTTGCGAACGGCCCACTTGGCGGGGGCCGTCCCCCATCATGTGCATGTCTCGGCGGCGCCCCTCTATTGTGTTGCTGGCAGACCACACACGATCGGCACACTTCGGATACAATCCGTGACAGTCCTGGCGCTGCCCAAGTGTAGTCTATCTGTCCCATCACCCCCCTCTGGCACACATGACCATTCTGATGAGCCATGCGTGCCAGCCAAGGCAGTAAAGCCTGGGGTGCTATAGGTTTTTCATCAAGGGTCCACATTTCCCCTGGCCCAGGGCGTATCGCTCCTCGTTTGAGCCAGACCTCGTGTTCGGCCGTTGGTGCAGCATTTTGCAAATTTATGATATCGTCCTTAGTTGGTGTGGCGGGTGGTCCCGCAGTCGGTATGTCAGCCATCTGTGCGGCTGTCTTCTGTGCTCGTGTCACCATCGGCATGTTGCGTTCTATCTGTTGGTTGGCGGCCTTTCCTGCCGCCTCGTCCGCCCTTGCGTTGCCCCGGGCAACGTCAGTGTCCGCCCTTTGGTGGCCACGACACTTAATTACCGCGATAGCGCGGGGAAGTAAAATGCTTCGGAGGAGCCCTTCTACCAACGCGCCATTCTTTATCACTGAACCGGCAGATGTGAGAAAACCTCTCATCTTCCAGATGGCTCCTTTATCGTGGACTACGCCGTGAGCGTAGGCCGAATCTGTGTAAATGTTGACGGCAAGGCCTTCCGCCAAGCTGCATGCTCTGGTCAAGGCGCACAGCTCCGCCTGTTGTGCGGAAAATGTAGGTGGAAGACGCCCGCTCTCTACCGTTTCGCTATCCGAGCACACGGCGTACCCGGACAACAGAGACCCGTCCCATGCGCGCCTAGCTGATCCATCGACATAATATATACAGTCGGGGTATTCTAAGGGATTGTCCTTTAAATCCGATCGCACCGTGGAGACTAGCTGCACAACGTCGGAGCACACATGAGGTTCGCCCTCCTCAGGAGTGGGCATCAGTGAGGCTGGGTTGAGCGTCGTGCAACGTTCGATCGTGATGTTGGCTGCAGTGATCAGTGCGGATTCGTATTGCATTAATCTAGTGTTAGACAAATGCTGTGTGCTTCGCTGTAACAACAGCGAAGTGACGCAATGTGGTACCCGTAGCGTTACTGGGTGTCCCATAACAATGTCCGCTGTTCTTTCTACTGCGTACCTGGCCGCTGCCACGGCTTGCAAGCACACCGGAAACCCTTGTTCGACCGGGTCTAACTTTTTACTAAAGTAGGCCACCGGCCGCTCCTTATCCCCATGGGTCTGTGTCAAAACTGACTGGGCGAAACCTCCCACGGCGTGAGTGTAAAGGGTAAATGGTTTCGCATAATCCGGGAGTCCTAATGACGGTGCCGTAACCAGCGCCTGTTTCAGCCCGTCAAAACATCGCCTCAATTCATCCGTCCATATCAATAGGTCCGGGGCATTTGATTTGGTCGCCTCGTACAGTGGTTTAGCCAGCAGCGCAAAATCAAGTATCCAAGTGCGGCAATATCCCGTCATACCTAGGAAGCGCAGCATTTGTCGTTGCCAGCGAGGGCGAGGCAGCTCCATGATAGCGGTCACCCGTCCAGCATCCAATTCTCGTTTGCCATGCGAAATGGCGTGTCCCAAGTAAGTTACAACCTGCCGCACAAACTGAAGTTTTGGTCTGCCTACTTTGTGGCCTTTGGCCGCCAAGGCCTTTAATAGGGCCAAAGAATCCATTTCGCACGCCTCCTTTGAAGGGGAGCAAATCAACAAATCGTCAACGTATTGCAGCAACACTGACCCTCCCTTCAATTCCACATCCGCCAGGTCGCGGTGCAGCGCCCGGGAAAACAGAGTGGGGCTATCTGAAAACCCCTGAGGTAGTACTGTCCAAGTATACTGGCGCCCCCTATGGGTGAAAGCGAATAAGTATTGTGACTCAGGCGCGATGGGCACAGAGAAAAACGCAGAACAAAGGTCGATGACCGTGAAGTATGTTGCGTCCGGTGGAATTGACATCATGAGGGTTTCTCCGTTTGGAACTAGTGGGTGTATGCCCTGTATCACCTTGTTCACCTCCCTTAAATCCTGTACAAACCTCCATTTGTCCTTTGACGGCTTTTTAACTGGCAAAATTGGTGTATTACATGGGCTGTTAGTTTCCACGATAATCTTCTGTTCCACTAGGGATTGAATCACTGGTGCTATGCCTACGTCGGCCTCAGGTCGTAGCTTATACTGTTTTACATTTGGCAAGCGCATCCCCGGCTGCACTGCTATCACTAGAGGTTCGGCGTCTCGCATCCGTCCAACCTCACCGTCGCTTTTGGGCCATAAATTGTCTGGCACCTCCGCTAGGAGGTAATCTGACTCACCCGGGTCCGTCAGCACTGCCCTCATGGCATAGGTGCCCTTAGGAGGCAACTCTGTTGCTTCGAACGTTCCATCCCTCCGTTGTGTCTTGAAGTCAATTGAGAACCCTTCGCCATTTTGGAGCCGTTTCAAAGTCCAACGGCCCTTCTTACTCCGATAACCTTGTAGGGGAACTTCACGTAACCTCCCTACCATCCAACCTACACTTTCCGGCGGCCACCCCTTGGCAGTAGTGAGGGTAACATGGGCGGCCGCTCCTTCGGGGTATCGGGTCAATGCACGCTGACTCGAGGTTAGGACTGCCTCGATTCCTATTCCCTCGCGGCCGATCCACATCCGTGCCAAGTGTAGAGGCGTGCGCTCGCCCAGCTTTTCCTTAACCTTTTCTCGATAATTCTCGTCGTCGCCCGTTGCATCATAGTACGCAGTGCAATGGGGTGGACTATCCTTTAAGGTTTTTATCGAAATTTCGTGCAGTTGTAGCCAATCTCGCAGAACTGCGTTGTCCAAACACACATTATCTATGATATGCGTCCAGGTAGCCAGAGCCCCTTCATCCATGCGCCACCAATACACGGTGGGGCCGGGCCGAGACAATGCCGTCATTACCAAGTCGCGTTTAGATTCCGCGACGTCTACGAAAACTCCCTCCTCGGTACATGAGATCTGACAGCCCAAACGGCACAATAAATCCCGTCCCAGCAAATTCGTCGGGGCGGTAGTGGTCATCAAAAAGGCATGTTTAGCCTCCAGCGGGCCGCATGTTACTCGCACTTCCTCCGAAATAGGAAGCGCTTGGGGTAAACCCGAAACACCCAGTATTTGAACGTTCCTGGCCGTAGGGCGCAAAGAGGGCAATTGCCCCTTGTTAATTGTGCTGCGAGTCGCGCCCGTATCTACGAGAAATTCTAATTGTCTTCCCTCCACGTCCAACATCATGGTTGGTTCCTCTGCCGGTGTCATGGTCAAGAGAGGACACTCCTTGGGCGACTCGCCAGCGTCCCGTCAATAGGCCCCTCTATTGTATTGGGGCTGAAACCCCTTACGAGCCTTTGGGCAATCACGTATCCAGTGTCCCATCTGCTTGCAATAATGGCACGGTTCCTGCGGAACCGGTGGTGCGGAGGGCATAGGTCGTCCCTCTACAGCGCCCCTTCCGCCCTGCCGGCGTTCTGGCGGCCCCCAATGTGACTGGTTCACTGGTTGCCACTGCGGCGGACCCCGAGGCGGGGCCCAGTTCCCCCTTGGTCCGTTCTGCATCCCACTATTGGGGGGTGGTCCGGGGTTTTGGAGAAGGGGTCTTGGTGGATACCAATTTTGGGGAGGGGGCCCTTGCACAGTCCAAGTTTGAGGGTTTTGAGGAGGAGGGGGAAGAGGGGGTGGTATTGTCCATTGTTGTTTCACCTCGTTCATATTAATTAGTCCAAAATCTTCCTCAGTACAACCGTCGCAGTTCTCATTTTCGTTGTGGATCCACTCTCCGTTGGGGAATTGGCCCTTATAGAAAAGAGGATAACAACTCCTCCTATGTTCCTCTGGACCTCGAACAGGTCCCCACTTCTGGCACTGTTCGTGTATGTAGTTCTGACTCTGATCCCCCTTTTTATTCTGATTAAATTGAGCCCGTTTCTCTTGGACAAACATTTGCAATATTTCCTCCTTAATATCCTTCTTCTCCTCTAGGGAGGAGCCCGGGCATTGTTCCAGTTTGTCGCATAATTCGTTGGTTGTCATTCCCTTCCAGCCGAAGAGGACGGTCTGTACCTGTTTCTTTAACACCGGCCGAAGCCCCTCGATTAGATATTGATTTACCAATGGTTGGGGTAGCCCTCCCAGCTGCATCGGACCCAGTCCTCCCCAGCGCGCAATGGCCTTTTCCAACCTTTCTCGGTACTCTCCAATTGGTTCTCCTGCCTTTTGTTTTATGGCCCCGATCTTTCCCCAATCCGGACCTCCTGCTGGCAACAGCGCCTGCTCAATAGAATCTAGCAGCAGGACCTTTTGAGCATCCCATTGCGCTTGTGTTAACAGGGGGTTTGCACCAGCCCTTGGGTCTGCCACCGGCCAGTGTGCTCTTTGTCTAGCCCTTTCCCATACCTTGGGTGGGAGCACGGACACTCCCATATGGGTTATGTCTCGATAGTCGCACTCGCCATCCAAAACCCAATTCGACATGGTCGGCACTATCTGCCGTGGATCCTCAATAAGCAAATGTTGAATCCTTGCCCGCATTACAGTTAAAGAGGATTCTTTCCATGGTACTCTTTCCCGAACCCCATGACCTGCTGCGTCAACCCCGATAACTTGTACAGGGCACAATGTTTTCTTTTCCTCTATTTCCTGACATTCCGATGGGGTAGTTTGTGAGGTCCTTTTCCCCTTACAACCTACCAGTGAGGGGTATAACCCATCCGGTCCTATCGGTGGCGGGAACCCTGCGATGTCGGTCCCGTCATCTATTCCGTTAGCCCCGAGTTGTGCAAACGGCCTTCCCTGGCTCGGGTGGTTCTGGGGTATCTGGGGCGCGATGGTAGCGGGGTTATAGGGAGGTGGTAGCGGGGGCGCAGAAAGGATAGGTGGTGCCTGAAACCCCGGGACAGAGCTTAGGACTGGGGCTGGGGAGGGTAGATTGGTCACTGCCTCCCCTCTCGCGGGGTCTGGGTTTTCAACGAGCGGCATCAGTCGCGCGTTGGCCTGCCTCTCTATTTCCTTAAGCGCTTCATCCTGCTCTTTATTCGCCTGTTTCCTCAGACCCTTGAGTTTTGTTACCTCACCGGCCAAGCTGGCCTGTTTCGACTTTGCGTGTCGCTTCATCGCTTCTTCCTTCCACCAGCCAAAGACTTTCCAATAGTCAGGCGGAAAGTGTTTCGTGGCCTGTTCGAACTTTTCTAATGTCTCATACAATACGTCCAATTTTTCCAGCGCAAAAGACCCTCCTTCGGGCCACGGTTCTCCTAAATCCTTCGTCAATGCAACCCATGACTTCCCTGGTCTCACAGCAGCATAGCCATACCTCTTAAACATAAAAAATGCTGGGGTATGTCTAAGCGGTTCACCTGCCTTTACTGTCTTATTACCCATACTGTTACCCATCCTAGGAAAATTTAGTTTACCGACGTAGCCTTGTACTCGTGAGGATCGCCCGCCTCGCGTTTACAGCCGTCTACCTAACTCTGAGAGGCTCGCAGTCTTGTACTCGTGAGGTTCGCCCGCCTCGCGTGGTACGGCCGCGCTACCTACTCTCCTGAGAGGCTCGCCCGCCTACACAGCCGTCTATCCTACCCTTACTGCACTTTCCTGGCGTCCTACGCCCGTATAATAGTTCTGATCTTACTTAAAATCCCAACGTCTCCCGGGTAGGCCTCGGATCGGGACGCCGCCCTTATCCTTACCCTTACAACCCAGAGATCTATTACCCCTTAACCTCAGGCGCCCAACGTGGGGCACTTCTCCTTACGTAACGTTACCCTAACGAGTCCATAAACAATCAGTTGCTCCAGGACCCAAGCGGTCCGTAATTAAATTTAGGTTCGTGGAACAGGTATGAGCAGGGAACGGAACGTACGGCGACCGAGCAAGAGAGAGTGGGTTACAATTTGGACTGACCCCCGGGCTAAAAAGGAAAAAACAAAAGAAAACCACAGCTCACCTGACCCGGATCAATTGCCAGCTGGTCTCTCACCACTCCCTTGCCTGGGACCGCGTCCCGGACTGCCCAGACTGATCCCACCGCTGCCACCAGTTGTCGGATTGAGACTTAGGACTTGGGACTCAGAAGAACTCAGAAGAAAGGAGCAACGGATATATTTATTGGAACTCGAGTACTCAAGCTTGAGGACAGCAAAGTTGCACTGAAACTCACAAGGAATGACCAACAGTACAACAAGATGCTCTGAAATACTTCAATTAACATTGCTTTATATAAAGGAAAGTCAGGGGTGGAGTTAGCTCACAAGACACAGAGACAGAATGGGCTCATTGGGTCCCCCACCATAGTCCCATCCTGTTGTTCAGTTAATTAAAGGAAGTTCATCCAAGGCCAGTCATGGGTTAGCTTCTGATAAGGAGATGGTCAGCATTATGTGACAACATGTTTACAACTTTCTGTATAGCAGCTGGCTTGGGAAAGTACAAAGGGGAGTGGACACTCGTAAAACTGTCAACTTGCAAGATAATGGCAAAAACAGGAAACAGGCAAAGAGAGATAAGAGTTGCCTCCAAGGCCTGGAAAGGGGAACTAGAGATTGCGCCCACGCAGGCCAGAGCACAAAGGCAGAGAACTCCTTATTAGGATATTACACATCCTCAATGCAGTAGAAAGAACTCAGTATCATGAAAGAGTACAGTAGCAAGTCAAAACAAAACATATAATTGGTTATACTTGGTAATTGGTAAAGCAGCAAGGATATACAAAGGGGGAGGGGCATTACAGCTCCCTACATAGTCACATGGCTTCACTGGCTCACGGCTTCACGGACCGTGTTTTTCGGTTTTATATATATTTGAAGAAGAAGAAGTTCACGGATGGGCTATGCATTATTTTTGTGTTTGCTCCATTATAATAAGTAAGATATAGTCACATGGCTTCACTGGCTCTCGGCTTCACGGACCGCGTTTTTCGGTTTTATATATATTTGAAGAAGAAGAACTTCACGGATGGGCTATGCATTATTTTTGTGTTTGCTCCATTATAATAAGTAAGATATAGTCACATGGCTTCACTGGCTCACGGCTTCACAGACCGTGTTTTTCGGTTTTATATATATTTGAAGAAGAAGAAGTTCACGGATGGGCTATGCATTATTTTTGTGTTTGCTCCATTATAATAAGTAAGATATAGTCACATGGCTTCACTGGCTCACGGCTTCACAGACCGTGTTTTTCGGTTATATATATATTTGAAGAAGAAGAAGTTCACGGAAGGGCTATGCATTATTTTTGTGTTTACTCCATTATAATAAGTAAGATATAGTCACATGGCTTCACTGGCTCACACAGACCGTGTTTTTCGGTTTTATATATATTTGAAGAAGAAGAAGTTCACGGATGGGCTATGCATTATTTTTGTGTTTGCTCCATTATAATAAGTAAGATATAGACACATGGCTTCACTGGCTCACGGCTTCACAGACCGTGTTTTTCGGTTTTATATATATTTGAAGAAGAAGAAGTTCCCGAAGGGCTATGCATTATTTTTGTGTTTGCTCCATTATAATAAGTAAGATATAGACACATGGCTTCACTGGCTCACGGCTTCACAGACCGTGTTTTTCGGTTTTATATATATTTGAAGAAGAAGAAGTTCACGGATGGGCTATGCATTATTTTTGTGTTTGCTCCATTATAATAAGTAAGATATAGTCACATGGCTTCACTGGCACTCGGCTTCACGGACCGTGTTTTTCGGTTTTATATATATTTGAAGAAGAAGAAGTTCACGGATGGGCTATGCATTATTTTTGTGTTTGCTCCATTATAATAAGTAAGATATAGTCACATGGCTTCACTGGCTCACGGCTTCACGGACCGTGTTTTTCGGTTTTATATATATTTGAAGAAGAAGAAGTTCACGGATGGGCTATGCATTATTTTTGTGTTTGCTCCATTATAATAAGTAAGATATAGTCACATGGCTTCACTGGCTCTCGGCTTCACGGACCGCGTTTTTCGGTTTTATATATATTTGAAGAAGAAGAACTTCACGGATGGGCTATGCATTATTTTTGTGTTTGCTCCATTATAATAAGTAAGATATAGTCACATGGCTTCACTGGCTCACGGCTTCACAGACCGTGTTTTTCGGTTTTATATATATTTGAAGAAGAAGAAGTTCACGGATGGGCTATGCATTATTTTTGTGTTTGCTCTATTATAATAAGTAAGATATAGTCACATGGCTTCACTGGCTCACGGCTTCACAGACCGTGTTTTTCGGTTATATATATATTTGAAGAAGAAGAAGTTCACGGAAGGGCTATGCATTATTTTTGTGTTTGCTCTATTATAATAAGTAAGATATAGTCACATGGCTTCACTGGCTCACACAGACCGTGTTTTTCGGTTTTATATATATTTGAAGAAGAAGAAGTTCACGGAAGGGCTATGCATTATTTTTGTGTTTGCTCTATTATAATAAGTAAGATATAGTCACATGGCTTCACTGGCTCACGGCTTCACGGACCGTGTTTTTCGGTTTTATATATATTTGAAGAAGAAGAAGTTCACGGAAGGGCTATGCATTATTTTTGTGTTTGCTCTATTATAATAAGTAAGATATAGTCACATGGCTTCACTGGCTCACGGCTTCACGGACCGTGTTTTTCGGTTTTATATATATTTGAAGAAGAAGAAGTTCACGGAAGGGCTATGCATTATTTTTGTGTTTGCTCTATTATAATAAGTAAGATATAGTCACATGGCTTCACTGGCTCTCGGCTTCACAGACCGTGTTTTTCGGTGTTATATATATATATTTTTTTTTTTTTTTTTTTGTATACAAGATCGAGGCTCGTGAAAGAGCTAACATTAATCACACAAAAAGACAAACCGACACACAAAACACAAAAAACAAGGGGAGCGGTAGACAAGATGGGGAGAGAGGGGGAAGGACACAAAAGAGAGTGGGAAGGACACAAACACAACATTTGAGAGCAGGGACATCGGGAGGACTTGGGGGGAGGTGGGAGAGGATTAAAACATATGAACACTGCAAGGACTCTGGGGTGAATTACCGGGGGTAGAAAAGATCACGGTTTTCGATGGGGGAAGATAAGAGATGGTGGTGAACAGCTGTTTTAAAGACCTGGAGGGAGGAGTGGGATTGAAGGGAGTGGGGGAGTTTGTTCCAGAGGCGGGAGAAAAGGGGAATGAAAGAGTGAAGGTGAGCAGAGAGCCTAGACTTTGGCAGTTTAACCAGAAGAGGGTTGCAGGCAGATCTTGTGCGACCTGAAGGAATATTGGGGGGACAGAGCACAGAGAGAGCTGGGGGAGCAAGGCCGGAGAGGAGTCGGTAGAAGACAGAAAGACCACCAACCTGCCTGCGGTGAGTGAGTGAAAGGCCCTCGGCGTTGACTACATCGCAGGAGATTCCAATGATTCTGAAAGCTTTGGCCTCAACAGCGTGAAGCCGAGCAAGGTGTGAGGCAGGAGCACCAGCCCAGAGGGGGGAACAGTATTCCATTGAGCTGCGGATGAAAGCCTTGTATGTGGTGAGGAGCTCAGGTGTGCCAAGGAAGGACTTCGCACGACGGAGGATGCCCAGTCGGCGACTGGCTTTGGAGGCCAGCTTGGAAATGTGGTTTTCCCAAGAAAGATCATGGCAGATAGTGAGACCCAAAAGCTTGAGCGACAGAACTTCTTGGAGAGGATTGTTGAGAAAGTAGATGGGAGGGTTGTCCAGTCGGTCCTTTCGGAGAGACATTGTAAGAGTGTGAGATTTGTCAGGATTGAAAGACATGTTCCACTTGTTTGACCAGTCTGTGATTTTGTCCAGGTCTGCAGAGAGTGAGGAGGCTGCAGACTGCCGATCTGAGGGATGAGGAATGGAGCGACAGAGAGTAGAGTCGTCAGCAAAGAGATAGAGAGGATTTTCAAGAGAGTCAGAGAGATCATTGATGAAGACCAGAAAAAGCATAGGGCCCAGAACACTACCTTGGGGAACTCCAGCCTGAACAGGAAGAGGAGATGAGAGAAACCCATTCAGGGCCACACGTTGACTACGACCAGAGAGGAAGTCCACCAGCCATGCGTGGAGATTTCCATGGATACCAAAGGAGGAGAGTTTGGAGAGCAGAGCAGGGTGCCAGACCGTATCGAAGGCACGTGAAATGTCAAGGGAGACAGCTCTAATTTCCTGTTTGGCGTTGAGGACCTCCATCCATTGTTGAGAAAGCAGAAGCAGCATGTCCAGAGTAGAGTGACCAGGTCTGAAACCAAATTGATGATCAGAGATCAAGCCATTGGAGAAGAGGAAAGATTTAATATCTGAAGCAATGATGGATTCCATGACTTTGCTGATAATTGGGAGAAGGCTGATTGGTCTGTAGTTGCTGGGATCTGTTTTTGCACCTTTTTTGTGCAAAGCGGTGATGTTGGCTGATTTCCAAGCAGATGGCAGATGACCTTGAGCAAAAGAGAGGGTGAAGAGAACAGAAAGAGGGAGTGAAAGTGCAGAAGAACATGATTTTAGGACCCGTGGGCTGATGCCGTCAGGACCAGTTGCAGAATCAGAGTCGAGGGTTGCCAGAAACTTTTCCACCTTGTCAGGAGGAAAGGACACAGAGTCCAAGAGCAGCTGGGTACGACTGGGTACGGTGGGTACAGAGAGGGATGGGTTTGGGACACAAGATTTAGAGGCAAACACAGAGTTGAGGCATTCAGCTTTTTCATGTGCGGAGTCAGCCGTTAAGCCGTTTGAGGTGAGGGAGGGGATGGAGGGGGAACAAACACCAGAAACAGATTTGACCAGACGCCACCAGGATTTGGAAGAGGGAGACAGATAAGAGAGTTCGGTCTTGAGAATGGTGAGATATTGTTTCCTGGCTCTCCTGAGGGTGGACACACACTTGTTTCGGGCTTTGTGAAAGGAAATGAGATTTCCTTCCGTTGGATTTGCTTTCCAGGAGACGAAAGCAAGTTGTTTCAGGGCAACAGCCTCACCACAAGATTCCGTGTACCATGGACGGGAGGAAGGGTATGACAATTTGAAGAAGAAGAAGTTCACGGAAGGGCTATGCATTATTTTTGTGTTTGCTCCATTATAATAAGTAAGATATAGTCACATGGCTTCACTGGCTCACGGCTTCACAGACCGTGTTTTTCGGTTTTATATATATTTGAAGAAGAAGAAGTTCACGGAAGGGCTATGCATTATTTTTGCGTTTGCTCCATTATAATAAGTAAGATATAGTCACATGGCTTCACGGACCGTGTTTTTCGGTTTTATATATATTTGAAGAAGAAGAAGTTCACGGATGGGCTATGCATTATTTTTGTGTTTGCTCCATTATAATAAGTAAGATATAGTCACATGGCTTCACTGGCACTCGGCTTCACGGACCGCGTTTTTCGGTTTTATATATATTTGAAGAAGAAGAAGTTCACGGAAGGGCTATGCATTCTTTTTGTGTTTGCTCCATTATAATAAGTAAGATATAGTCACATGGCTTCACTGGGTCTCGGCTTCACGGACCGTGTTTTTCGGTTTTATATATATTTGAAGAAGAAGAAGTTCACGGAAGGGCTATGCATTATTTTTTGCGTTTGCTCCATTATAATAAGTAAGATATAGTCACATGGCTTCACTGGCTCTCGGCTTCACGGACCGTGTTTTTCGGTTTTATATATATTTGAAGAAGAAGAAGTTCACGGAAGGGCTATGCATTATTTTTTGCGTTTGCTCCATTATAATAAGTAAGATATAGTCACATGGCTTCACTGGCTCTCGGCTTCACGGAACGTGTTTTTCGGTTTTATATATATTTGAAGAAGAAGAAGTTCACGGATGGGCTATGCATTATTTTTGTGTTTGCTCCATTATAATAAGTAAGATATAGTCACATGGCTTCACTGGCTCTCGGCTTCACGGACCGTGTTTTTCGGTTTTATATATATTTGAAGAAGAAGAAGTTCACGGATGGGCTATGCATTATTTTTGTGTTTGCTCTATTATAATAAGTAAGATATAGTCACATGGCTTCACTGGCTCTCGGCTTCACGGACCGTGTTTTTCGGTTTTATATATATTTGAAGAAGAAGAAGTTCACGGATGGGCTATGCATTATTTTTGTGTTTGCTCTATTATAATAAGTAAGATATAGTCACATGGCTTCACTGGCTCTCGGCTTCACGGACCGTGTTTTTCGGTTTTATATATATTTGAAGAAGAAGAAGTTCACGGATGGGCTATGCATTATTTTTGTGTTTGCTCTATTATAATAAGTAAGATATAGTCACATGGCTTCACTGGCTCTCGGCTTCACGGACCGTGTTTTTCGGTTTTATATATATTTGAAGAAGAAGAAGTTCACGGATGGGCTATGCATTATTTTTGTGTTTACTCCATTATAATAAGTAAGATATAGTCACATGGCTTCACTGGCTCACACAGACCGTGTTTTTCGGTTTTATATATATTTGAAGAAGAAGAAGTTCACGGATGGGCTATGCATTATTTTTGTGTTTACTCCATTATAATAAGTAAGATATAGTCACATGGCTTCACTGGCTCTCGGTTTCACGGAACGTGTTTTTCGGTTTTATATATATTTGAAGAAGAAGAAGTTTTGGTCACAAATATACATACATAACCAGATACGTTTGCTTCATTATAATAAGACTAGCAGAAGTACCCGGCATTGCCGGGCGGGGGAGGGGAGGGGGAGGGGAGGGAAACGGGGGGAGAGCGAGCCCCTTGGCAAAGCGAGCGATTTTTTTTTTCATAGCGTCATAGCGTCATAGCGTTCATAGCGTCATAACGTTTCATAGCGTCATAGCGATTTTTTTTTCATAGCGTCATAGCGTCATATGGTTCATAGCGTCATATCGTTTCATAGCGTCCAGGCGATTTTTTTTTCATGGCGTCATAGCGTCCTAGCGGTCATAGCGTCATAGCGTTTCATAGCGTCATAGTGATTTTTTTTTTCATAGCGTCATAGCGTCATAGCGGTCATAGCGTCATAACGTTTCATAGCGTCATAGCGATTTTTTTTTTCATAGCGTCATATCGTTCATAGCGTCATAGCGTTCATAGCGTCATAGCGTCATCACGTGATCGCTCTGAGCGAATCAGCGCCCACCTGCTCTGATTCCATTGATTCCGTGCGCTGAAATTCGCTGAGGTAAATATGAATAAAAAATATGGATCGTCAAATTTTTTTTTGTTTGTTTTTGTTTTTGTATACAAGATCGAGGCTCGTGAAAGAGCGAACATTAATCACACAGAAAGACAAACCGACACATAAAACATATAACATAGGGAGCGGTAGACAAGATGGGGAGAGAGGGGGAAGGACACAAACACAACATTTGAGAGCAGGGACCGAGAGACATGGAGACATCGAGAGATCTGAGAGAGGGCGAGGGCTTTGGGGGGGGGGGGGCGTGGGAAGGGGGCGGTGGGAGAGGTATAAAACATATGGACACTGCCAGGACTTCCAGGAAAGAAGTTGGAATTTCAAACAAGGTGGATCTGGGGTGAATTAGCAGGGGTAGAAAAGATCAAGGTTTTGGATGGGGGAAGATAAGAGATGGTGGTGAACAGCTGTTTTAAAGACCTGGAGGGAGGAGTGGGATTGAAGGGAGTGAGGGAGTTTGTTCCAGAGGCGGGAGAAAAGAGGAATGAAAGAGTGAAGGTGAGCAGAGAGCCGAGATTTCGGCAGTTTAACCATCAGAGGGTTGCTGGCAGATCTTGTGCGACCTGTAGGAATATTTGGGGGACAGAGCACAGAGAGAGCTGGGGGTGCAAGGCCGGAGAGGAGTCGGTAGAAGACAGAAAGACCACCTACCTGCCTGCGGTGAGTGAGTGAAAGGCCCTCAGAGATAGCTTCATCGCAGGAGATTCCAATAATTCTGAAAGCTTTGGTTTCAACAGCGTGAAGCCGAGCTAGGTGTGAGGCAGGAGCACCGGCCCATAGGGGAGAACAGTATTCCATTGAGCTGCGGATGAAAGCCTTGTATGTGGTGAGGAGCTCAGGTGTGCCGAGGAAGGACTTCGCACGACGGAGGATGCCCAGTCGGCGACTGGCTTTGGAGGCCAGCTTGGAAATGTGGTTTTCCCAAGAAAGATCATGGCAGATAGTGAGACCCAAAATCTTGAGCGACAGAACTTCTTGGAGAGGATTGTTGAGAAAGTAGATGGGAGGGTTGTCCAGTCGATCTTTTCGGAGAGACATAGTAAGAGTGTGAGATTTGTCAGGATTGAAAGACATGTTCCACTTGTTTGACCAGTCTGTGATTTTGTCCAGGTCTTCAGAGAGTGAGGAGGCAGCAGACTGCCGATCTGAGGGAAGAGGAATGGAGCGGCAGAGAGTGGAGTCATCAGCAAAGAGATAGAGAGGATTTTCGAGAGAGTCAGAGAGATCATTGATGAAGACCAGAAAAAGCACGGGGCCCAGAACACTGCCTTGGGGAACTCCAGCCTGAACAGGAAGAGGAGATGAGAGAAACCCATTCAGGACCACACGTTGACGACGACTAGAGAGGAAGTCCACCAGCCATGCGTGGAGATTTCCATGGATACCAAAGGAGGAGAGTTTGGTGAGCAGAGCGGGGTGCCAGACCGTGTCGAAGGCACGTGATATGTCGAGGGAGACAGCTCTAATTTCCTGTTTGGCATTGAGGACCTCCATCCATTGTTGAGACAACAGAAGCAACATGTCCAGAGTAGAGTGACCTGGTCTGAAACCAAATTGATGATCAGAGATCAAGCCATTGGAGAAGAGGAAAGATTTCATATCCGAAGCAATGATGGATTCCATGACTTTGCTGATAATTGGGAGAAGGCTGATTGGTCTGTAGTTGCTAGGATCTGTTTTTGCACCTTTTTTGTGCAAAGCGGTGATGTTGGCTGATTTCCAAGCAGATGGCAGTTGACCTTGAGCAAAAGAGAGGGTGAAGAGAACAGAGAGAGGGTGAGATAGAGCAGCAGAGCAGGATTTTAGGACCCGTGGGCTGATGCCGTCGGGTCCAGTTGCAGAATCAGAGTCGAGGGTTGACAGAAACTTTTCCACCTTGTCAGGAGGAAAGGACACGGAGTCCAGGAGCAGCAGGGTACGACTGGGTATGGTGGGTACAGAGAGGGATGGGTTTGGGACACAAGATTTAGAGGCAAACACAGAGTTGAGGCATTCAGCTTTTTCACGTGCGGAGTCAGCTGTGTAGCCGTTTGAGGTAAGGGAGGGGATGGAGGGGGAACAAACACCAGAAACGGATTTGACCAGACGCCACCAGGATTTGGAAGAGGGAGACAGATAAGAGAGTTCGGTCTTGAGAACGGAGAGATATTGTTTCCTGGCTCTCCTGAGGGTGGCCACACACTTGTTTCGGGCTTTGTGAAAGGAAATGAGATTTCCTTCCATTGGATTTGCTTTCCAGGAGACGAAGGCAAGTTGTTTCTGGGCAACAGCCTCACCACAAGATTCCGTGTACCATGGACGGGAGGAAGGGTATGACAACTGAAGACGAGATGGGATAAATCTGTGCATGAGAGAGAGCAATTTACTTTGGAAGAATTCCCAGGATGAGTTGATGTCAGAAGTGGTAGAGATGGGAGACCAGTCCAGATGATTGATGGCTGCTTGAAGACCGTGCCAGTTGGCCTGAGTGAAATGCCAGACTCGTCGACGCTGAGCAGGCTCCCTGAGGATGGTCAGAGAGATGTCCACTTTAACAAGGACATGATCAGATGATCCGATCGGAGCAGAAGAAGAGCAGCAGACATTTTCAGGGAAGTTAGTCATAACCAAGTCCAGAAGAGAAGATGTTCCGTTGACTGAGATCCGGGTCGGGAAATTGACAGATTGTGTCAGTCCCAGTGAGTCGCAGAAGTCCTTTGCTGAGGAGCCATGGCTGGTGAGAGAGGTATTAGTGTGGAAATGTAGTTCGGCCATGTTCGTGCCACGCTCAATGGCCATGTCTATGTCAAATATCAAGCACGTAAGCCTCTCCGTTTAGGAGTCTATCGGTAACATTACACACACACACACACACACACACACACACACACACACACACACACACACACACACACACACACACACACACACACACACATACACACACACACAAACTGTGTTTTATATATATAGATGATGTATCATGCTAAAAGGGTAGAATACGATATGGAAAGGATGGTCCAAACGACCTTTTTACTTTTTCTTTTTCTGCTGTACACTAAAGGTTTTACTGTACACTCAATTTTGTCGAACTTGAGCCGGAATCGGGCCGAGTCCGAGTCCGTGGCATTCCGAGTCCGAGTCCTGAAGAGCCCGAGTCCCCCAAAAGTTAGCATGAGTTGGCATGGGTTAGCGTGAGTTGGCATGAGTTGGCATGGGTTAGCGTGGGTTAGTGTATAACAGGTGGACACCTTCCCAATAGAAAGACACGTTCCACCCAAAGGATATGTAGCACTCGGTGCACAAATGGCGTGCTGCGAAGGCGCAATAACGAAGAGCATAATCACCAATTCAATAAGCCATGCTGAGGGAGCATTTGGGGAGAAAATGCATCAAATAATTTACACAAAGTTATAAGATTTCCACAAGAATCGAATTCTGCCTTGGAGGCAATTACATCCCTGTGAAAATCCACTGAGGATTTCCATTGAATTTATGCAGCGCTAAAAACCATTGAGGTCCAAGTCTGAATAAGTAAAGGTGAAAAGCCGGTGCACTTTGATTCATGGCGCGTCCCGACGCAATAAAAATGGATGAGCGAGAAGCTTGTTCAGCTGCGAACGCGTCCTCCTGGATCTGGCCGAGGCTTGGAGCTTGCGCATGACTGCTGCGGCTGCTGCTGATGTTGTTGTTAGGGTCAAGATATCCAAGTGCGCTGTCTTTTCACCTTTACTTATTCAGAGCTGCACCCCAAAGGTTTTTAGAGCTGTGTAAATTCAACATAAATCCTCAATGGATTATTGCAGAGGGGGTACAGGGGGGTATTTGATGGTGGAGATGGATTGAAACAGCAGGGAAACTCTGAACCGGTCCTTCCAAGAGACTACCGAACCATTCAAACGAACCTGATGCCTCGAGCCGAGTCTTTACTTAACAAGTACAAAAAGTTTTAATTGAAACAAAAGCCGCGTCGATGTTACACAATGCCTAGATGCAGCTGTGCCTATAACGTCGATGTTATAGGCACAGGACATTCCTATTGATTCGATTACTTGATGTTATTTTTGTGCAAAGTGAAAATATATCTCGGCAATTTCCCGTGTGTGGCGACGAATTTTTAATATATCTCGGCATTTTCCCGTCTGTTATTTCAGGCGGTGTATGACTGACCATGCCGCGATTTAAAAAATATATATCTCGGCAATTTCCCGTGTGTGGCGACACGTGAACGAAGCTATGCTCCTCTCTCCAGATTATTGTGACGACGTATAAATTAAATATTTCATCGTGACAATTGTCATCAAATGGACGAATTTTTAATATATCTCGGCATTTTACCGTCTGTTATTTCAGGCGGTGTATGACTGACCATGCCGCGATTTAAAATATATATATCTCGGCAATTTCCCGTGTGTGGCGACACGTGAACGAAGCTATGCTCCTCTCTCCAGATTATTGTGACGACGTATAAATTAAATATTTCATCGTGACGATTGTCATCAAATGGACGAATTTTTAATATATCTCGGCATTTTACCGTCTGTTATTTCGGGCGGTGTATGACGGGAAAATGCCGAGATATATATATTTTGTTTAAATCGCGGCATGGTCAGTCTCTTATTTCGGGCGGTGTATGACTGACCATGCCACGATTTAAAAAATATATATCTCAATGGACTTGAAGTTACAGGCCTTTGAGAATTCATTTCGTTCTATAAAGGGCAACTTCCATCGGATTTTCTTCCCGTTTTTTTTCAACCGAGTCTAAAACTATATTAGCGACTGTGAAAAATGAAATGATATATCGAATTTGATTTGAAATAAAACTGTGTGAGAGAGGAAGACACCACGGGCCTACAAAACAGGCCTCAAAGCTATGCGAGTTAATAAAATGGTGGATATTTGTTTATATGAAGGCTCTCCCAGAATGGGTGGAGCTATGGTTCCCAGAATGGGTGGAGCTTTGAGGTTTTGTCTTCTCTGCAAGAACAAGAAGAACAAGAAGAAGAAGAAGAACAACAACAACAGCAGAGGGCACTCTATGAGCAGCGTCTGCGACGCGGCTAAAAAAATTGTCTCCATCCTTCCAAGTTTGAATAATTGTCAAAACAAAATTGAGGACACAGCAAAGAGGACGTTTGGTGGATCACCCGAGCATCTTGGCCACAGGGTTGGCACGACAGCCTAGAATCTAGATGTGAGCTCGACTCTCAGCTCTCTAGCCTGGGTTCGAATCTCAACCCAGCTATCCAGCTAACACAACACCGTTAGGCCGACGTTGGAAAATAGACGTCGAAATTGCAACCAATAGACAACGTCAGGCCAATGTTGGAAAATAGACGTCGAAATTACAACCAATGGACAACGTTAGGCCGACGTCAACAATGCGCTTGCGACCAATTGACCAAATGCCAACGTTGGCCCAACGGTGTTGGGTTAGCTGGGTATTAACTGTCATAATGATGTTTTATAGGCCGGGAAATTCGTCAATGCTGGTGGATGTTAAAGGTGACGAAGAGCAGGTGAGCTAGTACCAGCACCCTCAACAAATCCCAAATGTATCCCCTAACCTACAGAGGGCACTGCATCAATGGCACGGCTGCATCCCCATCAAATGTTGCTACCCGTTCTGCTTACGAGGCAGGAAGAAGAATCCTGTCCACATTTCATGCTCACATTACTTTACATTTAAACACATTAACCAAAGACTATGTACTGCAGTTTACCCATTCACCTCTTCCGAGAGTGCGTGGAACAATTTCCGGAGGGTTCGAGGGAATATCCATGACATCGTTAAATTATCGGTGCACCGCCATTTGTTAATGGACAGGCCTAATGCACCATTGGAATTCTGCACCGCCATGCATGCTAATGCTGGAGGATCGTTTCACACCTGTTTACAACGAAATACCTTGTGAGCGTTCAACACAATCAGCTCCAGTGTTAATTAAGTACCATCAACTATCTTTTATTTCAGGGCTCTCAGCTTCCTCCAGGTACCTCCAGATACCTCCAAAACACAGACAGTTGGGATCACAAATTGGGGGCAGAATATGCTTCACCTATACACTTGCTCCTGCCCAATGTCGGATATATTTTGATTTCCCATGTTCATCACATGAGCCCAATGTTAAAATGATTAACTATGTGTGTAAAGGGAGTATTGCCATACAGCACGTCGCGCTGTCATAAATCCCCACACTTCTCACCAAAACCAATTAAACATTGGAAAAAAAAAAACAGAACAACACACTTCGACATCATGACGTCGACCTATAGGCCTCCGCCTACATTCTTACATGATTATAATACCTGTACCAAGTTTGATTTAAATCCATTCAGCTGTTCTCAAGTTATCACATTTTTACCTGACATGACCTCTTCCGACCTTTGGCTTTTGACCTTGGGACCCCAAAATCTAACCAGTTAATCTTTACGTCATAATACATACCTGTACCAAGTTTGAATTAGATCACTTCAGCCGTTCTCTAGTTATAGACCTATAATAGACTTTGACCTTTGAACTTTGCCCCCAAAATCTAATCAGTTAATCTTTACATCATTATACATAACTGTACTAAGTTTCAATTAGATCACTTCAGCCATTCTCTAGTTATAGACCTATAACAGACTTTGACCTTTGAACTTTGCCCCCAAAATCTAATCAGTTAATCTTTACATCATTATACATAACTGTACTAAGTTTGAATTAGATCACTTCAGCCATTCTCAAGTTATAGACCTATAACAGACTTTGTCCTTTGACCTCGGGACCCCCAAAATCTAATCAGTTAATCTCTACATCATTATACATACTTGTACTAAGTTTGAATTAGATCACTTCAGCCATTCTCAAGTTATAGACCTATAATAGACTTTGTCCTTTGACCTCGGCACCCCCAAAATCTAATCAGTTAATCTTTACATCATTATACATACTTGTACTAAGTTTCAATTAGATCACTTCAGCCATTCTCAAGTTATAGACCTATAACAGACTTTGTCCTTTGACCTCGGGACCCCCAAAATCTAATCAGTTAATCTTTACATCATTATACATACCTGTACTAAGTTTCAATTAGATCACTTCAGCCATTCTCTAGTTATAGACCTATAACAGACTTTGACCTTTGAACTTTGCCCCCAAAATCTAATCAGTTAATCTTTACATCATTATACATAACTGTACTAAGTTTCAATTAGATCACTTCAGCCATTCTCAAGTTATAGACCTATAATAGACTTTGTCCTTTGACCTCGGGACCCCCAAAATCTAATCAGTTAATCTTTACATCATTATACATACCTGTACTAAGTTTCAATTAGATCACTTCAGCCATTCTCTAGTTATAGACCTATAACAGACTTTGACCTTTGAACTTTACCCCCAAAATCTAATCAGTTAATCTTTACATCATTATACATAACTGTACTAAGTTTCAATTAGATCACTTCAGCCGTTCTCTAGTTATAGACCTATAACAGACTTTGACCTTTGAACTTTGCCCCCAAAATCTAATCAGTTAATCTTTACATCATTATACATAACTGTACTAAGTTTCAATTAGATCACTTCAGCCATTCTCAAGTTATAGACCTATAATAGACTTTGTCCTTTGGCCTCGGGACCCCCAAAATCTAATCAGTTAATCTTTACATCATTATACATACTTGTACTAAGTTTCAATTGGATCACTTCAGCCATTCTCAAGTTATAGACCTATAACAGACTTTGACCTTTGACCTCGGGACCCCCAAAATCTAATCAGTTAATCTTTACATCATTATACATACCTGTACTAAGTTTCAATTAGATCACTTCAGCCATTCTCAAGTTATAGACCTATAACAGACTTTGACCTTTGACCTAGGGACCCCCAAAATCTAATCAGTTAATCTTTACATCATTATACATACCTGTACTAAGTTTGAATTAGATCACTTCAGCCATTCTCAAGTTATAGACCTATAATAGACTTTGTCCTTTGACCTCGGGACCCCCAAAATCTAATCAGTTAATCTTTACATTGTAGCGGTTACCGCTGGATGTACATAATCGCCTTGCACCGGCCAGAACACGGCCAGACGCGCCTCTCCCGGGCATGCCCGGACTCACTGTTCCCGGGCACGCCCGAACCTCCCGGGCACGCCCGGTCTCGTCTTTCCCGGGCATGCCCGCTCTCGCCTTTCCAGGGCTCGCCCAGAGCGTCCGGGCATGCCCGCTATCGCCTTTCCAGGGCTCGCCCAGAGCGTCCGGGCATGCCCGCTATCGCCTTTCCAGTGCTCGCCCAGAGCGCCCGGGCACGCCCAGCCTCGACTTGCCAGGCCGCAGCCAAACACGCCCGGGCAGGTCCAGACTCGCCTTTCCAAGGCTCGCCCTTGATACCCGGGCATGCCCGGTATAGCTTTTGCCGGGCAAACTTCCCGACATAAATGTGTATATATATTGTTGCCCGAAAAACGGGCTTGTCAGAATACCTGAGCTGTTTTGTTTCAATAAAGCAACTCGGACGAATTCCGTCTTTGGTCGCGTCAATTCTTTCGACTCGCGTTGGAGCGCAGTTCCTTCATTGGTGACCTACCGACATGGATACGGCAGTGACGCTTAAACTGCCTACCTTCTGGGAGACTCACGCGGCTGTTTGGTTCGCCCAGGCGGACTCCCAGTTCGCCCTGCGAGGCATCACCGCAGACGACACCCGCTTCCACCATGTTGTGGCGGCGCTCGGTTCCACCACCGCAGCCCGCGCCTTGAGCCTCCTCCAGCACCCGCCGGCTGCTGACAAATACGACGCGCTGAAGACGCTCCTCCTCGGCGCTTTCGCCCTCTCACCGGCAGCACGCGCACGGCGCCTGCTTGACCTGCCCAAGCTCGGCGACACGCGCCCGTCCGAGCGCATGGACTATATGCTCTCGTTGCTCGGCGAGCACTCTCCGGCATTCCTGTTCCGGGAGCTGTTCCTCCGTCAGCTGCCTAACCCGGTACGCCTCGCCCTGGCTGGCACGTTGATCACGGATTCCCGCGCCCTCGCCAGGGAAGCCGATAAGATCTCCTCGGCGGGCCAGCACATCGGCGCGGTTACCTGGAGCCCGCCGCCGTCCGAGGCGACGCCCACGACGCCCGAGCGCCCTGCGCGGTTGGAGGCCGAACTGCCGGTGCAACTGGCAGCCGCCACGCCACACCGCCCGCTTCCGACACGACGGCCGGGGCCTCCACCTGACCGGGCGTGGTGTTATTACCACGCCAGGTTCGGACACAAGGCTCGGACGTGCCGGCCATGAGCGCCGGTCACTCGGGCAACTTGCTGTTTATTCGGGACAAAGCGTCTGGACGGCGTTTCCTGTGCGACACCGGCGCCCAACTGAGCGTCATACCTGCCTCCGAGCAGGACAGGCTGGACGCAGTTTGCGGCCCCTCTTTGGTCGCTGCTAATGGCTCGGCCATACGCACTTTCGGCCCACGCGTCGTCACCCTCTGCTTCGGCAGCCAGCGCTTTCAATGGACTTTTGTTACCGCCAGCGTCCCCGTGGCTTTGCTGGGCGCCGACTTCCTCTGCGCGCACGGGCTGCTGGTCGACGTCAAACGACGTCGCCTTGTCCACGCCGAGACCTTCAGCTCCCTGGCGTGCACAATGAGCAGCTCCGCGCCGACCGAACTGGCGTGCGCCCTCCCGGCAACGAACGAGTTCGCTCGCCTGCTCGTGGAATTCCCGGCCCTCACGCGGCCGACGTTTTCGGCCGTCGCGGTGCGGCACGGGATCGAGCACCACATACCCACTACGGGCCCGCCGGTCTACGCCAGGGCCCGCCGCCTCGACCCAGCCAAGCTCGCCATGGCAAAGGCCGAATTCGACGCGTTGGAGCACCTCGGCATCGTGCGGCGCTCCGATAGCGCGTGGGCCTCGCCACTGCACATCGTGCCAAAGCCGGGGGGTGGATGGCGCCCGTGTGGCGACTACCGCCGTCTCAATGACGCTACCACCCCCGACAGGTACCCGATCCCGCATATTCAGGACTTTTCCGCCCGTTTGGCGGGACGGGTCATCTTTTCGAAAATTGACCTGATACGGGGCTACCACCAGGTACCTGTCCGGGCGGCCGACGTCCCGAAGACGGCCGTCATCACGCCGTTCGGCCTGTTCGAATTTTTGCGGATGCCGTTTGGCCTCAAGAACGCGGCCCAGGCGTTCCAGCGCTTGATGGACAGCGTGCTGCGCGACCTGCCGTTTCTTTTCGTCTATCTGGACGACATCCTCGTCGCCAGCACGTCCCGCGCCGAGCACCTCCTCCACCTCCGAACACTGTTCGGTCACCTCAGCGAGCACGGCTTAATTGTCAACCCGGTCAAATGCCACTTCGGCACGACGACCGTTGACTTTTTGGGCCACCGCATCACCAAGACCGGGGCCGTGCCGCTGCCGACCAAGGTCGAGGCCATCACCACGTTCCCGCGTCCCCGTTCCATCAAGGCCCTCCAAGAGTTCCTCGGCATGGTGAATTTTTATCACCGATTCGTGCCCCGCGCTGCTCAGCTCATGCGGCCCCTTTACGAGGCCCTCCGGGGCAAGCCGGCCAAGCATGACATTGTTTGGTCCGCGGCCATGGACGCGGCCTTCGCCAGTGCCAAACGGGCCCTCGCCGACGCAACGCTGCTGGCTCACCCGGTGCTCAACGCGCCCATCGCCCTCACTACGGACGCCTCCAACTACGCGGTGGGCGCCGTCCATGAGCAATGGGTGGACGGGGTTTGGCAGCCACTCGCTTTTTTCAGCCGGCAACTCCGGCCGAACGAGTTAAACTACAGCACGTTCGACCGCGAGCTGCTCGGGCTATTCCTGGCCGTTCGCCATTTCCGACACCTCCTGGAGGGCCACCCGTTCACGGCTTTCGTCGACCACAAGCCGTTGGTCTACGCAATGGCTAAGGTCACGGAGCCGTGGTCGGCCCGCCAGCAGCGCCACCTCTCCGCCATGTCGGAGTTCACCACGGACATCCAGCACGTCGCCGGCAAAGACAACGCCGTGGCCGACTGCCTTTCGCGGGCCAGCGCGAACGCGGTCCACCTCGACGTGGACTTCACGCTCATGGCGGCCGACCAGACCACCGACGCCTCGGTGCAGGCACTCCGCGTGGCGGACACGGGCCTCCGCCTGGCCGACATCCCCTTCGCGGGCACCGTCCTGCTCTGCGACGTCTCCCAGGGCCAGCCTCGCCCCATCGTGCCCGTTTCCTGGCAGCGCCGCATCTTCGCCTCCATCCACGGCCTTTCTCACCCGGGCCGGAAAGCTTCTCAGAAGCTGGTGTCGGCGCGTTTCGTCTGGCACGGCCTTCGACGAAACATCCGCGACTGGGCCAATGCCTGCACGGCCTGCCAGCGAGCCAAGGTCCACCGCCACACCCAGGCCCCACTGGCACCTTTCGCCATGCCTGAACGGCGTTTCGACCACGTCCACGTGGACCTGGTGGGTCCCCTGCCCCCCTCGCGGGGGTTCACCCACCTGCTCACCATGGTGGACAGGACCACCAGGTGGCCGGAGGCTGTGCCCCTCACCTCCACCACCACCGCCGACGTGGCGCAGGCGTTCATCGCCACCTGGGTCGCGCGCTTCGGCGCACCAGCGGACATCTCATCCGACCGCGGCCCACAGTTCACGTCTGAGCTTTGGGGCGCGGTCGCCCGTTCGTTGGGGGTCACGCTGCACCGCACCACGGCCTACCACCCCCAAGCCAATGGGTTGTGCGAGCGGTTTCACCGCTCCATGAAGGCCGCACTCATGGCCGGCCTTCAGGACGACGGTTGGGCCGACCGGCTGCCGTGGGTCCTTTTGGGCCTTCGCACGGCCCCCAAGGAAGACCTCCAGGCGTCCGCCGCCGAGCTCGTCTATGGCCAGCCACTCCGCGTCCCGGGCGAATTCGTGCCTGACGCTACCAGTCCCTGGTCCGCCGCGCGCCAGCGCTCGGACCTCCAGGAGGCCGCCCGACGATTTGCCCCAGTGCCGACGTCCCGCCACGGTGGCCCCCAGTCCTACATCCCCCCGGCGCTTCGCACAGCGGAGTACGTCTTTGTGCGTCATGACGCGCACCGGGGGCCACTCCGGCCGCCGTACGACGGGCCCTTCCGGGTCCTGCGACGGGGCGACAAGTCTTTCATCGTCGACTTCGGCGGCCGGCCGGACCGGATTTCTGTGGACCGCCTCAAACCGGCGCACATGGACGGCGACCGACCACCACGGTTGGCCCTTCCTCCGCGGCGAGGCCGCCCCCCATCCACAGTTCCCCCCGCTCGACCACCCACCACCACGTCGGACCCCTCCCCACGACCCTCCAGGGGTCGCTTCGGCCGGGTCATCCGGACCCCCCTTAAATTGACCCTGCCGGTGCAGGTCGATTCTGGAGGGGCGTGTGTAGCGGTTACCGCTGGATGTACATAATCGCCTTGCACCGGCCAGAACACGGCCAGACGCGCCTCTCCCGGGCATGCCTGGACTCACTGTTCCCGGGCACGCCCGAACCTCCCGGGCACGCCCGGTCTCGTCTTTCCCGGGCATGCCCGCTCTCGCCTTTCCAGGGCTCGCCCAGAGCGTCCGGGCATGCCCGCTATCGCCTTTCCAGGGCTCGCCCAGAGCGTCCGGGCATGCCCGCTATCGCCTTTCCAGGGCACGCCCAGAGCGTCCGGGCATGCCCGCTATCGCCTTTCCAGGGCTCGCCCAGAGCGTCCGGGCATGCCCGCTATCGCCTTTCCAGTGCTCACCCAGAGCGCCCGGGCACGCCCAGCTTCGACTTGCCAGGCCGCAGCCAAACACGCCCGGGCAGGTCCAGACTCGCCTTTCCAAGGCTCGCCCTTGATACCCGGGCATGCCCGGTATAGCTTTTGCCGGGCAAACTTCCCGACATAAATGTGTATATATATTGTTGCCCGAAAAACGGGCTTGTCAGAATACCTGAGCTGTTTTGTTTCAATAAAGCAACTCGGACGAATTCCGTCTTTGTTCGCGTCAATTCTTTCGACTCGCGTTGGAGCGCAGTTCCTTCAACATCATTATACATACCTGTACTAAGTTTCAATTCGATCACTTCAGCCATTCTCAAGTTATAGACCTATAACAGACTTTGACCTTTGACCTCGTGAACCCCAAAATATAAACAGTTCATCTTTACATCATTATACATAACTGTACTAAGTTTCAATTAGATCACTTCAGCCATTCTCAAGTTATAGACCTATTACAGATTTGACCTTTGACCTCGTGAACCCCCAAAATCTAATCAGTTAATCTTTACATCATAATACATACCTGTAATAAGTTTCAATTAGATCACTTCAGCCATTCTCAAGTTAAAGACCTATAATAGACTTTGTCCTTTGACCTCGGGACCCCCAAAATCTAATCAGTTAATCTTTACATCATTATACTGTTGCGGATATGGCATTTGGCCTCAATATCCGCTTGTAAATACTCCCCTATTTCCCCAATACTCCCCAACTATCCCCAATCCCCCATTCCCTAGTCCCATTGCCTGTAAATAACACTCTGTAGAACCGACCTTCCCCTTTTTCCCCCATTAAATGTCGTGCCCAGGTTCACCGCATCTCACGTAGACAACTTTCGGACATCTTGCTAGTTATTCTTAGTCTATGTCAGTTAAGGACTCGTTTCCATTAATTCTGACTCTTCGTTGCACCAGAATGTGATTATATGGCACCAGTAGTGAGTTTAGGACCTTCCCATACCTCCTCCCATCTTCTTCCCCAAACAACAACTACAACTACAACAACAACTACAACAACAACAACAACAACTACAACAACGGCGCGCGCGGGGAGTGTGCGTCCTCACTCCGGCTCGGTTAGCCGCCATTACCCATGTGCGCCGACGGGGTTACCACGAAGGGGCTGCCTGTCGGCCCCTCGTCAAGGGCGGAGCCGGTAACCCCCGCACCCAATGAGAAGCAACGGGCCGATTCCATCTGGGGCGGAGCTAACGAGCCGAGGGCGTGTCACTCCCCGCCGGATATACGCAGCCACTTACCGGACGTGAGGTCAGATGCGCCTGAACCACGGAGAACAAAGGATGCCACCCCCAGCGCGACGATACCTCCCCGCATCTTTGGACCGGACCGGGTCGATTCTGCCTTGAGCCAAGAGTGCACCTTGAGCCATCGACTGCCCGCTTTCCTTGCCATCAATCCCCGTGTGAGTCAGTTTTGTCCTGTTTATCTGTGGTCTGTCGGGAATAAGATAAGTGTGTCTAAGTGCCTGTCTTTCTATGCTGTCCCTCTCATTCCTGTAATCTGACCTTCCGCCCTAATATAACCTCCTCCGGAGGTCTTGAGAACTGAACCCTTGGTGTCGTGTCATTTTAGTCCCAGCCGTTGTGTCCTTTTCCTTCATTGATTCAGCGTAGCGCGACTCGGCAACGTTCGAGTATAATCGGGTAAACGTGCAGGCGCGGTCATACCAAACCGCTCGGTGAACCAACATCCACCACCGCGTCTGTAACAATTGGTGTCGAGGAGTGGAATTCGGACCCGGGACTAAATTTATTAGGCCCAAATTTTGGAACACCAATTGTACCACTAGGGTAACAATTGGTGTTGGGGAGGTAGAATTCGACCCGGAGCGCGTTTCCCGCTCGAAATTATAACGGCGAAATTTGAATTTGTTTTACGAAAATAAAAACCTGAATTTTGAAAGTCGCGCTATGGCGGATCAAGACAGCTGGGGTCCGGTAGGGGAGAGTGAGGCAGGGTCGGTCCAGGACCAAATTGAGGGACGTGAGGAGAGCGAAGCAGCGAGGGTAGCAGACGCGCAAAATGGCGTCTCGCTGGTCACCGCGCCCGCGACCGTGGCAGCGCCCCTGGTGGATCCGAACCTTTTTATGTTGCAAATGGGGGCCCTTATGGAGAGGCTAGAAGCAAAAATGGGGGTAATGGGAAACCAAATGGGGGTAATGAGGGACGAAGCGAGGGGTACCGGTGAGGGGTTAGACAATAATTTTAAGGGATTAGACAAGAAATTTGGGAAGTTAGACAATAATTTTGAGGAGTTAGACAAGAAATTTGGGAAGTTAGACAATAATTTTGAGGAGTTAGACAAGAAATTTGGGAAGTTAGACAATAATTTTGAGGAGTTAGACAAGAAATTTGGGAAGTTAGACAATAATTTTGAGGAGTTAGACAAGAAATTTGGGAAGTTAGACAATAATTTTGAGGGGTTAGACAACGGGATAAAAGAGGTGAGAAATGGGTTAATGGGGGTAGAAAACAGAATGGCCGCTCAAGAGAATCAAATGGAAGGGATGCAACAGGGGTTAGAGGGGTTAGAAAACAGAATGGAAGGCAAATTGAGGGACATGAGGGACCAAGCGGAAAGGGAAGTTAACCAAATGGGGCAGCAGATAGAGGGGGTTAGAATGGGGGTAGAAACCAAACTGGATGCTCACAGGGAGGAAATGGAGCAGATGAGGGTGGCATCTGGGCAGGAGATGCAAGTGATGGGAGAGGAGATCAGAAGAGGTGTGAGTGAGGAGGTCGGAGGAGTGCGCGAGGAGGTGAGGCACTGTAAGCACATGGAGAAGGAGGTGAGAAAGGGGACTGTAAAATTACAAGGGGGCATAGAGGACCTGACGCAGGAGGTGGAGCAGCTGACGGTGGGACAGACGGAGTTAGTGGAGCAGGTTCAAAGGAACACTGCGGTATTAGGAGGGTTAAAAGCGACACAAAACGACATAAAAAACGACTTGATAGCGACAAAGAGGGAATGTCAGATGGTACGTGAGGGACTGACAACGAGGTTGGACGAGGTGATAGAGGTAATGGAGACGAAGGACCGGCAGGTGAGGACGCACATGGAAACGGTCAAGGTAGCCTTAGAGGATGAGCTTGAGGAGACGTACCGGGGAATAAAGGAGGTGAAGCAGAAATTAGAGGAAGTGGAAGAAGGGGTGAGCGAAATTAAGAAGAGACGGAGAGAGGATAAGAAGGAGATAAAAGAGGAGATAAAAGAATTGGTCCAAAGTCTGTGTTTGGATCGTGATGATGTGCTCATTAACCGGATGAGGGATTCGCAGGTGATGGAGGAGAAGCGAAGAGGAAGAGGACCCGGTGTAAGTGGTGACCAATATGGTCGTGCGTATGATGCGCCAGGGGATTTAAGAAGCTTGGGGGTCGAGATGGACCCGGGTGTTCGTGAGAGGCCGTTGGTGAAGTGTGTGACAGGTCTGGTGTGCGAAAAAGGAGGTGTGCGAGAAAGTCCGACTCTGGGGTGTGTGAGGAAAAAGTGCGTGCCAAGGAGTGAGGGTGCTGGCGAGAGTGAGTCGGTCGTAGCGCGTGTGCGAGGGAGCACATGGAAGCGCGGTGTGGTAAGTGTTACAGAGGGTGTGACGGGAGAGTGTGCGCAAGAGTGTGCACGAGAAAGGTGTGTGACGGACGGGTGCATGGGGAAAGAGTGCGCTGTCAAAGGCAAGGAAGAATGCACGCCTGTGGTGAGTGTTACAGAGGGTGTAACGGGAGAGTGTGCGCGAGAAAGGTGTGTAACGGGAGAGTGTGTGCGAGAAAGGTGTGTAACGGACGGGTGCATGAGGAAAGAGTGCGCTGTCAAGAGTAAGGGTGAGTGCGTTGTCAAGAGTGGTGGTGAGAGTAGTACGAGTGACACGGAGCGTGAGTTGGTTGTGACAGGTGAGCGAGGATGTACACCTGGGATGGAAGGATGCACACCTGGAATGGTAGAGCGTGAGTGGGAATGTACGATGGAGTTGGTGGTGAGGCACGTGGTTGGGTGTGCGAATGAGAGCACACCTGTGATTGTCACAGAGGAGGTGACTGAGGAGGGGGCGCGAAGAGGTGTGTTGGTGAGGTGTGCTACCAACGAATGTGTGCCAAAGTGTTCGGTGGTCAGGTGTGTGACCAAGGCTGTGAGTGGAATGGGTGTACCTGGGTGTGTAAGGAAAGGTACGAGGAGCATGGGCACAGCTGGATGTGTGAGCAAGGAACGGGCTGCGGGGTGTAAGCGTCCAGGTGAAGCATCGACGTTAGACGGGGTAGAGTTTAGAACGACTTATAGCCGAATCGGGCCCTCGGTGCGTGCTGGGCCTCGCTTTGAACGGCCGCGTCCGTGCTCCACTAGGCGGAGCGGGCAGCCCGATAGAAAGGGTCGTTATGGCGACCACTTTTTGTTGAGGCAGTCCGGCAGGTCGAGATCGGGACATTGGATGGCTCCACGCCGAGATGGTGCGTGGGATCTCGGCCCGGGTAAGCCCCCGTCCCTGCACCGAGTTCCGGACGCATCCAGCCGCTGGCACAGAACAACCCGCATCCATTGCTTGGCTTTACGAAGCCGGGCTTTGGACAGGAATTGGTGCACCGAGAGGCATTAGTGAGTAGACTGGGTGATGAGGTTAGTGTTTTGGACCCAAAATTAGAAAAAAAAAACAAAATTTGGTGATTGGCAAAGGATTGGCAGTAGTGATTGGCAGATGATGGGTAGTAATTGGCCAAATTTTTGATTTGTGGAAATTTGATGTGCAAAATTGGTAGTGAGCGATGGGCCCGGTGGGTAAGGGTGGCATCCCTGCCACCCTTCCCATGGTGGGGCAAATGCGCAATAGCTTATGGGGTGTATGGCAGTGAAAACTAGCCCGGGTGGGTTAGGTTATATTGATAGGGCCCTAGAAGATGACATTAGGTGACGTTAAGGTTAGTTAGTGACTGATACCTGTAGTGGGGACGCAGGTAGTTTAGTGTGGATGATAATGACGTGGGAGCGCAATAGTTTAAAGGGACGACTGGGAAGCGCAAGTTTCAGAAGGGAGTAGTTAGCTGAGATGATGCCGTGTGTGTGAGAATTGAACAGGTGTGATTGCACAGGTGTGCAACTGGACAGGTGTGTGGAGCAGTGTATGAGTAGTGAGTGTGTGGATCAGCGTGAATGCGCTTGGGGAGAGAAGGGTGCAGGTGGCACCAGGTGTGAGAGCACAGGTGTGCAAGTACAGGTGTGTGGAGAGAGTTGGAGTGAGTGGTACGGAGTGGTGTGCATGGTGCGAAGGTGTGAATGGGGGAAGAGTGGACCCCCATCACGGATACCCGGGGCGGGTAGTGTAAGTGTTAGGTAGAGGGTACAGGTAAATTGTGGTTGGATATTGGCATCTGTGGTGCGGTTGCAGAATGGTGTTGTGAATGGGTGCATCAGTGTTGTGGAAATGGCTGGGCGTGTAGCCTGTTAGTGTGTGTAGTTGGTTTGGACACTCCACCACTGTGAGGATGTCGGCCAGGTGAGGCCGCAGGTGGGCTCTGGGAGCCGGTAGTTGTGAGTGGGTGCCTGAGGATCCCGGGTGTGGATCGGGCAGCCCAGTGCCAGAGAGGGCACCGAGTGGGGAGAGCGCCAGAGGGCCTTCCCCAGGTAGTTAGGTTAGGGTAAGGAGCAGGTAAGCTCGGAGGCAACTGCAGTGGTGGAGGTGTGCAGGTGGGTAGACCCGCTGGGAGAGGTACACGCCACAGCCCAGAAATTGTGCGAGGGCACCGGGAGATGAATCGGGGGAGTGAGACCCCAAATTGAAAAGCACCACAGGTTGGCCAATGGGAATTGGTTTTTAGAACCCATAGTGTAAGAGGGCCAATGGTTTGGCCGGAGAAAGACCCCGGGTAGTGTAAAGTTGTTAAAGTCATTTAGGAAATAGTTAGGATTGATGAACCTGTCGCACCATACGCAGCCACTTACCTGTGGTGATGATGATGACTCCACACCTGTGTTTTCTTTGTTCTGTGTGCAGGAAATGAGAATTGCTGTGAGGATTTGTGAGACGCATCACGACGTGGATGAGACATTGGGGTGATTCCATCTCTCCCTCCCTAGGAGGGACTGATGATGAATTGGTGATAGCAAATTATGATGTTGAGTTGGAGATGGCAAATTTTGATGAGAGTTGGAAATAGCAAATTTGATTGGTTAGGAGGGAGAGAAGACGAATTTGGTATATGGGAGGAATGGGGAAGACAGTAGGGATGTTTGTTGATTTGTAAAGTAGATGTTTATGGGTAGTGTTGTGTTTTGTGGATACAGTAAGGGGTAAGGGAGGGGCCATGTAGGTTACCTGGTGGGGGGGGGGCGTACGATAGGAACGTACCTGTCTCACCTGGTTCCCATGTGCCCCCAGTGTGCATCACCTTGTATTGCGTGCACTTTTGCGCCCTTACCACCTTACTCACTTGTCTTCTTCTTTTGTCTCCCACCTCCGAGGATCTGGCTTTGGGGTAGAGAGAGAGGAGAGAGAGGTGCTGGCTCCGCAGTTGTGGGCCTGCACTTTCGCTGCTTGCTGCTTGGATCGATACACCATATGGACCGCAATGTTTGTGGCCACCCACAATGGACCGCAGTTCTTTTGCGGCCAAGCACCACCCGTGCAAGGACCTATGGGTCAACGTGGCACCTATGCCAAACAGGTGAACCACTCTTAGTTGGCCCCCTGACGGCCACAATAGAGAAATGGACGCGGTTGGCGCCTTTCTTTATTTTTTTTGAAAGAGGCAAGAACACCAAGTGCACCACACGAAGGCAAGACCAGCGGCAGAACATCGGCCGGCTGCGACACCACACAATGATCACTAAACACTTTATTGGTGCACCGGATGGTGCTCACTGTGTGATGGGGTGGTGCTTTTGATGCTTGGAAGGGGTGCTCTGCACATTATTAAAGGCCGTAGGCCACAGAGCACTCGTGGGTTGGTGTATCGATGCTGGCATGCGTGCTCTCTCTATGCATAACATCTGCATGTGTTCCTCCAGAAACAGGTCCTGGATCGTAGTGTAAATATCAGCATAGTCTTGTAAATAATGCTCCCTACCGGCTGTATGTTTAGTTTGCGAATTCTTTCCGGATTCGGTTATCCTGTGGGTGTGTTTCTGTGAGGAGAAGGGTGCAACGTCGCAGGGGGACATATTTACTCATTTGTGAACATCTGTAAAACTGTCGCACTCAGGGTAGAGTTAATAGTAGAGGGAACTACATCTGAGTGCCACACTAAAATAGGTAAAAATTTATCGGGTCGGGACGCCCCGAGGGTAGAGAAGGGTGCAATGTTGCGGATATGGCATTTGGCCTCAATATCCGCTTGTAAATACTCCCCTATTTCCCCAATACTCCCCAACTATCCCCAATCCCCCATTCCCTAGTCCCATTGCCTGTAAATAACACTCTGTAGAACCGACCTTCCCCTTTTTCCCCCATTAAATGTTGTGCCCAGGTTCACCGCATCTCACGTAGACAACTTTCGGACATCTTGCTAGTTATTCTTAGTCTATGTCAGTTAAGGACTCGTTTCCATTAATTCTGACTCTTCGTTGCACCAGAATGTGATTATATGGCACCAGTAGTGAGTTTAGGACCTTCCCATACCTCCTCCCATCTTCTTCCCCAAACAACAACTACAACAACAACTACAACAACAACTACAACAACAACAACAACAACTACAACAACGGCACGCGCGGGGAGTGTGCGTCCTCACTCCGGCTCGGTTAGCCGCCATTACCCATGTGCGCCAACGGGGTTACCACGAAGGGGCTGCCTGTCGGCCCCTCGTCAAGGGCGGAGCCGGTAACCCCCGCACCCAATGAGAAGCAACGGGCCGATTCCATCTGGGGCGGAGCTAACGAGCTGAGGGCGTGTCACTCCCCGCCGGATATACGCAGCCACTTACCGGACGTGAGGTCAGATGCGCCTGAACCACGGAGAGCAAAGGACGCCACCCCCAGCGCGACGATACCTCCCCGCATCTTTGGACCGGACCGGGTCGATTCTGCCTTGAGCCAAGAGTGCACCTTGAGCCATCGACTGCCCGCTTTCCTTGCCATCAATCCCCGTGTGAGTCAGTTTTGTCCTGTTTATCTGTGGTCTGTCGGGAATAAGATAAGTGTGTCTAAGTGCCTGTCTTTCTATGCTGTCCCTCTCATTCCTGTAATCTGACCTTCCGCCCTAATATAACCTCCTCCGGAGGTCTTGAGAACTGAACCCTTGGTGTCGTGTCATTTTAGTCCCAGCCGTTGTGTCCTTTTCCTTCATTGATTCAGCGTAGCGCGACTCGGCAACGTTCGAGTATAATCGGGTAAACGTGCAGGCGCGGTCATACCAAACCGCTCGGTGAACCAACATCCACCACCGCGTCTGTAACAATACATACCTGTAATAAGTTTCAATTAGATCACTTCAGCCATTCTCAAGTTATAGACCTATAATAGACTTTGTCCTTTGACCTCGGGACCCCCAAAATCTAATCAGTTAATCTTTACATCATTATACATACCTGTACCAAGTTTGAATTAGATCACTTCAGCCATTCTCAAGTTATAGACCTGTAATAGACTTTGACCTTTGAACTTTGCCCCCAAAATCTACTCAATTAATCTTTACATCGTTGTACATAACTGTACTAAGTTTCAATTAGATCACTTCAGCCATTCTCAAGTTATAGACCTATAATAGACTTTGTCCTTTGACCTCGGGACCCCCAAAATCTAATCAGTTAATCTTTACATCATTATACATACCTGTACTAAGTTTCAATTAGATCACTTCAGCCATTCTCAAGTTATAGACCTATAATAGACTTTGACCTTTGACCTCGGGACCCCCAAAATCTAATCAGTTCATCTTTACATCATTATACATACCTGTACTAAGTTTCAATTAGATCACTTCAGCCATTCTCAAGTTATAGACCTATAATAGACTTTGTCCTTTGACCTCGGGACCCCCAAAATCTAATCAGTTAATCTTTACATCATTATACATAACTGTACTAAGTTTCAATTAGATCACTTCAGCCATTCTCAAGTTATAGACCTATAATAGACTTTGTCCTTTGACCTCGGGACCCCCAAAATCTAATCAGTTAATCTTTACATCATTATACATAACTGTACTAAGTTTCAATTAGATCACTTCAGCCATTCTCAAGTTATAGACCTATAATAGACTTTGTCCTTTGACCTTGGGACCCCAAAATCTAACGAGTTAATCTTTACATCATTATACATAACTGTACCAAGTTTGAATTAGATCACTTCAGCCTTTCTCAAGTTATAGACCTATAACAGACTTTGACCTTTGACCTCGGGACCCCCAAAATCGAATCAGTTCATCTTTACATCATTGTACATACCTGTACTAAGTTTCAATTAGATCACTTCAGCCGTTCTCAAGTTATAGACCTATAACAGACTTTGACCTTTGACCTCAGGACCCCCAAAATCGAATCAGTTCATCTTTACATCATTATACATAACTGTACCAAGTTTGAATTAGATCACTTCAGCCGTTCTCAAGTTATAGACCTATAACAGACTTTGACCTTTGACCTCGGGACCCCCAAACTCTAATCAGTTAATCTTTACATCATTGTACATACCCGTACCAAGTTTGACTAAGATCCCTTCAGCCGTTCTCAAGTTATCGTGGCAACGAAAACCTATCACGGACGGACGGACGGACAGATAACCTGAAAACATGTCTCCGGCGACCTCGAACGGAGGCATAAAAATTGGTATTTGACCTTTTGACCCCGTCCCATGTGGCAGGACCTAGAGTCCCTGTATAAAGAGAGTTGTGTCAACTCAAATTTGGACGCCTTTTTGTGTCTAAGTGTGTCGGATTAGATATACATGTACATTCGCGATATGGGGTGATATATTCTAAACCTGCTAAAAAAAAATTTACTACACATATTTAGTCTTATTATTACATACAGGTGATATTTGTTTTGTCAAAAACTCAGCCGTGAAAAAGAGATCACATCGAAATCCAACGGAAATCCAACGGAAAGCAAATCCAACGGAAGGAAATCTCATTTCCTTTCACAAAGCCCGAAACAAGTGTGTGTCCACCCTCAGGAGAGCCAGGAAACAATATATCTCCGTTCTCAAGACCGAACTCTCTTATCTGTCTCCCTCTTCCAAATCCTGGTGGCGTCTGGTCAAATCCGTTTCTGGTGTTTGTTCCCCCCCCCCCCCATCCCCTCCCTTACCTCAAACGGCTACACAGCTGACTCCGCACGTGAAAAAGCTGAATGCCTCAACTCTGTGTTTGCCTCTAAATCTTGTGTCCCAAACCCATCCCTCTCTGTACCCACCATACCCAGTCGTACCCTGCTGCTCCTGGACTCCGTGTCCTTTCCTCCTGACAAGGTGGAAAAGTTTCTGTCAACCCTCGACTCTGATTCTGCAACTGGACCCGACGGCATCAGCCCACGGGTCCTAAAATCCTGCTCTGCCGCTCTATCTCACCCTCTCTCTGTTCTCTTCACCCTCTCTTTTGCTCAAGGTCAACTGCCATCTGCTTGGAAATCAGCCAACATCACCGCTTTGCACAAAAAAGGTGCAAAAACAGATCCTAGCAACTACAGACCAATCAGCCTTCTCCCAATTATCAGCAAAGTCATGGAATCCATCATTGCTTCGGATATGAAATCTTTCCTCTTCTCCAATGGCTTGATCTCTGATCATCAATTTGGTTTCAGACCAGGTCACTCTACTCTGGACATGCTGCTTCTGCTGTCTCAACAATGGATGGAGGTCCTCAATGCCAAACAGGAAATTAGAGCTGTCTCCCTCGACATATCACGTGCCTTCGACACGGTCTGGCACCCCGCTCTGCTCACCAAACTCTCCTCCTTTGGTATCCATGGAAATCTCCACGCATGGCTGGCGGACTTCCTCTCTAGTCGTCGTCAACGTGTGGCCCTGAATGGGTTTCTCTCATCTCCTCTTCCTGTTGAGGCTGGAGTTCCCCAAGGCAGTGTTCTGGGCCCCGTGCTTTTTCTGGTCTTCATCAATGATCTCTCTGACTCTCTCGAAAATCCTCTCTATCTCTTTGCTGATGACTCCACTCTCTGCCGCTCCATTCCTCTTCCCTCAGATCGGCAGTCTGCTGCCTCCTCACTCTCTGAAGACCTGGACAAAATCACAGACTGGTCAAACAAGTGGAACATGTCTTTCAATCCTGACAAATCTCACACTCTTACTATGTCTCTCCGAAAAGATCGACTGGACAACCCTCCCATCTACTTTCTCAACAATCCTCTCCAAGAAGTTCTGTCGCTCAAGATTTTGGGTCTCACTATCTGCCATGATCTTTCTTGGGAAAACCACATTTCCAAGCTGGCCTCCAAAGCCAGTCGCCGACTGGGCATCCTCCGTCGTGCAAAGTCCTTCCTCGGCACACCTGAGCTCCTCACCACATACAAGGCTTTCATCCGCAGCTCAATGGAATACTGTTCTCCCCTATGGGCCGGTGCTCCTGCCTCACACCTAGCTCGGCTTCACGCTGTTGAAACCAAAGCTTTCAGAATTATTGGAATCTCCCGCGATGAAGCTATCTCTGAGGGCCTTTCACTCACTCACCGCAGGCAGGTAGGTGGTCTTTCTGTCTTCTACCGACTCCTCTCCGGCCTTGCACCCCCAGCTCTCTCTGTGCTCTGTCCCCCAAATATTCCTACAGGTCGCACAAGATCTGCCAGCAACCCTCTGATGGTTAAACTGCCGAAATCTCGGCTCTCTGCTCACCTTCACTCTTTCATTCCTCTTTTCTCCCGCCTCTGGAACAAACTCCCTCACTCCCTTCAATCCCACTCCTCCCTCCAGGTCTTTAAAACAGCTGTTCACCACCATCTCTTATCTTACCCCATCCAAAACCTTGATCTTTTCTACCCCCGCTAATTCACCCCAGATCCACCTTGTTTGAAATTCCAACTTCTTTCCTGGAAGTCCTGGCAGTGTCCATATGTTTTATACCTCTCCCACCGCCCCCTTCCCATGCCCCCCCCCCCCCCCAAAGCCCTCGCCCTCTCTCAGATCTCTCGATGTCTCCATGTCTCTCGGTCCCTGCTCTCAAATGTTGTGTTTGTGTCCTTCCCCCTCTCTCCCCATCTTGTCTACCGCTCCCGATGTTATATGTTTTATGTGTCGGTTTGTCTTTCTGTGTGATTAATGTTCGCTATTTCACGAGCCTCGATCTTGTATACAAAAAAAATAAAAAATAAAAAATAAAAAAAATGTTCCTGCAATCATACAATGTGTCCTTGATGTATTTATTTATTGACATTTTTATTCTAACACAACACAGTTTAATTTTAATGAGCTGTCATGTACTAGTACTTCCACAACAGAAAATCACATGGACAATCTTCCGGAAGATGGCCAGACAAATCGCTAGCTCTATCGACCACATGTATATTGATATCAAACAGGGATAACAGCTTTTGAAAGTTGAGCCAGTTTTAAATGTGGGTACACAAATACACCTGTTTTACTGCATTAATCACCTAGAAATATTGTATGTTTTGGGAACGATAGCTGTCACCAGGTTAAATATATAGGGATTGTCCAATGTGCAAAATCTTCCATCATTACAATTTGGCCATAAATCCCGGGGTGGGAAATATTTGAGCAAATATGCCACAAGACGCATGAGCACTGTACAAAGCAAACAATAACTCGTCAAATTTTGGACGTATGGATGGCTGCACAACCCGCAAAAAAATTGAGCAGGTCCCCCCCTAAAATTGCTTTTATGATTGCCGATTAGGCTAAAGATTTTAAACCAAAAAAATAACTTGCCTCGGAATAAGTTTTGAATGGACGGACAGACAACTGAAAACAAAACGGACCATGGGTTTCCCACCCCTATAAAATCAAAATTAATTCCCTCTGAAAAAGTACAGTGACATTGCCCGCAGACTACCCAACCGCAGACCAGGCAATGTCACTGTACCGGGACATTTCATCAATCGATGACAATATGCCGCTAGGACTACCCGAAAAAAATTGAGCAGGGTTCTTCCCACGGAAATGCATTTTTGGTCAGCTCCTTGAAGATTATAAACAAACACAAATCACTTCCCTTTAAAAGGGTTTTCAACGGACAGACAACCAAAAAAAAACCGAGCAGATAGAATTGCTTTTGAACATCGATCATCAAGCGGCGTGGGCCTACCTGGCAGAGTCTCGAGGAGTCGATCGCTTTCCAGCTCTTTCGTCTGACTTTCGCTTCCCAAATTTGTCTTCTGACTTTATCACTTGGAAATCTATACATGTTATATTTCCCAGATTGGTTTGAACAACCAAAAGCAGAACAACCAGTCATTTTGTTTGGCAATAAACAACATTCCCGTACCAAGCTGACGTTCACGCACGGTGAAGTTAGACACAAAATGGCGCCACGAAATCACGTGACCAGAAATCTCGGGTCAGCGCATGGCGCAACTCTCTTTATACAGGGACTCTAGCAGGACCAGAAATGATACTCCTCTCGCAGGTTCTTGCCATATGGTGATCATAACTACCAAGTTTGGTGAGTTTCTGCCCAACCGTCTATGAGGAGATAGCGCGACGGACAAACGGACAAACAGACAGACGGACGGAGCAGGTTACAATAGCCCCCCTCCCCTCCGTTTATTTTCCTTAAAGCATGGGTATACAAATACCTGTGTACATACCGGTGTACATCCATAGCTAGAATTAGATGATGACAGCCATAACCGTTGGAGAGAAAACCTTTTGTCCGAGCTGTAATGGACACATTATAAGTTTGTCTTTCTTTTGAAAGTATTGGCTTGTTGACGTCAGCATTGTCTGGGGAGATAACGTCCCTATGATTCACCTATTGTCGTTTATTTCCTGAATCCGACACCGAGACATTCACACTCCAGACACATTTATCTTCGCGACGAGAACTCGTGCGCTTTGCCAGACATCCATTTTTATTTATTACCTTTATATCAAACACACTATGGTATTCCACCTTTTTGTTTTTTAGGAGAAGCTTTTTATTTTTTTCCTATACTAGATCGAGGCTCATGTAAGAGCTAACATTAATGACAAAAAAAACATAAACGGACACACAAAACATACAATGAAGGGAGCGGGAGACAAGATGGGGAGAGAGATGGAAGCACACAAGTACAAAAGCAGAGAACAGGGACATCGGGAGATCTGTGGGAGGGAGAGGGCTTGGAGGGAGGAGGCACGGGAAGGGGGGGGGTGGGGGTGGGAGAGGTATAAAACACATGGACACTGCTAGAACTTCCAGGAAAAAACTTGGTATTTCAAAAAAAGTGGATCTGGGGTGAATTAACGGGGGTATAAAAGATCAAGGTTTTGGATTGGGGAAGATAAGAGATGGTGGTGAACAGCTGTTTTAAAGACCAAGGACGGAGGAGTGGGATTGAAGAGAGTGAGGGAGTTTGTTCCAGAGGCAGGAGAAGAGAGGAATGAAGGAGTGAAGGTGAGCAGAGAGCCTAGATTTTGGCAATTTCACCAGAAGAGGTGGACAATGGACAAGTGTGAACTTTTACTTTACTATGACTGATCTTGTTTGGTGGAGAATCCCTGCAGCCTTTACACTGTAACTGTACACTCTCTTACTGGTCTATTAAACTCAGCATTTGAGGACCAGTGCATTGTGGGTAGTTGTACTAATCATGTGCAGTATCGGCTACGACTACCTTTTGTGGTCCGCTTCTCCCACGCGGCCTTTTCTTTGCCCGAATCTGAAGACCCCCGTCAACGCTTATTTGTTTGTGTTGGTCTTGGCTTTGTTGGCTCCCAAACTTTTTTGGCCACAACCCAAAATTTGAAATCACATTCGCCTGGCGACCCAAATGGTACCGGTACCTTTGATAAAAATTGTCGGAGAAAAACGTTTTCGACGTGGAATCCCCCCCCCCCCCCCCACCCCCCTCAAAAGCCGGGATTTTTAGGGTTGGTTCGAGTTTGGGTCGTGACCCTGGATTTGGGATCGACTGGTTTACACAAATGTGTTGATTTCCAACAGTTTTTTAAATTAACATTGATCCGAGGCTCATGATGGAGATTGCATATAAACCACATGTCCGTCAAAAACATTAGTATAATTGTAAGGACATCAATGGACAATGGACAAATACATGGCATTTGGGACATGGCATATGAACCTACCTAGATTTCCTATATATCATTGGTTGAGATGAAAACACCAAACAGCTCAAACCATGAAGCGTTAAAATTTGTTCAAAAGCTTAAAATCTATTTTTAACAACATGAAGCTCCTTTAGCTCTGGCCGACAAAACATGAAGCACTTCTCATCTGTCACCTCCACGCAGACTATCGAGGTTGCTTCACAAATAAGATGGAACATCCATCAGGATCAGCAGCTTGGACATAGTCCACGGAGCATGCTTGAAATTGGACCTGCACTTTGGTTTCTACTTCAAATATATGTCCAACGTCTTCAGAAAGTATTCACACCCCTTGACTTGTTCACATTTTGTTGTTACAGCCAAATTTAAAATGCATTACATTGATATATTTTTTCACAGATCTACACAAAGTGAAAACATGTTTTTAGAAATTCTTACAAATCAATGAAAAAGAAATACAGAAATATCTAATTTACCTGAATATTCAACGCCCATAGTCAATACCTTATAGAAGCGCAATTGGTAGCGATTACACTTCAAGTCCTCTTGGGTATGTCTGTATCAGCTTTGCACATCTGGATTTGGGGAGTTTCTCCCATTCTTCCCTGCAGATTTTCTCAAGCTATGCGAAGTTGATGGGGAGCGTCGGTGAACAGCAATCTTCAGGTATTTCCACAGATTCTCAATGGGATTCCAGTCTGGGCTTTGGCTGGGCCACTCAACGACTTTCACGCTCTACTTCTGAAGCCATTCAAGTGTTGCTTTGGCTGTATGTTTGAGGTCATTGTCCTGGTGGAATGTAAATCTTCACCACAGTCTAAGGTCTTTTGCACTCTGAAGCAGGTTCTCTTCAAGAATTTGGCTCAATCCATTTTTCCCTCCATCTTTACAAGTCTCTAGTCTTACAAGTCTGCAAAGAGATTTGGATACTTTCTCTGTAAAGAGAAAGTGATGACTCACACTATCATAATCACAAGTCTCCCAGTCCTTGCCACTGAAAAGCATCCCCATAGGATGATGCTTCATGGTAGGGATGGCGTTAGATGGGTGATGAGCTGTGCTCGGTGTCTGCCAGACATAGCACTTTGCATTCACACCAAATAATTAAATTCTCGTCTCAACCGACCACAAAATATTTTGCCTCATGCTCTGAGTCTTTCACGTGCCTTTTTGCAAACTACAGGTGTGCTCTCATGTGCCTTTTTCTCAGGAGTGGCTTCCATCCGGCCACTCTCCTATAAAGCCTAGATTTGTGAAGTGCTGCAGAGACTGTTGTCCTTTGAGCAGGTTCTCCTATCTCAGCCAAGAAACTCTTTAGTTCTGTCAGAGTGCTTATTGGGTTCTTGGTCACCTCACTGACCACATGGTGATTCTTGCCCAGTTGCACAGTTTGGTCGGATGAACAGCTCCAGGAGGAGTGTGGGTAGTTCTATATTATTTCCATTTCTGAATGATTGGAGCTCACTTTGCTCCTGGGAACTTTAAACCCTCTAGAAATTGTTTTATACCCTTCCCCAGATATATGTCTCATTACAATTCTATCTCGGAGTTCTACGCACAGTTCATTGGACTTCCTGGTAGAGTTTCTGCTCTAACATGCACTGTCATCTGTGGGACCTTATATATGAAGGTGTGTTTCTTTCTAAATCATGTCCAATCAATTGATTTGGCTACCGGTGGACTCAAATCAATTTGCAGAGACCACTTAAGGATGATCAAAGGAAATTGGATGCACCTGAGCTCAATTTGGAGTGTCAAAGCAAATGGGTTGAATACTTACTAACTCAAGACATTTCAGCTTTTCATTTTTAATTATTTTGTAAAATTATTTAGTAAAATTATTTTGTAAAAAATTTAAAATATAATTTATTCCACTTTTAGGCCAAAAAAATATATTGCTGGTCTCTGGTCAGACCAAAGTTCCAGAATTGATGCGGTGATGCGGTTTTTTTTTTTCTTGTTTTTTTTTGGAAAAGCATGGATTGCACATATAGAGGTGTTTTTTGTGTCCTCATGCCTTGCGGTCCTCCTCATCTGCTGTGGCGCCGGCCAGAGAGAAATTAAAGACAGCCAATGGGACTTGTAGGCCTTTTTTTTTTTGTAAATAATGAACACAAGCTTAAGTTATTTTAAAATGTATTTATTCTAAAAATCATTAAGTTCTTCAAGCATATTATAGACTGCCATTTCGATCTCGAGATCGCCTCGCCGTACCGTTAAACATTCCAATGCGTCCATCGCGTCAACACTGCGCATGCGCAAGTGGCCTAACAGGCCGATGGTCTCCCACGATCTCTTCTCCCAGTCCACCAGATTATCACAGACACTTACAACTTCTTGACAAACGAGATAGGATCCAGGCCTAACTAACGAGACCACCCGCAGCTCTCTAGGCCATCTGGTTGCTTCACACGAACCCGACAAAGAACGTCTTCGTTTCAATAAATGACAATATCCAGCCAATAGAGGCCTTGCATCACGTGAGCGTCGTCCATGGCAACCGGTTCCGGCCGCCATCTTGAGTGGCATAAACAACATGGCGGGAAAGCTGTCGTTTGATCAGACGGACCTGACAGTTGATGCCCGTAGCTTGCCCGTTGAGGCATTTTCGCGGTATTGGGAGAAACTGAGGCTGAGTCATCTGCCTGTGGACCCATGTGGACCCACAAGTACACCACACACACTCCACAGTACACACACACTCCACATGTCCGCCACAGGTATGCCACACACACTCCACAAGTACGCCACACATACGCCACACGTACACCACAAGTACGCCACACGTACTCCACAAGTACGCCACATGTATGCCATACGTATGCCACACACACTCCACACGTACGTCACAAGTACGCCACACACACTCCACACACACTCCACAAGTACGCCACACACACTCCACACGTACGCCACAAATACGCCACACACACTCCACAAGTATGCCACACACACTCCACAAGTACGCCACACACACTCCACAAGTACGCCACATGTATGCCACACACACTCCACAAGTACGCCACACACACTCCACACGTACGCCACACACACACCACTCATACGCCACACACACTCCACACGTACGCCACACACACTCCACACGTATGCCACACACACTCCACACATATGCCACACACACTCCACAAGTACGCCACACATATGCCACACACAATCCACAAGTACGCCACACACACTCCACACATACGCCACACACACTCCACACATACGCCACACACACTCCACACGTACGCCACACACACTCCACACGTATGCCACACACAATCCATACGTACGCCACACACACTCCACAAGTACGCCACACATACGCCACACGTACACCACAAGTATGCCACAAGTATGCCACAAGTACGCCACACGTATGCCATACACACTCCACACGTACGCCACACACACTCCACAAGTACACCACACATACGCCACACGTACACCACAAGTACGCCACAAGTACGCCACACGTATGCCATATGTATGCCACACACACTCCACATGTACGCCACAAGTACGCCACACACACTCCACACGTACGCAACAAGTACGCCACACACACTCAACACATACGCCACAAGTACGCCACATGTACGCCACACGTATGCCACACACACACTCCACACATACGCCACAAGTACGCCACAAGTACGCCACACACACTCCACAAGTATGCCACACACACTCCACAAGTACGCCACATGTATGCCACACACACTCCACAAGTACACCACACACACTCCACACGTACGCCACACACACTCCACAAGTACGCCACAAGTACGCCACACACACTCCACAAGTACGCCACAAGTACGCCACACACACTCCACACGTATGCCACACACACTCCACAAGTATGCCACAAGTACGCCACACACACTCCACAAGTACGCCACACACACTCCACAAGTATGCCACACACACTCCACACGTACACCACAAATACGCCACACGTACGCCATACGCACTCCACATGTACACCACACACACTCCACACGTACACGACACACTCCACACGTACACAAGTACGCCACACATACACTATACGCACTCCACATGTACACCACACGTACACCACAAGTACGCCACACACACTCCACAAGTATGCCACACTCACTCCACAAGTACGCCACACGTATGCCACACACACTCCACAAGTACGCCACACACACTCCACACGTACGCCACACACACTCCACATGTATGCCACACACACTCCACACGTATGCCACACACACTCCACAAGTACGCCACAAGTACACCACACACACTCCACAAGTACGCCACACACACTCCACAAGTATGCCACAAGTACGCCACACACACTCCACAAGTACGCCACAAGTACGCCAACAGTACACCCCACAAGTACGCCAACAGTACACCACACACACTCCACAAGTACGCCACAAGTGCGCCACACACACTCCACAAGTACGCCACACACACTCCACAAGTATGCCACACACTCCACACGTACACCACAAGTACGCCACACGTACACCATACGCACTCCACATGTACACCACACACACTCCACATGTACACCACACGTACACGACACACACTCCACACGTACACAAGTATGCCACACGTACGCCATACGCACTCCACATGTACACCACACGTACACCACAAGTACGCCACACACACTCCACACGTACGCCACACACGTATGTGGGGACCTTGAGATCCCCCCCCCCCCCCCCTTTGTCTTCATGATGTTTGAGTAATTAACAAGTATAACCAATTATATGTTTGTTTTGCTTGATTGCTATATACCTTTATATCCTTTATATCCTTTGAAAACCTATTATATCCTTTAAGGACTTATGTTACATTACTTTGTCTGTTATGCCTTTTAAGGATTATATACTTTGTGTGACTTTATGCCTTGTGATGGCATGTTCTCTTTTACTGTCGAAATCCAGCTTGTGTTCCCATACTGTGGTCTCAGCTGCAAGCTGCTATACTCCTCCAAGTTTTCAATATTCTCCTTGTTGACACGTTTATGGCTGTCCACTCCTTATCTCCTTGTACTTTCCCTTCAAGCCTCAATGATTATGTTGTCAACATGTTTACCTCATACTACTGGCCATACTTATTAGGGCATAACCCTTGCCTGGCCTCGAACTTCCTTAACTAACTGAATAACAGGAAAGGACTATTGTGAGGGCCATATGAGTTCATCCTTTGTCTCTCATCCTGGGATGTTATATAAAGCAAAGTATTAATCCAAGCCCCCCAGAGCATTCAGATCGGGAAGTTGGTCTTTGTGAGCTTCTTCTTCGACCCTTTGCTTTCCACAGCCTGTGTTTGACGAATCCAATAAATATATCAGTTGTTCCTTCTCTCAGTCTCGAGTCCTAAGTCAACAATCCGACAAGTGCTGGCAGCGGTGGGATCAGTCCGAGCAGTCCGGGGCGCGGGTCCAGGCGAGTGAGTGGAGAGGCCAGCTGGCTCGATCCGGGTCAGGTGAGCTTTGGTTTTCTTTTGTTTTTCCTTTATAGACTGGGGGTCAGTCCAAATTGTAACCCACTCTCTCGCTCGGTGCCGTTTGTTCCATTCCCTGCTTGAGCCTGATTCAAGAACCAAAATTTAAGAACGGACCGTTTGGGTCCCGGAGCAACTGACTGTTTATGGACTCATCAGGGTAACGTTACGGGATGGGAGACAATTCCCCAAGAGGGCGCACGAGGATAGGGTATAGATTGGATTCGTAAGTAAGGTTAGAAGCGTTATAAGGGCATTGGATGCCTGGAAAGTAAGGTACGGTTAGCACATAAAGGGAAGAGTGAGACTAGGCGGCCGTAACCCGTGTAGGCGGACGAACCTCTCGGGAATAAGGCGACGCCGGTAAACCAGGAACTCTTCAAGCGGCCAAAGGATGGGTAATAAATCTGCGAAGGCGGGCGAGCCTCTCAGAAGTACCCCGGCATATTTTATGTTTAAAAGGCATCAGTATGCCACTGTAAGGCCAGGAAAGGGATGGGCTGCACTAACCCAGGGTCTCAGTGAACCGTGGCCTGAAGAAGGGTCTTTTGCGTTGGAGAAATTGGAAGCGCTGTATGGGGCATTAGATAAGTTAGAGCAGGAAAAGAAACATTTTCCGCCCGACTATTGGAAACTGTACGGGTGGTGGAGGGAGGAAGCGTTGAAGCGACAGGCAAGGTCGAGACAGGCTAGTCTGGCAGGAGAAGTATCAAAGCTCAAAGGCCTGAGGAAGCAGGCAAACAAAATGCAGGATAAAGCGATTAAGGAGATAGACAGGCAGGCCAACGAGCGACTGATGCTGCTCGTTGAAAACCCAGGCCCCGCGGTAGGGGAGGTAGCTACCACCAACCTACCCTCCCCAGACCTGAGCCCTGTCCCGGGATTTCAGGCATTACCTTCCCTTTCCGCGCCCCCACCACCCCCTTCCTGCAACCCCGCTACCTTCGCACCCCAGCTACCCCAGGGGCCAAAACCCCACGGCACAACAGTTGTTACCCCTCAGAACCATCTGAGTCCGAGTAATCCGTTTACACAACAAGGGGCCGACGGGAAGGATAACGGGACTGACATCGCAGGGTTCTCGCCACGGATAGTACCGGAAGGGCTATACCCCTCATTGGTGGGCTATAGTGGGAATGAGACCCCCCAAACTACCACCGGAATGTATAGTCTATACCCCCCATTGAAGGAATGTCAGGAAATAACAGGGGGGGGGGGGAAATTGTGCCCCTTACAAGTTATCGAAGTTGATGCTCAAGGTCATGGGGTTTGAGAAAGGGTACCATGGAAGGAAACCGCTTTAATGGTAATGCGGAAAGGATTCAACATTTGCTTATCGAGGACCCACGACAGATAGCACCGACCATGGCAAATTGGATCAATTGCGCGCATGGCAATTGTGACTATCGAGATATAACCCATATGGGAGCTTCTGTGCTCCCACCCAAGGTATGGGATAAGGCTACGCAAAGAGCACCGTGGCCAGTGGTAGATCCAAGGGCGGCAGGACCACAACCATTGGTAAACCAATATCTGATAGAGGGGCTCCGGCCGGCATTAAAGAAACAGGTACAGTCTGTCCTTTTCGGATGGAGGGGAATGACAACCAACGATTTATGCGATAAGTTGGACCAATGCCCTGGCTCCTCTTTGGAGGAAAAGAAGGACATTAAGGAGGAAATACTGCAAATGTATGTTCAGGAAAAACGGGCTCAACTTTAAAAAAAAATAAAAAGGGAGACCGGAGTCAGAGCCACATACGCGCCCAGTACCAGAAACCCGACGTGGATCCCTGGAGAGAATGGCCCTTCTATAAGGGCCACCCCCCCAACGGGGAGTGGGCCCACCGTGAAGGCAACAACTGTGACGCATGTACCGACCAGGACCATGGGCGAATCGACATGGACGAGATAAGACGGCAATGGACACTACCCCCCTCCCCCCCCCCCTCCCTCCTCCTCAAAATCCTCAAATTTGGACCGTACAAGGACCCCCTCCCCAGACCTGGCACCCACAAGGACCCCCTTCCCAAAACTATGGACCTCCCGCCAATCATTGGACACATAATGGAACTAAGGGGACCTGGCCCCCGCCGTAGGGCCAGCCACAAAGGCGACAAGTAAACCAGTCACAGTGGGAGCCGCCAAACCGACGACAGGGTGGACGGTGCGGCATAGACGGGCGACCTGTGCCCTCCGCTCCGCCATTTCCGCAAGAACCGTGCTTCCTTTGCGGACAATTGGGACATTGGAGGCGCGAATGCCCAAATGCCCGTAAGGGGTTCCCACCTCCGGGCAATCGAGCGGCCTATTGACGGGAGGCCAGCGGGCCGCCCAAGGAGTGTCCTCTCTTGACTATGACGCCGACAGAGGAACCGACCCTGACTCTGGATGTGGACGGACAACATTTAGATTTTCTTGTCGACACAGGAGCGACCCGCAGCACCATTAATGAGGGGCAACTGCCATCTTTGTGCCCCACAAGGAAAAACGTTCAAATAATGGGTGTTTCAGGGTTACCCCAAGCGCTTCCCATTTCAGAGGAGATGCGAGTAACATGCGGCCTGCTAGAGGCCAAACATGCTTTTTTAATGACTACCACCGCCCCGCCGAACCTGTTGGGACGGGATTTACTTTGCCATTTGGGCTGCCAAATTTCATGCACAGAGCAGGGAGTCTTTGTAGATGTCGCGGAATCCAAACATGACTTGTTAATGATGGCATTGTCTCACCCAGGCCCCAACGCGTATTGGTGGCGCTTGGACGAAGGAGCTCTGGCTACTTGGACACACGTCATAGACACCGTGTGCATAGAGAACCCAGACGTGCAAAAGTGGCTACAACTGTACCAAATTTCAATAGAGCACCTAAAGGACGATCCACCTCACTGCACGGCTTACTATGATGCACAGGGTGAGGACGAAGACTACCGAGAAAATGTTAAAGACGCGCTGGGCAAACGCACGCCCCTACACCTGTCACGGATATGGATCGCCCGAGAAGGGATAGGTATTATTAAGGTAGCCCTATCCGCCGATCAGTGTGCGTTGACCCAATACCCCTCAGGAGTGGCCGCCCACATTACCCTCACTACTGCCAAAGGGTGGCCGTCGGAAAGTATAGGCTGGATGGTGGGGCGGTTATGGAAAACTCCGTTTCATGGTTATTGGTATAAGGAGGGCCACTGGACGGTGAGACAGCTCGAGAACAGCGAAGGGTACTTGATTGAAATTAAGACACAACAGAGGGACGGAGTGATCGAAGAGGCAAACCTGCCCCCTAAGGGCAACTATGTCATGCCAGCGGTATTTACGAGCCCGGGTGAGTCTGACGATCTCCTGGTGGAGGTGCCGGCCGAATTGTGGTCCCGATGGGACCACGAGGTCGGACGGATGCGAGATGCCGAACCTCTAGTGATATCAGTGCAGCCGGGGATGCGCTTGCCAAACGTGAAACAATACAAGCTACGGCCCGAGGATGATGTCGGCATAGTGCCAGTGATCCAGTCCCTGGTGAAGCAGAAAATAATCGTGGAACCTAACAGCCCATGCAATACACCAATTCTGCCAGTGAAAAAGCCAATGAAAAATAAATGGAGGTTTGTACAGGATCTAAGGGAGGTGAACAAGATGATACAAGGCATACACCCACTAGTGCCTAATGCAGAGGCCCTTATGATGTCAATTCCACCGGACGCAACATACTTCACGGTTATTGACCTTTGTTCTGCATTTTTCTCTGTGCCCATCGCGCTCGAATCACAATATTTGTTCGCTTTCACCCATAGAGGGCGCCAGTATATCTGGACAGTGTTACCCCAGGGGTTTACAGATAGCCCCACTCTGTTTTCCCGGGCGCTGCACCGCGACCTGGCGGATGTGGAACTAAAGGGAGGGTCAGTGTTGTTGCAATACATTGACGATTTGTTGATTTGTTCCCCTTCTAAAGAAGCCTGCGAAAAGGACTCCATGGCCCTGTTAAAGGCCTTGGCAGCCAAGGGTCACAAAGTAGGAAGGCCTAAGCTCCAATTCGTGCGGAAGGTTGTAACTTACTTGGGTCACGCCATTTCGCATGGGAAATGGGAATTGGATGCCGGACGAGTGACCGCTATCATGGAGATACCGCATCCACGCACGCAACGGCAAATGCTGCGTTTCCTAGGTATGACGGGATACTGCCGCACTTGGATAATTGACTTTGCGCTGCTGGCTAAACCACTGTACGAGGCTACTAAATCAAGCACCCCGCGACAATTACAATGGACGGATGATTTGATGCGTTGTTTCAAGGGTCTGAAGAAAGCATTGGTCACGGCACCGTCATTAGGACTCCCAGATTATGCGAAACCATTTACCCTTTACACTCATGCAGTGGGGGGTTTTGCCCAGTCCGTATTGACACAGACTCATGGGGAAAAGGAGCGACCAGTGGCCTACTTCAGTAAAAGGTTAGACCCAGTCGAACAAGGATTTCCAGTGTGCCTGCAAGCCGTGGCAGCGGCCAGATACGCAGTAGAAAGAACAGCGGACATTGTAATGGGCCACGCGGTAACGTTACGGGTACCACATTGCGTCACTTCGCTGTTGTTACAGCGAAACACACAGCATTTGTCTAACACCAGATTAATGCAATACGAATCCGCACTGATCACCGCAGCCAACGTCAAGATTGAACGATGCACGACACTCAACCCAGCCTCACTGATGCCCACCCCCAAGGAGGGTGAACCCCATGTGTGTACCGATGTCGTGCAGCTAGTCTCCACGGTGCGACCAGATTTGAAGGACGTTCCCCTGGACAACCCCGATTGTATATATTATGTCGATGGATCAGCTAGGCGTGCATGGGACGGCTTTCTGTTATCCGGGTACGCTGTGTGCACAGATAACGAGACGGTAGAAAGCGGGTGTCTTCCACCTACATTTTCTGCACAGCAGGCGGAGCTGTGCACCTTGACCAGAGCATGCAGCTTGGCGGAAGGCCTTGCCGTCAACATTTACACGGATTCGGCCGACGCACACGGGGTATTCCATGACAAAGGAGCAATTTGGAAGATGCGAGGTTTCCTCACATCTGCAGGTTCGGTGATAAAAAATGGCGCATTGGTGGAAGGACTCCTCCAAAGCATTTTGCTTCCCCGCGCTATTGCGGTGATTAAATGTCACGGCCACCAAAGGGCGGACACTGATGTTGCCCGGGGCAACGCACGGGCTGACGAAGCGGCAGGAAAGGCCACCAACCACAGGATAGGACGCAACATGCCGATGGTAACACGAGCGAAGGGGGCACTCGCACAGATTGTCGACATACCGACTTCAGGGCCATCTGCCACGCCAACTAAAGACGACATCCTAAATTTGCAAAACGCTGTGACAACGGCCGAACACGAAGACTGGATAAAACGAGGGGCGATATGCCCCAGGCCAGGGGAGATGTGGACCCTTGACGGGAAACCTATAGCACCCCAGGACTTACTGCCTTGGCTGGCACGCACGGCACATCAAAATGGTCATGTGTGCCAGAGGGGGGTGATGGGACAGATAAACTATACTTGGGCGGCACCGGGTTTATCACGGATTGTATCCGAAGTGTGCCGATCGTGTGTGGTTTGCCAACAACACAATAGAGGGGCACCGCCAAGGCACGCACACAACGGGGGTCGTCCCCCGCCGATCGGGCCGTTCGCTAATATCGAGTTCGATTTCACGGAAATGGAACCGAGCATGTCATTCCGCTACGTGTTGGTGATCGTAGATACATTCAACAAATGGGTTGAGGCCTACCCATGTGTCAAGTCCGATGCCCTGACAGTAGTGAAGCGCCTCGTGCGGGATTTCATGTGCAGATTTGGCATTCCCCAGATAATTTCTTCAGACCAAGGAGGCCACTTCACGGGGAAGGTGATCATGGGCATCCTAAAGGCATTGGGCGTGAAACAATCCTTCCATTGCGTTTACCACCCACAATTGTCGGGACTTGTGGAACGAACGAACCAGACTCTAAAACACAAATTCGCGAAACTCTGTGCAGATACAGGTTTGAAGTGGCCGGAAGCTCTCCCGCTCGCATTGATGAGCATCCGTTCCACCCCTGGTCGCACTACGGGTCTTTCCCCCCCACCAAATATTGATGGGACGACCTATGAGTTTGCCCGTTTCAGCTCCGATGGACATGTCCAACTTTGATTTGCCTGTGATGGATGACATGCTTTTAAGATTTTGCATAGGATTGTCCAACGTGGCGTGCAGCATCCACACTTGAGTACGAGAGGCGCTGCCTGAACCAATAGGCCACGCCATCCACGACTTCCATGCCGGCGACTGGGTGCTTGTAAAGCACTTCACCCGCAAGGCCGCTTTGGAACCAAGGTGGAAGGGACCATTCCAGGTGCAACTGACCACACCAACGGCGATCTTCTGTGAGGGTAAGCCTTCGTGGATTCACGCCACCCATTGTAAGTTGTCCATTCCTGCACTGCAGGCCACACAAGACACCACACCTCACACTGCCTAAGACAATGCACCTTTTAGGGCACTATAGTCTCCTTAGGGCGGCAGCGATGGTCATGGTGATGGGAATCCTGGGTAGCTGCCTGAAAAACCCTGCCAAAGATAGGCTTTTGAACTTTAAACCACTGAGAGAGGACCTCCCCAAATACCCAGGACCCGACAACTTCTCGTTATTTAAACTTTACCCCGTCAAATACATAACGGCTCCCCGGGGACAGGGGATAGCGGTAAATTGCTGTAAATTGGAGACGAACTTTAAGTGGTTATCTGTAAGATGGATGGAAGCTATGGTGGTACACAATAGGACACCACAGGCACGCATGACAACACCACGCATAGTCCTAACTAAAATTAGAAAGGTGGAAAACGGAACATTTACTGGGGTCGTGAACTGTCACGCCACCGCAGGATATCAATGGGGCACGGGCATCGACAATACTACCCTCCTACTGACGCATACCCTCGTTGGCCCAGACACAACAATAATACTGGAATGTGGAATATGCCCCCCCCCCCCCCCCCCCCCCCGCACGCTGATCAAAAAGAACAAAAAACTAAAACAAACCAAACACCAATTCCGGCCTAGTTGCGCCGTATACGTCATTAAACCCCCTCCTGCCCAGGAAGTAAGGAAGGAGCCAGAGTAAAACACATACTGGAAGGTAGCACGACACATGGCCATAGCACAAAATAGGACAAATGTTGGATGTGTATGCATTTTCCCCGCACCAGCACTACCGGAATACCAATGGTAGTTTTACCTTTGTCACTCAATGATTTGTGCTCGCAGCCATTAGACACCAAATGCATCAGTACAACCCTGACAAGCCAAGGCTCTGATGGGACCGCGTGCAAACGAGTGTTTCAGTACTACCCCCCCCCCCCCCCCCCCCCATCCAGTCCCGGCACTTTGAGGAACGTCCTGCGCCGGTCTGGGTCAGACCGGCACAGGGGGCCCTCTGCTTAGAGGGAAAGGGCCAAGTACTGATGGGCAGGTCCGTGTGTAAGAATACCCTCCCTGTGGACCCTGGGGAAGGGAAACACAGGCTGCTAGTGAATATTAGAAGCTCACCATTACATAACCTCACACATCTCCAGTTGGCATGGAGAGGGGAAAACGGGACAAACACCATCCCAGGCCTTCTCACTTGTATGTCCACCCATTTAGTGGCACCGCACGGGACCATGTTTGTGTGCGGAAATAAAGCTTACCCGTATTTACCTGATAACTGGGGAGGGACATGCTACCTAGGATCAGTCTTTCCAGAAATGGAATTGCGACAACACTTGCATGGTATCACGGCACCCATAAGAACACGGAGGGGAACCTATTGGAATGATGATGACACCACCACCTTACACGGCGCCGATTGGGAGAAAGGTGTTAGCTTCTTCTTCCCATGGGCAGGAACGGTCATGAACAGTTACCGCATTGACAAAATTGCGCTAATCTTAGAAAGGGTGGCCAACGACACCGCTACAGCACATGACGAAATGCTGGACACAGTTGTCCACATGTGTACAATGGTTATGCAAAACAGGGTTGCTTTAGATATGTTACTGGCAGAACGAGGAGGGGTATGTGGAATAATTAAAGGTAAATGTTGTACGTACATTCCTGACCCATCGAAGGGGGTCAGTGCTGCTATTATAAGGTTAAGAGAAAGTGCACATAGATTGACAGAGGATCGAATGGATCGAGAAGCCTCCCACCAGTGGCTTACTGACTGGTTTAAGGGATGGACAGGCACGATAGTAAAGTGGATATTGACCGCCTTGGCAATAATCCTTGGAATTGTGATTTGTGGAGTACTAATCAAGGCTCTAGTCCTTGTGTGTGTGAGAACGTGGTTTTCAGGATGGACAACGAAGGAGACACCAGAGAAAGCCATGGTGTTGAAAGTCAATCTAACCGTGGATCCAAATGAACCTCTGGCTGTCAACATAACTGCGGATTGCGGATCCTGGAACGACGACATGAACGAGTCCTTGGGCGGTGATGATGTGATCTCCGCTTCCGAAGATTGTCCATCTGATATTGACTTTGATAACTTTGACTATAAGAATGATATTACTGACGATGATTCTGATGATATTGTGGATCACTCGCGGAAGTCACCTAGTGATGCTTATGTCTCAATGAGGGCTTTGTCTCCTTATGTCTCACGAGCTCACAGTGGTTCAATCGTCACTGACCCAACTCTGGATTTCGACCCAACTCCGGACCCAACTGCGACACAGGGTCTGGGTGTCAAGGAACCTGACATTGAAGATACTCTGGGTTCCGACTCTGAAGACTCATCCATGGATGACGACGTCGACTCGGACAACTTCGACTTTAACTCAAAGGAAGTTTCTCTCCCTCCTTTGGACCGTAATGCTTTGTTTTATGGCAAGAAACCTATGCCATCAGATGCTGATGTTGTTGTGTATTCCCCAGAACACCAGCATGTATGAGGCCTCATGGACATGGACATGGACATCGATTAGCGCCGAAGATCTGCAAGGATTGCGCCTGGTAATGCTTGGCCGAGCCCTTGCTAGGGGGGAGTCCCGGCCGCACCTCTGTGGTCAAAGGGTGGGTCAGGAGATCCTCTCGGGTGTGGACCCCGGCCGAACCAGACGTCTTCGTTGTGGATTCAACACGCTATTGGATCTTCATGTCTCTACGACCAACTCACATTACATACTCACACGTGAATCGTCCTTCTGGGTGCGATGCGGGGCGCTTTGGGCACGGGGCATGTTCACTTGGGCAGCATTCGTGCAGTGTCTTTTCATTTACTGTCTTCCTACTTTGATTGAATAAAGGCCTTTGATTGGCTCGTAGAAATCGTTGTATCTTAGATCCAAAAGGGTACCGCCCTTTTGGATCTAAGATACAACGATATCTATGAGCCTGTGGAGGCCATATGAGTTCACCCCTTGTCTCCTATCCTGATGTTAAACCACACCTCTATATTTCATATATATAATGAAGCCCTGATCGAACCTTTTTAGAGCATTCAGATCGGGTAGTTGGTCTTTGTGAGCTTCTTCTTCGACCCTTTGCTTTCCACAGCCTCCAGTGTGCCTGCAAGCCGTGGCGGCGGCCAGACACGCAGTAAAAAGAACAGCGGACATTGTAATGGGCCACGCGGTAACGTTACGGGTACCGCATTGCATAACTTCGCTGTTGTTACAGCGAAACACACAGCATTTGTCTAACACCAGATTAATGCAATACGAACCCAATAAATATATCAGTTGTTCCTTCTCTCAGTCTCGAGTCCTCCTCTTTGGAGGAAAAGAAGGACATTAAGGAGGAAATACTGCAAATGTATGTTCAGGAAAAACGGGCTCAACTTAATCAAAATAAAAAGGGAGACCGGAGTCAGAGCCACATACGCGCCCAGTACCAGAAACCCGACGTGCATCCCTGGAGAGGGTTTCTGGTACTGGGCGCGTATGTGGCTCTGACTCCGGTCTCCCTTTTTATTTTGATTAAGTTGAGCCCGTTTTTCCTGAACATACATTTGCAGTATTTCCTCCTTAATGTCCTTCTTTTCCTCCAAAGAGGAGCCAGGGCATTGGTCCAACTTATCGCATAAATCGTTGGTTGTCATTCCCTTCCATCCGAAAAGGACAGACTGTACCTGTTTCTTTAATGCCGGCCGGAGCCCCTCTATCAGATATTGGTTTACCAATGGTTGGGGTCCATTGGACACTCCACAAGTATGCCACACACTCCACACATACACCACAAGTACGCCACACGTACGCCATACGCACTCCACATGTACACCACACACACTCCACATGTACACCACATGTACACGACACACACTCCACACGTACACAAGTACGCCACACGTACGCCATATGCACTCCACATGTACACCACATGTACACCACAAGTACCCCACACACACTCCACACGTACACCACACACGTACGCCACACGCACTCCACAAGTACGCCACACACACTCCACACGTACCCCACAAGTACGCCACACATACGCCATACACACTCCACATGTACATAACCAAATGCCTAATCCTGCTTTTCGCTTAGCGAGCGAAGGTAACAACCTCATGAGCCATATTCTCACCTGAGAGCTGCAGTCAAGGCAGCTATGAATCCGTTTTTGCATTGTGTCATCTGGAAAACGGTATTATGACAAGCCCGATCCCTTATGAAATCGGGCTGTACTTCCGACAGCACAACAACTCTTTACCATCGTGTAGGGGGCAATTTATATGTGAGACGAGTTTCAAATTGCCACCATTACGTATGGTGGCAGAAGCAATGTTTTGCCCCCCAAGCGGTCACGTGACTAAGACGATGACGTCACATGCAACTTCCTTAATGGATTCATGACGTCATGGCACACAAAACTACTCATATCTTTGGAACGGCTGGTTGGATTGGGACAAACTAAACGCAGTTTTGTAGGGGAGAACCGTGCGCGAACGTCAATACCAAATTTAAAAAAAAATTGTTGACGCGCAGGGTCAAAATCGATGCGCGCGCTGACCAGAACCCGGAAATATATTTTTCTCGGCCTTAAATTATGGGTAATTATGTGTAGATCAGTGACAACAAAATCTCAATTTAAACCATTTTAAATTCAGGCTGTAACAACAAAAAGTGAAAAAGTCAAGGGGGGGTAAATACTTTCTGAAGACTATGTATAAAAATGAAGACACAACAAAATATTTACATGACCTTTTCAATGGATTCTCCAGCTTTGGACACACACTCGTTCTATCAGAGAGAAAGCTTTTGTTTGTCTTCAGTGTACATAACTATTGAGGACAAGTACATTGCCCACACAGGACAGTCTCATTTGTCACAAAATGCTTGTACCCAAGGAAAGGTGATCTTAAATACCTGATTCCTTGATCATCAATCACTGGACTGTTCAGTAAATTATCTGTAAATTTCAAGAGCTTTGACGTTTTCATTCAGAAGAACTTGGGGGAAAGACCAGAGTAGAACGGCTGTATCGTGTTTCAGAGCAATCGGTCAGTAAACAAAGGATGAGTAGGGATCTGAAGTTTAGGGGTTTGCCCCCCCCCCCATCCCCCACAGGACTTCCTGGGGGACTCCATGGTCCAAAATGGTAAAAATGAAACCTGACTGATTGTGTGGGCTACTTTCTTGTAATCATTTGTCAAGTTTCAGAACAATCAGCCAGGAGATAAGGGTGGAGTATAAAAAATATCAAAAAGTTAACGGATGGACGGACGGACAGACAGACACCCGGACATCATGACACATTTTATAAGTTCATCTCTTCGAGAATCTAGATGAGATGACCTAAAAATGTCTAATAACTATTTATAGAATTATATTTCAAAAAGTTGTGGACGAGTTGGGCAGGTGGCAAGAACAGGCTGATTCGATTTCCATTCAGGTCCGGATACAGATCCAGCCTGTTAGTGGGATACAAAACGTAAACTTTTCACCCTGGCGGAGGTACGCTCTCTACCGAGTGCCACTCTAGTTACTTGCTGTTCCATCCTCTTTGTTCACTTACCTCCAGGATCTTGACTTTCAGATTATGCATCACAGCTGGAAACACTTGATAATGGGTATGGTTATCAACATTACCGAGACCAATTTCCACAACTCACCCACCCAAGGTCATATTACCAGAAGTATTAGGCCTGTACCATGGATGAAGTGTCCCATATGATATCGAAGCATGCTGTCCTATCCACATATCCCTGTTTACATCGTTGTTATCTATCACTGTTCACATCGTTGTTATCTATCACGAAGGATAACTTCATACCGTAAAAGGTTCCTGCCAACTGTAGTCGAAAGAGATAATGAGGTCCACTTGATGCTCAGGCCGAAGGAACATCAGAGGATAAGCAGAGGCTATGTTCAAACCACCGTCCACCATGAACATGTGAGAAACCAGTGGGGTCAGCTTGTTTGGCTGAGAGTCAATATGATCAACTGTGGGGGAATACACATCGTCAGAGCAGAATGATCAATGTTGTGATGAAAAAAACAACACGCAACAATGCTTGGGACAAAGGAAGAGGTCGTTTGGCCCATCGTACCATCATCATGTCCACAAGTATTCAACTGAATTCATGGAAAGTTGCATCGATATCTCATTTTATCGACAAGAAATGCACAGGTGTGCAAAAAGAGTGTCCGTGGGGAGAGTAAACTGGGAGCAATTCAACCCTCAGACCGAGAATGAGGCACATATTGAAATGGCGGAAATACAGTCGTGGCTTAAAATATTAGCATCCTTGCACTTTTATAAAATAATACACCATTTCTACCAGAAATTGTTGAATTTTTTATTATTTTGGTATCCACATATGTATTTCTTTGGTTTGCGGTGGAATAAAACAAAAAAGCTGAAAAAATTGCTAAATCTTAGCTTGTGACGAAGGTGTATCGATTTGAATGTCCACGCACCAAGAGCAATTTTGAATATTCAATTCTCCAGAGAAGATTCGCTCGAATACACCAAGGATTACAACAAAGTTATCAATACTATACCGTGGTATACACTCACAGATTCAACACAACGTGTCCAGCCAATCATCTACCATTTAGGTTGAATCTAGTCCTTTTATAGTGTTTCTTAAAACAAAGGAAATTCTTCTGTGCTTTGAGGCGTCAGACTGGAAGGTGAGAGGTCAAACGAGGAGTCAGGGATTTGAGGCAAGTTGTCGCCATGAGCATGGTAAAACATCTGTTGTTAATTCAACTCTGTTGTTAATTCAACCCGATGCAGTTAATTAAATTAAACTATGGCGCTGTTCGGAGCTACTTGGTCGTCGAGCTTATGGCGCTGTTCGAAGCTGCTTGGTCGTCGAGCTTATGGCGCTGTTCGAAGCTGCTTGGTCGTCGAGCTTATGGCGCTGTTCAGAGCTGCTTGGTCGTCAAACTTATGGTGCTGTTCAGAGCTGCTTGGTCGTGAAGCTTATGGCGCTGTTCGGAGCTGCCTGGTTTTGCCCTTTCCATGGGGTGATGAGATGGGATTGCTACGGCCATGGGTGCTGCGTAATGGCGAGGAGAGGCTTCGTTCATTGCAGCGGATTGTGGGAGCTGTGCCTTGGGCGAGACATTGTGGAGCGATTTGTTTATTGTTGATGTTGAGCAGCATCCGGGTTTCTTCTTGGGTTCTCTGCTTTTTTTGATTTATACTGTGCGTATCAAAAAAAAGGTAATCCGAATTCAAGGGGTTAATATGCAAAGGTTATTTAGTTTGACAACTTACATGTGGTTTACCAATTATGAGGAGATCCTCAGCTTTCCATTGATGCCTTTCATGCATCATTGCTGTCACACATGACCGAGTACATGTTCATTGAAAATGACAAGTTCAAATCACATTTTTACAAGTTTGGCTAATCGGTGCAAGACAGTTTTAAATGGACGCATTACTTGTCGACTGCCAAGTTGATAATGTAAAATTATTAAGCTAGTCTGGTAATCGTCGGTTGCGTCATCCTTTGTTTAAGATGGGTATTTAAGATGGGCCTACAGTGTATGGGTTTAGAGACAGTCTGAGTCATTGAAAAGATGGTTCAACTTACGACTGAACAGTGGACCTTTGTGGTTATAACGTTTCACCAAACTGGAAGTTTGCAGCGAACTTGTGATGCGTTCAGGGAACGTTTCCCAGAACGGGAGCCTCCAGCAGCCAAAACCATCTGGACGAATGTTAGAAAATACCAAGAGCATGGCACTAGCCTCAACCGCAACAATGGGAATTCTGGTAGGAGGCGCACTGGGTGATTGGAAATTAACATTGCAGCAGTAAGGCAGCAAGTTTTGGAGCATCCTAGGGATACCAGTGCAAGACGAAATGGGACGGGATTGCCTTCGGCAACATTCAACCGAATCACAAGACTGGACCTCCACCAACATCCATATCGGATTCACATCCGGCATCAACCTACGCCAGGGGATTTTGCCAGGAGGCTGGTGCTTACCAGATGGTTGATAGCACGTTTTGAAGCAGATGTCAATTTCCTGCGGTATCTCGTTATCGGTGACAAAGCTGCTTTCGCCGTGGACGGCAAGGTCAATACCTATACTGTTCTTGAATATGCACTGACAGGACAACCCCTGGAATTTAATTTTGACACCAACATGAATCGACAAAAGTGGGCTGTTTGGTTGGGACTTTGTGGAAGTGGTCAGGTGATCGGACCATTTTTCTTACAAAGGAATGTCAATGGTAACAGGTATCTGCAGTTGATCAATGATGAAGTTTTACCGCAGCTGGAGGAGAACTTTGAACGACAGGTTCATGGTGTCTTCAGATATCTCTGGTGGGCCCATGACGGCACCCCAGCACATCGTCTTATCATTGTCCGAGATCGACTGAGGGAACTCTTTGGAGCCCGAGTCATCACCCTCAACCATGCAGTGGAATGGGCCAAGATCACCTGACCTCACACCATGTGATTATTTCCTTTGGGGACATTGAAAGAACAAGGCGTTCGTAACACCTCCCTGTGATATTGACGAATTGCAGGGCCGTATTCGAAATGAAGTGGATGCTTTGCACAATGACCCGGCTATGGTGAGACGAGCAGTTCAGGGTATGCTCTGCCGCTGTGAGCTTTGTGTTGAAAGGGGAGGTGGACATGTTGAAGGTGTGGATACATAAAGGCCAATCATTCCTGAGAAAAGTTCACATCTGACGTTCATTTTGCACCAATTGTCCTGACTTGCATCGATTAGCCAAACTTGTAAAAATGCGATTTGAACTGGTCATTTTCAATGAACTTGTACTCGGTCATGTGTGACAGCAATGATGCATGGAGGGTATCAATGGAAAGCTGAGGATCTCCTCATAATTAGTAAACGACATGCAAATTGTCAAAATAAATAACCTTTGCCTATTAACACCTTGAATTCGGATTACCTTTTTTTTGATACGCTCTGTATAATATATACATTGATCGTTATTTTCTATGATTATTATTATTTTTATGTGCACTTGTAAGTTTTATGAAATATTGTTGTTGTAAACTCGACAAATTTCAGTCTTCGGACTGCCTTGTCCAGTGTTTGATGAGTTCAACAAACCGAAATGAATGAATGAATTAATAATGGACCACCATCGGAGGACGTAATGCACCACCATCGGAGGACGTAATGAACCACCATCAGAAGATGTAACGCACCACCATCGGAGGATGTATCGCACCACCATCGGAGAACATAACGCAACACCATCGGAGGACGTAATGCACCACCATCAGAGGATGTAATGCACCACCATCGGAAGATGTAATGCACCACCATCGGAGGACGTAACGCACCACCATCGGAGGACGTAATGCACCACCATCGGAAGATATAACCCATTATTGGAGGACTACCGCACCACCATCGGAAGATGTAATGCACCACCATCGGAGGATGTAATGCACAACCATCGGAGGATATAACGCACCACCATCAGAGGATGTAATGCACCACCATCGGAGGATGCAATGCACCACCATCGGAGGATGTAATGCACCACAATCGGAGGATGTAATGCACCACCATCGGAGGATGTAATGCACCACAATCGGAGGATGTAATGCACCACAATCGGAGGACGTAATGCACCACCATCGGAAGACATAACCCATCATCAGAGGACTACCGCACCACCATCGGAAGATATAATGCACCACCATCAGAGGACGTACTGCACCACCATCGGAGGATGTAATGCACCACCATCGGAGGACATAATGCACCACCATCGGAGGTCGTACCGCACCACCATCGGAGGATGTAATGCACCACCATCGGAAGATGTAATGCACCACCATCGGAGGATATAACGCACCACAATCAGGGGACATAACGCACCACCATCGGAGGATGTAATGCACCACCATCGGAGGACGTAATGCACCACTATTGGAGGACGTAATGCACCACCATCGGAAGATGTAATGCACCACCATCGGAAGATGAAATGCACCACCATCGGAAGATGTAATGCACCACCATCGGAGGACGTAATGCACCACCATCGGAGGATGTAATGCACCACCATCGGAAGATGTAATACACCACCATCGGAAGCCGTAACACACCACCATCGGAAGATGTAATGCACCACCATCGGAGGATGAAATGCACCACCATCGGAAGATGTAATGCACCACCATCGGAGGATATAACGCACCATCATCGGAGGATGTAATGGACCATCATCGGAGGACATAATGCACCATCATCAGAGGACATAACGCACCATCATCGGAGGACATAACGCACCACCATCGGAGGACATAACGCACCACCATCGGAGGATGTAACGCACCACCATGGGAGGATGTAATGCACCACCATCGGAGGACGTAATGCACCACCATCGAAAGATGTAATGCACCACCATTGGAAGATGTAATGCACTACCATCGGAGGATGTAATGCACCACCATCGGACGATGTAATGCACCACCATCGGAGGACGTAACACACCACAATCTGAAGATGTAATGCACCAGAGGATGTAATGCACCACCATCGGAAGACGTAATGCACCACCATGGGAGGACGTAACGCACCACCATCGGAAGATGTAATGCACCACAATCGGAGGATGAAATGCACCACCATCGGAAGATGTAATGCACCACCATCGGAGGATATAACACACCATCATCGGAGGATGTAATGCACCATCATCAGAGGACATAACACACCATCATCGGAGGACATAACGCACCACCATCGGAGGACATAACGCACCACCATCGGAGGATGTAACGCACCACCATGGGAGGATGTAATGCACCACCATCGGAGGACGTAATGCACCACCATCGGAGGATGTAATGCACCACCATCAGAGGACGTAATGCACCACCATCGGAGGATGTAATGCACCACCATCGGAGGACATAATGCACCACCATCGGAGGTCGTACCGCACCACCATCGGAGGATGTAATGCACCACCATCGGAAGATGTAATGCACCACCATCGGAGGATATAACGCACCATAATCGGAGGACATAACGCACCACCATCAGGGGACATAACGCACCACCATCGGAGGATGTAATGCACCACCATCGGAGGACATAATGCACCACCATCGGAGGTCGTACCGCACCACCATCGGAGGATGCAATGCACCACCATCGGAGGACGTAATGCACCACCATCGGAGGATGTAATGCACCATCATCGGAGGATGTAATGCACCACCATCGGAGGATGTAATGCACCACCATCGGAGGATGTCATGCACCACCATCGGAGGATGTAATGCACCATCATCGGAGGATGTAATGCACCACCATCGGAGGACATAATGCACCACCATCGGAGGTCGTACCGCACCACCATCGGAGGACGCAATGCACCACCATCGGAGGACGTAATGCACCACCATCGGAGGATGTAATGCACCATCATCGGAGGATGTAGTGCACCACCATCGGAGGATGTAATGCACCACCATCGGAGGATGTAATGCACCACCATCGGAGGATGTAATGCACCATCATCGGAGGATGTAATGCACCATCATCGGAGGATGTAATGCACCATCATCAGAGGACATAATGCACCACGATCGGAGGACATAACGCACCACCATCGGACGATGTAATGCACCACCATCGGAGGACGTAACGCACCACCATCGGAAGATGCACCAGAGGATGTAATGCACCACCATCGGAAGATGTAATGCACCACCGTCGGAGGACGTAACACACCACCATCGGAGGATGAAATGCACCACCATCGGAAGATGTAATGCACCACCATCGGAGGACGTAATGCACCATCATTGGAGGACATAACGCACCATCATCGGAGGACATAACGCACCATCATCGGAGGACATAACGCACCATCATCGGAGGACATAACGCACCATCATCGGAGGACATAACGCACCACCGTCGGAGGACATAACGCACCACCATCGGAGGACATAACGCACCACCATCGGAGGACATAATGCACCACCATTGGAGGACATAACGCACCACCATCGGAGGATGTAATGCACCACCATCTTCAGGTTTAGTTGGGTTACCGTTGCTGGTCACGTCACCGAGAATGTTTGTGTGTGGGATGAAATAAGGAAGGTGGACTCGTGGGATAATTCATGGATGTAGCTCTGGGGAAATGGCTGCAAGTCTGTTTTTAACGATAACGATGCAAGCGGCAGAGTCAACACGATAAGATTCACCATCAACAACAACAAAACCTTCATTTAAAATTCACATCGTCACTGCTTGTTCTGATTTTGACATGATGACGGTCATACATTATTTACCTTTATGCTTTCCTGAGAAACAGTGCACCTTGGATTTGTAACGCCCTGTCTGTGAAGCACAAATTTAGTAATGTCAGGAATGAAACCCAAGAACAGACAGCTCACAGGTAAGTGTGCTACCTCTGGAAACCCACAACAAACAGCTCACAGGTAAGCGTGCTACCTCTGGAAACCCACAACAAACAGCTCACAGGTAAGCATGCTACCTCTTGAAACGCACAACAAACAGCTCACAGGTAAGCATGCTACCTCTGGAAACCCCCAACAAACAGCTCACAGGTAAGCGTGCTACCTCTGAACCACCCTGTCGGATTGAATTTTATTCCCAAACTGACTAACGACCCAGACTACACAGCTCACAGGTAAGCGTGCTCCCTCTGAACCACCCTGTCGGATTGAATTTGATTCCCAAACTGACTAACGACCCAGACTATACAGCTCACAAGTAAGCGTGCTACCTCTGAACCACCTTGTCGGAATGAATTGATTCCAAAACTGACTAACGACCCAGACTACACAGCTCACAGGTAAGCGTGCTACCTCTGAACCACCCTGTCGGAATGAATTTGATTCCAAAACTGACTAACGACCCAGACTACACAGCTCACAGGTAAGCATGCTACCTCTGATCCAAGCTGTCGGATTGAATTTTATTCCCAAACTGACTAACGACCCAGACTACACAGCTCACAGGTAAGCGTGCTACCTCTGAACCACCCTGTCGGATTGAATTTGATTCCAAAACTGACTAACGACCCAGACTACACAGCTCACAGGTAAGCGTGCTACCTCTGAACCACCCTGTCGGAGTGAATTTGATTCCAAAACTGACTAACGACCCAGACTACACAGCTCACAGGTAAGGGTGCTACCTCTGAAAAACCCTGTCGGATTGAATTTGATTCCCAAACTGACTAACAACCCAGACTACACAGCTCACAGGTAAGCGTGCTCGCTCTGAACCACCCTGTCGGATTGAATTTGATTCCCAAACTGACTAACGACCCAGACTACACAGCTCACAGGTAAGCGTGCTACCTCTGAACCACCCTGTCGGATTGAATTTGATTCCCAAACTGACTAACGACCCAGACTACACAGCTCACAGGTAAGCGTGCTACCTCTGAACCACCCTGTCGGAATGAATTCGATTCCAAAACTAACAACCCAGACTACACAGCTCACAGGTAAGCGTGCTACCTCTGAACCACCCTGTCGGATTGAATTTGATTCCCAAACTGACTAACAACCCAGACTACACAGCTCACAGGTAAGCGTGCTCCCTCTGAACCACCCTGTCGGAATGAATTTGATTCCAAAACTGACTAACGACCCAGACTACACAGCTCACAGGTAAGCGTGCTACCTCTGAACCACCCTGTCGGATTGAATTTGATTCCCAAACTGACTAACGACCCAGACTACACAGCTCACAGGTAAGCGTGCTACCTCTGAACCACCCTGTCGGATTGAATTTGATTCCCAAACTGACTAACGACCCAGACTACACAGCTCACAGGTAAGCGTGCTACCTCTGAACCACCCTGTCGGAATGAATTCGATTCCAAAACTAACAACCCAGACTACACAGATCACAGGTAAGCGTGCTTCCTCTGAACCACCCTGTCGGATTGAATTTGATTCCCAAACTGACTAACAACCCAGACTACACAGCTCACAGGTAAGCGTGCTCCCTCTGAACCACTCTGTCGGAATGAATTTGATTCCAAAACTGACTAACGACCCAGACTACACAGCTCACAGGTAAGCGTGCTACCTCTGAACCACCCTGTCGGAATGAATTCGATTCCAAAACTGACTAACAACCCAGACTACACAGCTCACAGGTAAGCGTGCTACCTCTGAACCACCCTGTCGGATTGAATTTGATTCCCAAACTGACTAACAACCCAGACTACACAGCTCACAGGTAAGCATGCTCCCTCTGAACCACTCTGTCGGAATGAATTTGATTCCAAAACTGACTAACAACCCAGACTACACAGCTCACAGGTAAGCGTGCTCCCTCTGAACCACTCTGTCGGAATGAATTTGATTCCAAAACTGACTAACGACCCAGACTACACAGCTCACAGGTAAGCGTGCTCCCTCTGAACCACCCTGTCGGATTGAATTTGATTCCCAAACTGACTAACAACCCAGACTACACAGCTCACAGGTAAGCGTGCTCCCTCTGAACCACCCTGTCGGATTGAATTTGATTCCCAAAATGACTAATGACCCAGACTACACAGCTCACAGGTAAGCGTGCTCCCTCTGAACCACCCTGTCGGATTGAATTTGATTCCCAAACTGACTAACAACCCAGACTACACAGCTCACAGGTAAGCGTGCTACCTCTGAACCACCCTGTCGGAATGAATTCGATTCCAAAACTAACAACCCAGACTACACAGCTCACATGTAAGCGTGCTACCTCTGAACCACCCTGTCAGATTGAATTTGATTCCCAAACTGACTAACAACCCAGACTACACAGCTCACAGGTAAGCGTGCTCCCTCGCAACCACTCTGTCGGAATGAATTTGATTCCAAAACTGACTAACGACCCAGACTACACAGCTCACAGGTAAGCGTGCTACCTCTGAACCACCCTGTCGGAATGAATTCGATTCCAAAACTGACTAACAACCCAGACTACACAGCTCACAGGTAAGCGTGCTACCTCTGAACCACCCTGTCGGATTGAATTTGATTCCCAAACTGACTAACGACCCAGACTACACAGCTCACAGGTAAGCGTGCTACCTCTGAACCACCCTGTCGGATTGAATTTGATTCCAAAACTGACTAACGACCCAGACTACACAGCTCACAGGTAAGCGTGCTACCTCTGAACCACCCTGTCGGAGTGAATTTGATTCCAAAACTGACTAACGACCCAGACTACACAGCTCACAGGTAAGGGTGCTACCTCTGAAAAACCCTGTCGGATTGAATTTGATTCCCAAACTGACTAACAACCCAGACTACACAGCTCACAGGTAAGCGTGCTCGCTCTGAACCACCCTGTCGGATTGAATTTGATTCCCAAACTGACTAACGACCCAGACTACACAGCTCACAGGTAAGCGTGCTACCTCTGAACCACCCTGTCGGATTGAATTTGATTCCCAAACTGACTAACGACCCAGACTACACAGCTCACAGGTAAGCGTGCTACCTCTGAACCACCCTGTCGGAATGAATTCGATTCCAAAACTAACAACCCAGACTACACAGCTCACAGGTAAGCGTGCTACCTCTGAACCACCCTGTCGGATTGAATTTGATTCCCAAACTGACTAACAACCCAGACTACACAGCTCACAGGTAAGCGTGCTCCCTCTGAACCACCCTGTCGGAATGAATTTGATTCCAAAACTGACTAACGACCCAGACTACACAGCTCACAGGTAAGCGTGCTACCTCTGAACCACCCTGTCGGATTGAATTTGATTCCCAAACTGACTAACGACCCAGACTACACAGCTCACAGGTAAGCGTGCTACCTCTGAACCACCCTGTCGGATTGAATTTGATTCCCAAACTGACTAACGACCCAGACTACACAGCTCACAGGTAAGCGTGCTACCTCTGAACCACCCTGTCGGAATGAATTCGATTCCAAAACTAACAACCCAGACTACACAGATCACAGGTAAGCGTGCTTCCTCTGAACCACCCTGTCGGATTGAATTTGATTCCCAAACTGACTAACAACCCAGACTACACAGCTCACAGGTAAGCGTGCTCCCTCTGAACCACTCTGTCGGAATGAATTTGATTCCAAAACTGACTAACGACCCAGACTACACAGCTCACAGGTAAGCGTGCTACCTCTGAACCACCCTGTCGGAATGAATTCGATTCCAAAACTGACTAACAACCCAGACTACACAGCTCACAGGTAAGCGTGCTACCTCTGAACCACCCTGTCGGATTGAATTTGATTCCCAAACTGACTAACAACCCAGACTACACAGCTCACAGGTAAGCATGCTCCCTCTGAACCACTCTGTCGGAATGAATTTGATTCCAAAACTGACTAACAACCCAGACTACACAGCTCACAGGTAAGCGTGCTCCCTCTGAACCACTCTGTCGGAATGAATTTGATTCCAAAACTGACTAACGACCCAGACTACACAGCTCACAGGTAAGCGTGCTCCCTCTGAACCACCCTGTCGGATTGAATTTGATTCCCAAACTGACTAACAACCCAGACTACACAGCTCACAGGTAAGCGTGCTCCCTCTGAACCACCCTGTCGGATTGAATTTGATTCCCAAAATGACTAATGACCCAGACTACACAGCTCACAGGTAAGCGTGCTCCCTCTGAACCACCCTGTCGGATTGAATTTGATTCCCAAACTGACTAACAACCCAGACTACACAGCTCACAGGTAAGCGTGCTACCTCTGAACCACCCTGTCGGAATGAATTCGATTCCAAAACTAACAACCCAGACTACACAGCTCACAGGTAAGCGTGCTACCTCTGAACCACCCTGTCAGATTGAATTTGATTCCCAAACTGACTAACAACCCAGACTACACAGCTCACAGGTAAGCGTGCTCCCTCGCAACCACTCTGTCGGAATGAATTTGATTCCAAAACTGACTAACGACCCAGACTACACAGCTCACAGGTAAGCGTGCTACCTCTGAACCACCCTGTCGGAATGAATTCGATTCCAAAACTGACTAACAACCCAGACTACACAGCTCACAGGTAAGCGTGCTACCTCTGAACCACCCTGTCGGATTGAATTTGATTCCCAAACTGACTAACGACCCAGACTACACAGCTCACAGGTAAGCGTGCTACCTCTGAACCACCCTGTCGGATTGAATTTGATTCCAAAACTGACTAACGACCCAGACTACACAGCTCACAGGTAAGCGTGCTACCTCTGAACCACCCTGTCGGAGTGAATTTGATTCCAAAACTGACTAACGACCCAGACTACACAGCTCACAGGTAAGGGTGCTACCTCTGAAAAACCCTGTCGGATTGAATTTGATTCCCAAACTGACTAACAACCCAGACTACACAGCTCACAGGTAAGCGTGCTCGCTCTGAACCACCCTGTCGGATTGAATTTGATTCCCAAACTGACTAACGACCCAGACTACACAGCTCACAGGTAAGCGTGCTACCTCTGAACCACCCTGTCGGATTGAATTTGATTCCCAAACTGACTAACGACCCAGACTACACAGCTCACAGGTAAGCGTGCTACCTCTGAACCACCCTGTCGGAATGAATTCGATTCCAAAACTAACAACCCAGACTACACAGCTCACAGGTAAGCGTGCTACCTCTGAACCACCCTGTCGGATTGAATTTGATTCCCAAACTGACTAACAACCCAGACTACACAGCTCACAGGTAAGCGTGCTCCCTCTGAACCACCCTGTCGGAATGAATTTGATTCCAAAACTGACTAACGACCCAGACTACACAGCTCACAGGTAAGCGTGCTACCTCTGAACCACCCTGTCGGATTGAATTTGATTCCCAAACTGACTAACGACCCAGACTACACAGCTCACAGGTAAGCGTGCTACCTCTGAACCACCCTGTCGGATTGAATTTGATTCCCAAACTGACTAACGACCCAGACTACACAGCTCACAGGTAAGCGTGCTACCTCTGAACCACCCTGTCGGAATGAATTCGATTCCAAAACTAACAACCCAGACTACACAGCTCACAGGTAAGCGTGCTACCTCTGAACCACCCTGTCGGATTGAATTTGATTCCCAAACTGACTAACGACCCAGACTACACAGCTCACAGGTAAGCGTGCTACCTCTGAACCACCCTGTCGGATTGAATTTGATTCCAAAACTGACAAACGACCCAGACTACACAGCTCACAGGTAAGCGTGCTACCTCTGAACCACCCTGTCGGAGTGAATTTGATTCCAAAACTGACTAACGACCCAGACTACACAGCTCACAGGTAAGGGTGCTACCTCTGAAAAACCCTGTCGGATTGAATTTGATTCCCAAACTGACTAACAACCCAGACTACACAGCTCACAGGTAAGCGTGCTCGCTCTGAACCACCCTGTCGGATTGAATTTGATTCCCAAACTGACTAACGACCCAGACTACACAGCTCACAGGTAAGCGTGCTACCTCTGAACCACCCTGTCGGAATGAATTCGATTCCAAAACTAACAACCCAGACTACACAGCTCACAGGTAAGCGTGCTCCCTCTGAACCACTCTGTCGGAATGAATTTGATTCCAAAACTGACTAACGACCCAGACTACACAGCTCACAGGTAAGCGTGCTACCTCTGAACCACCCTGTCGGAATGAATTCGATTCCAAAACTGACTAACAACCCAGACTACACAGCTCACAGGTAAGCGTGCTACCTCTGAACCACCCTGTCGGATTGAATTTGATTCCCAAACTGACTAACAACCCAGACTACACAGCTCACAGGTAAGCATGCTCCCTCTGAACCACTCTGTCGGAATGAATTTGATTCCAAAACTGACTAACAACCCAGACTACACAGCTCACAGGTAAGCGTGCTCCCTCTGAACCACTCTGTCGGAATGAATTTGATTCCAAAACTGACTAACGACCCAGACTACACAGCTCACAGGTAAGCGTGCTCCCTCTGAACCACCCTGTCGGATTGAATTTGATTCCCAAACTGACTAACAACCCAGACTACACAGCTCACAGGTAAGCGTGCTCCCTCTGAACCACCCTGTCGGATTGAATTTGATTCCCAAAATGACTAATGACCCAGACTACACAGCTCACAGGTAAGCGTGCTCCCTCTGAACCACCCTGTCGGATTGAATTTGATTCCCAAACTGACTAACAACCCAGACTACACAGCTCACAGGTAAGCGTGCTACCTCTGAACCACCCTGTCAGATTGAATTTGATTCCCAAACTGACTAACAACCCAGACTACACAGCTCACAGGTAAGCGTGCTCCCTCGCAACCACTCTGTCGGAATGAATTTGATTCCAAAACTGACTAACGACCCAGACTACACAGCTCACAGGTAAGCGTGCTACCTCTGAACCACCCTGTCGGAATGAATTCGATTCCAAAACTGACTAACAACCCAGACTACACAGCTCACAGGTAAGCGTGCTACCTCTGAACCACCCTGTCGGATTGAATTTGATTCCCAAACTGACTAACGACCCAGACTACACAGCTCACAGGTAAGCGTGCTACCTCTGAACCACCCTGTCGGATTGAATTTGATTCCAAAACTGACTAACGACCCAGACTACACAGCTCACAGGTAAGCGTGCTCCCTCTGAACCACTCTGTCGGAATGAATTTGATTCCAAAACTGACTAACGACCCAGACTACACAGCTCACAGGTAAGCGTGCTCCCTCTGAACCACCCTGTCGGATTGAATTTGATTCCCAAACTGACTAACAACCCAGACTACACAGCTCACAGGTAAGCGTGCTCCCTCTGAACCACCCTGTCGGATTGAATTTGATTCCCAAAATGACTAATGACCCAGACTACACAGCTCACAGGTAAGCGTGCTCCCTCTGAACTACCCTGTCGGAATGAATTTGATTCCAAAACTGACTAACGACCCAGACTACACAGCTCACAGGTAAGCATGCTACCTCTGATCCACCCTGTCGGAATGAATTCGATTCCCAAAATGACTAATGACCCAGACTACACAGCTCACAGGTAAGCGTGCTCCCTCTGAACTACCCTGTCGGAATGAATTTGATTCCAAAACTGACTAACAAAACTGACAAAACTAAAAACTGAAAACTGACTAGCAAATGTTGGGCATGCTGCCTCTCTCCAGCTTTTATATGACCGGAGACGCCTGATGCAGTGAGGGTCCCCCATCTTCGTCCAAGGTCACACATGCACCTTCGCCATATTGGTATTGCGTCACACCTCGCACACACTGACACACCATGCTGGCTTTGCAGGACATCCGGCCTTTCACAAGAAATTCCACCTTGTTCGTGTTGCCGCCACGTGTAGAGGTGAGAAAACACGAGGAGGAAGGTTTAAGAACATTAAATATAGAGGAAGAAGAGGGAAAAGAGAGAGACACGGGGGGGGGGGGGGGACTCGGGTGACAATGAGATCTCTACACAAGGAGTTACAAAACGTTATATTAGCATTGATTACAAAACAACTAGTTAACCACGTGATTAACCTCCCCCCCCCCAAGTCATTTTCACAATTTATCTTTGATTCAGACAAAAACAGACAGATGCACATGCGCACACACATGCACTTGCGCACCTGCACTACACGTACAGTCTTCATTTAAAGCATAATGTGCTCATTACAGAAGATGCTTCTCATTAACGGGAGTAATTATAACCACCTGGCTGTGCATAGTTCCTCCAGTTTTTAATACCTTATTATGCTAAACCTCACTCTGTGTAGACCTAATGTAGGTGCTGTGGTGTGCTCGGGCCTGTGTGCAGCTCACACATACACTATCATTGGCATGCAAGAGAAAAAGAAAATACAGTATACAGTATATATTGTTTTTATACATGCAGTACCTTCAGAATGTATTTACACACCTTGACTTTTTCACATGTTGTTGTGTTACAGCATGAATTGAAAATGATTAAATTGACATATTTTTGTCACTGATCTGCACATAAAACTCCACAATGTCAAAGTGGAATTTTTTTATTTCTGAATTTTTTACAAAATACAAACACACACAAACACTTTTAATTATCTGTACAGTAATGACTATTCCTAAAATATAATATAACGAGCAGAGACCCTTGCAAATTACACGTGTAAAACAACTTCAAATCCTCAATCTCTCCACCCTCTTAGATTTGAAGACGAAGTCGGCACAGGATTGACACCTTAGGATTGGGAGGGGGAAGGTGACCTTCAAAACCCCTCCTCACCCGTCACAGTCACCTGCCCATCTCACAATCCCACGAAATATGCGGAAAAGACGTGTAACCATGAGCATGTCATGGCCCATCATGGTCACCTGCCCATCTCACAATCCCACGAAATATGCAGAAAAGATATGTAACCATGAGCATGTCATGGCCCATCATGGTCGCCTGCCCATCTCACAATCCCACGAAATATGTGGAAAAGATATGTAACCATGAGCATGTCATGGCCCATCATGGTCGCCTGCCCATCTCACAATCCCACGAAATATGCGGAAAAGATATGTAACCATGAGGAGGTCATGGCCCATCATGGTCGCCTGCCAATCTCACAATCCCACGAAATATGTGGAAAAGATATGTAACCATGAGCATGTCATGGCCCATCATGGTCGCCTGCCCATCTCACAATCCCACAAAATATGCGGAAAAGATATGTAACAATGAGCAGGTCATGGCCCATCATGGTCGCCTGCCCATCTCACAATCCCACGAAATATGTGGGAAAGATATGTAACCATGAGCAGGTCTTGGCCCATCATGGTCGCCTGCCCATCTCACAATCCCACGAAATATGCGGAAAAGATATGTAACCATGAGCATGTCATGGCCCATCATGGTCGCCTGCCCATCTCACAATCCCACGAAATATGTGGGAAAGATATGTAACCATGAGCATGTCATGGCCCATCATGGTCACCTGCCCATCTCACAATCCCACGAAATATGCAGAAAAGATATGTAACCATGAGCATGTCATGGCCCATCATGGTCGCCTGCCCATCTCACAATCCCACGAAATATGCGGAAAAGATATGTAACCATTAGCATGTCATGGCCCATCATGGTCGCCTGCCCATCTCACAATCCCACGAAATATGCGGAAAAGATATGTAACCATGAGCAGGTCATGGCCCATCATGGTCGCCTGCCAATCTCACAATCCCACGAAATATGTGGAAAAGATATGTAACAATGAGCATGTCATGGCCCATCATGGTCGCCTGCCCATCTCACAATCCCACAAAATATGCGGAAAAGATATGTAACAATGAGCAGGTCATGGCCCATCATGGTCGCCTGCCCATCTCACAATCCCACGAAATATGTGGGAAAGATATGTAACCATGAGCAGGTCTTGGCCCATCATGGTCGCCTGCCCATCTCACAATCCCACGAAATATGCGGAAAAGATATGTAACAATGAGCAGGTCATGGCCCATCATGGTCGCCTGCCCATCTCACAATCCCACGAAATATGCGGAAAAGATATGTAACCATGAGCAGGTCTTGGCCCATCATGGTCGCCTGCCCATCTCACAATCCCACGAAATATGCGGAAAAGATATGTAACAATGAGCAGGTCATGGCCCATCATGGTCGCCTGCCCATCTCACAATTCCTTGAGATATGTGGGAAAGATATGTAACCATGAGCAGGTCTTGGCCCATCATGGTCGCCTGCCCATCTCACAATCCCACGAAATATGCGGAAAAGATATGTAACAATGAGCAGGTCATGGCCCATCATGGTCGCCTGCCCATCTCACAATCCCACGAAATATGCGGAAAAGATATGTAACAATGAGCAGGTCATGGCCCATCATGGTCGCCTGCCCATCTCACAATTCCTTGAGATATGTGGGAAAGATATGTAACCATGAGCAGGTCTTGGCCCATCATGGTCACCTGCCCATCTCACCTTGCCCTTGCCTTGCCTGCCCTCTCACATCCCATGAGATATGTAGGTCATGGGCCATTATGATCACTCAATTTTTTTCCTACTGGTATTACAAATGTGTAAGTTTATCGACCAAGTGTCACATACCCTTATATTTCCACATGTACATTGTGGAAACAGATACTCCATCCCGCAGTTGCCACATCGGCCTACAATTTCTGGGTGTGCAGATCATACATACGCTGTCATGGGCATAGTGAGTATAATTGTGTCTACTCACTAAGTATGTGGTTATTGGATACCTGTGCTATGGTTGTGCTTATTATTTAACGACGTATTTTTAATTTAATATATATTAATTGATTCAATTAATAAAATATAACTTTCTGTACCCAGCTGCAATGTAAACACTTAAGATATATCTATACATATGTAATTACGTTTCCAAAAAGAGAATCTTGCAAAATCAAACCCCAAATGTCAGTCAATGACACCAGTTGTCCACTTTCTGCTTTGGCCTGCAAATCATTGTAGTATTCCGACCACTTGTCTTGAAGGAAGGACGATGCCAGGATCTTTCGTTTGGCCCGGGACATCTGTGCCTCTAGGCCTTGCTTCCCTGACCAGCTGGCATTCTGATATAGCGGCGCCATGCACCTGTTACAGGGCAAGCAAGCATGGAACAGAATCGTAATCGAATTCCACAGAAACATAGATTGCAACACAACTCAATAAATCATCGTTGCTTTGGGGGAGGCAGACACGACAAAAAGGAGGTAACTTCAAACAATTGCATCCTTTGTGATTCTGTTTCGAACAATATGTACCTAATTTAGAATTTTACCACCACACACAAACCCTCCTCATCACACGTTATCTTTTTGGAACATCACTTACAGTGCATTCAGAAAGTATTCAGACCCCTTCACTTTTTTCACATTTTATTATGTTGCAGCCTTATGCTGAAATCGTTTAAATTCATTTTTTCCCTCATCAATCTACACTCAATACCCCATAATGACAAAGAGAAAACAGGATTTTAGAAAGTTTTGCAAATTTATTAAAAATAAAAAACTAAAATATCACATTGACATAAGTATTCATACCCTTTGCTATGACACTTGAAATTTAGCTCAGGTGCCTCCCATTTCTCTTGATCATCTTTGAGATGTTTCTACACCTTGATTGGAGTCCACCTTTGGTAAATTCAATTGATTGGACATGATTTGGAAAGGTACACACCTGTCTATATAAGGTGTCACAGCTGACAATGCGTATCAGAGCAAAAACCAAGCCATGAGGTCGAAGGAACTGCCTGCAGAGCTCAGAGACAGGATTGTGTCGCGGTACAGATCTGGGGAAACCTACAAATAAATTCTGCTGCATTGAAGGTTCCCAAGAGCACAGTGGCCTCCATAATTCTTAAATTGAAGAAGTTTGGAACAACCAGGACTCTTCCTAGAGCTGGCTGCCCGGCCAAGCTGAGCAATCGGGGGAGAAGGACCTTGGTAAGAGAGGACCAAGAACCCGATGGTCACTCTGGCTGAGCTCCAGAGATCCTGTGTGGAGATGGAATAAACTTCCAGAAGGACAACCATCACTGCAACACCCCACTGATCTGGGCTTTATGGCAGAGTGGCAAGGCGGAAGCCAAAGAGTTCAATCTTCGTTTCATCAGACCACAGAATCTTCTTTCTCTCAGTCTGAGAGTCCTTTTAGGTGCTTTTTTGCAAACTCCAAGCGGCTTTCATGTGTTTTCACTGAGGAGAGGCTTCCGTCTGGACACTCTGCCATAAAGCCCAGATCAGTGATGATGAGATGATCACATCAGATGAGATGCCACAGTGTCCTTCAATGAAGAGTAGGAGAATTCTCTCTGGCACAATGACCAAAATTACAAATTCCTGCACAAAAATGTAAGGCCTGGCCAGCCAGTTCGTGAAAGGCTTGGGCCAAAGTGCAAAGCAGCCAACTCCTGTTGAGTTGGGATTAATTGGGGCCATTATTAAAATAGTAAAGTAATAGTAGTAGTAATAGTAGAAGTAATAGTAGTAAAAGTAATAGTAGTGAAAGTAGTAGTAGTGCTTTTGTTGGAAAGGTTACAGAGATTTGCGTTCAGAGCTCATGCAAGCTCAGGCAAACATATGTTCCCAGTTTAATGTCGCTCAATTCCTCATCTCTGCAAGTCCATGGTTTGAACTACAGTAGACAAGGTAGAGCATTTTGAAGAGAAAGCACTACCAAGACAGATAAGGGGAAGGTAAAAGAACGCCAAAGAACACCAAAAAAAAGAACGCCAAAGAACACCAAAAAGATTGCCAAATAACACATTTATACAAATAAGAGCAAAATATCTTGTGGGGAGACCGTACAAAGTGCATCATTTATAGTCCAGGTTTCCTTAAACTTTTGAACAGTGTTACTATATTCTGCCGCCTTGTACTCCGAAATAATGCGTGAGCGTATTAAGCCCTTCAGACATACAGAACTGTGTTCCACCACATCTTTCTCAATTTTTGCCTTCCTGGTTTTATATATTGCCATTTTTGCACAGGCTAAAATAAAGTTAACAAGGAGATCTCGTGACTTGCTTAGTTTCTTTACCAGGTGCCCGATGATAAAAAGTGTTGGAGAGAAGTGAAGCCAGAAGCGCAAGAGAAGATTTTTCATCAGTAAGAACACTGGTTCAAGACGGTGGCATTGAAGGTATATGTGAAATATAGTTTCCCTTTCACCACAAAAGCAGCAATCCTCTGAGACGTTAGTGAAGTGCCGCATCATAGATCCAGAGCTCAGTGCACCATGTAGCAACCTCCAACTTAAGTCTGCCATCATTCTTGGCGTTGGGTAGAGATAGAGTGAATCCCAACGTGGATGAACAGTCGAAGGAAGTGGAGGAATCTCACGCCAGGGAGTATCCAGTCGGGTTGCAAGAGCTATATAATGGAGCGAGTGGATCACTAGCAGGTATATATTTTTCCTTGATAGCCCACAGAACGACATTTCCACTGTGCCAGGGGTCTTACTCATATTGTTTGCAGGTATTGGCTGAGAGAGCTCGCAACATCATGGTCGGATTTTAAAATCCATGGAGTTACCGATGGACATCTGTCCAGATCCATCACCCTCTTTGGGATTCCCTAGATATTCCAGACAATCGGGAGGCAAGGAGCTTTTGACCTCTTCAAGTATCCTGGAGGGGATCCTGATTGTCCTCAGGCCCATTTTCGCTGCGAGTTCCTTGGGTAAAAGCGTTCTCTTACCATCGTTCAGAAGGTCTCCCACTGTGGATATGCTACCAGCTAAGAGGCTCCTTCTTACTGAAAAGGAAGCCAGAGTTGGGCCCTGTAGAAGAGGGTTGAGAATGAGCGGTTCTTCTAACAGGTCCTTGCCTGGATAAGGAACTGTTCTTTGTACGTCGACTACATTCCAAGCCTTCAGCATTTCTTGATAAAAAGGAGGCAATGTAGCACGAGACAGGCTCCGAGATGTAATGATGAAAAGATTGCTTTTGTACCCAAGATTGAGCACTTTGCTGAAGAAGTATGATGCCAGTGAGCACCATTGCGGTGCAGGGTTCACATGTAGGTAACGTTGTATGGTCTTCAGCCTGGATGCGTGGTAGTGGCTTCGAAGGCAGGGAAAAGACTGTCCACCTTCTGAAAAAGGCAAGCTCAGAATGCCCAGGGAAACCCAGTGTTTACCATTCCAAAAGTAGTCCAGTAGCTTCCTCTGCTCTTAACCAGAAACTCCTCTGGAGTGCTTATGCAAGAGAGCCTGAATACTAACTTCGGAATTATAAACTGTTTAATAAGGAGTGTTTTTCCCCTCAGAGACAGGACTTTTAGTAGTCCACTCCAGTCTCTCAACTTTGCTTCGATCTTGTCCCCTAAAGTGTTCCAGTTAATGAGTGGTGAGGACCCATGGGAAGTGGATAAGTGCACCCCCAAATATTTGAGCTCATTGCGACTCCAGGTCAATTTCTGAAAAAGTGTTGGTAACTCCTTTACCTGCATTTGCCCAATTAGAAGCCCCGAGCTTTTCCTCCAATTGATTGTAGCAGACGATGCTGCTGAATAGACCTGCTGACAATCATAAACTATTTGCATATCCCTTGCATTACTGGCAAACACGAGAACATCATCTGCATACGCAGAAAGTTTGAGGTTGACCCTGTTGTGTGGCACCACAATGCCAGTTAGCCTTCTTCTCATCAAACAAAGGAAGGGTTCGATATATAGGAAATATAATTGGCCGGACAGGGGACATCCTTGTCTTATTCCTCTCTCAAATGGAAAGGGCGCGAGCAAGAAACCGTTGACTTTGACTAGGCATTCTGCCGACATGTACAACGTCTGAATCATGCCTACAAATCTCCTCCCCAACCCAAATGTTAGCAAGGTTTCAAACAGATACTCATGGTTCATCTGGTCAAAGGCTTTCTCCTGATCCAAGGAAAGAAATCCGACTTGAGTCCGAGTCATGTCCGCATACTGTATCAGGTCTCTGACAAGGGATATGTTGTCATGTATTGTCCTGCCTGGAATGGCATAAGATTGGTCCGGGCTGACTAATTTTGTCAGGACTGGTCCGAGACGGAGTGACAACATTTTAGCCATGACCTTATAATCCACACACAGCAGAGACACAGGGCGGTAATTCTTCAAGTCTCTCAAGTCACCCTCCTTGGGAATCAAGACCAGCATCGCTCGACGCCAAGAAAGGGGCATTATACCTGTATCACATGCTTCCTGAGCTACGCTTAGGTAATCAGGTCCAACAAAGTCCCATACTTTTGTATAGAATTCACATGATAAGCCATCCATGCCAGGGTCTTTATCTCTTGATAGGCTGTGCAGGGCGGTTTTCAATTCTTCCAGAGATAATGGAGTCTCCAGCTGCTCCCGGTCTTCTACAGAGGCTTCAGGAATACTACTCCACAAAGTGCCACCTGCACCTGCATCTGTGCTCTTACCCGAATACAGCTGAGCATAAAAGGCTCTAATTCGTTTTTGAACACCCTCAGAGCCATTGAGCAAGAGACCATCTTCTGCGAGAACACTCGCTATAGCCCTGAATTGACCTTTGCGTTTTTCCACCCCTTTGAGATAATTCAGGACATATTCATCCTCAGAAATAAACTGCAAACGAGAGCGCACATATGCCCCTCGTGCCTTCACACGACTACATGCTTTAAGGGTGCTCTTTTTTTCTTGGTATGCCTGCAGTTCAGTAGAGGTAAGTGTGGCCAGGTGCTTCTCAAGGTGCAGCATTTCCTCTTCCAGTCTTTTGATCCCTAACCCAAGTGTTTTGCTCGATCCATATGAGTATTCCTGACACAGCAATTTCAATCGTACCTTGCCTACATCCCACCAGAGTCCAAGTGAGCAAAAATCTCCTTTTTTATTCCTCCAGGCTTGCCAAAAATTCAAAAAGATTGACAAAAAGGCTTCATCCTGACTTAAAGCATTGTTCAGGTGCCACAAGCCAGGGCCTCGCCTTGTTTCCGCCAGGGAAAACTTAATCCAGGCCAAGTTGTGATGTGTGAAATGGGCAACTTTTATGCCGGAGTCACTGACACTCTTACACCAACGGTGAGACACGTAAATTCTATCGAGCCGGGATTGTGATATATGACCACCTCTGATACTCGTATACGTGAATGTTCTGTCTGTGGGGTGTTGTATGTGCCAAGTATCCCTCAAGTTTAACAGTGTTGTGGTTTGTTGTAATATTCTTACAGAGGGATTATGCGGCTCCTGACCTATTCGATCAAGGGAGGGGTTTAGAGTGCAATTAAAGTCTCCTCCAAGAATTACACACTCTTCACCAGGCAAGGTGAGCATGAATCTCTGCAACCGGTTGAAGAAAATCCCCCTTGCAACTCCTACACAAGGTGCATAAATGTTGACGAAATTGACAACAAATTCTTCAAACTTTGCTTTTATATGTAGCAACCGCCCCACACTGGCTTCCTTTACGACAAGTATTTCAGGTTTCCTCTTTGGTGAAAAGAGGGTAGCCACTCCACAAGATGTGTCCGTTAGGTGACTGAAAAAGGCCAAGCCTTCCCATTGGTTTTCCCATCGGGATGCAGCCTCTGGGGTCGTGTGGGTTTCCTGCAAAAAGGTTACTTCAAGTTTTTCCTTCACACAGAATGACAATACCTGGTGCACACGGAATGCATCCTTACAGCCATTGACATTCAATGATCCTATTCGTAAGTTTGATGTCATTATTGTATTGAGAGTTTTGTTTCTGTGAAATTCATCCTCCTAAACGAATTTATATTCAGGCCCGTAACTCAACAACTTTGCTAGAAACTTCCTGACTCGGGCTTGTTCGGCCGAGCCTGAAGTCCTTGTTTTATGTCCCTCTCTCCTTAGTGCATACAAGGAATGCACTAGCAAGTCATAATCTTTCCACCGTTTCAGCGCATTTTCCACTTTCTTCCTGCTATGCAAGCTTTGTTCCAGGAACTCGAGTATCTCCTGGCTGGGAATGCAGGAATGGCGTCCTGCAGGTAGGTCTGTCTCTAAACCAGTCAGTGACCCTTGATAGTCTTCCCCATCACCAATACTTTCCTCATCATCGCTGTCTGGAGGTTCAAGATCCTTCTCCTTTGGTGTACTTGTACAATGTGTCAAGTCTTCTGCCATGTCGTCTCTCAAGGCTGACTTGGCATAATCTTCTGGCGCAGAGGAACGCTCCTTTCGCTCTGATGCGGCGTACGTTGCTACACCTGTGGGAATGGATGCCTCCTCCTCAGTTGGTATAGGAGATCCAACCTTTTGGGGTCGTAAAACAGAGATGTGCTCAACTATTCCCCTTTCTGCGCCAACAGTGAGTGAAGTGACATCACCTGAGATGTCGGTCAGTGCCAGCAACTTTATTGATGCTTGTGTGTCTGGTTCCCTCTCTCTGTCTGTCCCACCGATGAATGCTACTTCAGAATCCTTTGAAACTTCGGTGTTAATCCTTCGGTTCAGAACTGCTCTTGTAGATGTTTCAATCCCTGGTTTATTTTGAAGCTTCGTTGCAGTTGTTATTATTGGATGCATTTTCTCAGGAGCCAACATCACAGTATCATTTGGCCCTGTCAAGTCAGATACCTCTAGGTTGTTTGTCTTTTCCGTGCTGGGTTTACTACCTGACGGTCTCCCTTCCTGTTCATTCTTCAAACTGTCTTTGGGTGGATCTGAGAGAGAAGACTCTCCATATCCTGTCGTTTGATGAATAGTTTCCTCTTCTTCTTCTTCTTCCATTTCTTCAGATTGGGTTACCACTCTTTTCTCCTTCAGAATACTAGGCTTTACAAATCCCTTTGACACATTACTTCCCGTGTCATCCTCAATTGTACCAGGGTGTTCCGTGGTCCCATCCTCTGCGGGTTCTGATTTCCTCTTCTGTGCTCTCTTTGCCTTCCCTGCTCCCACTGCCTGCCATTGATTTATGGCAGCGGAAGAGTTGGGATGAGAAGCTGGTATAGAACTTTCTTGAGGGTCCACTGCCCTCGAGCACAAAGGAGCAACCGCCTCTCTTAGGTTACCTTCAGTGACGCTGGGATCCTCTCGAGGCTGATCTGGACGTTGAGGATCTGCAACCTCTTTAATGATAGTGGGGCAGTCTGCTCTCCTGTGATCCTTCGTTTTGCATACAAAACAACGGGGTTCGTTTGTCATATAAAACACCCTGTAATTCTTTCCGTCAAAAGGAATAACAAACGACCCATCACATTCAGAATCCTTTCCCAATTCAATGGAGACTTGTCTTTTAAAAGACCAGACATGTTGTAGGGAGGGCTCATGACAGCCCAAAGACACAGGCTTGATGGGTGATCTCAACACTCCCAGTCGTTCCAGGAAAGGCACCACGACATTGTCAGGCACGTAAGGGGGTATATTAGATATAATTATCCTTGTACCAAGACTTGAGAGCGGCTCGACTTGTACAGAGTCCTCCCACACTAATCCCTTTCTCAATGGCTTTGTTTGCTGCAGCCTCTGAGTTAAGAAAGAACACAGCTTGTCCATACATTTTCGAGGCTGCAACTGTCGTTGCTGGATCAACCACACTAGCGAGTGCGTTCACATAGGCCTCTATTTGGGTGATTTGTCCCAACTCACATTTCACCCCGTGCTTCCTTGTTAACGCCTTAAACGGGTGGGCAGGGCGGTTCCCACCTGCACCAGAGGTAGTAGCGGCCATTTTTGCCCACGTACCATCCAGAGGCATGATTACTATTTACGGTATATTTCCCGTCAAATGAAAATGGAAAAAAAAATATCAATGAGCTCGTTCGCGAGCTTTTGCTTATTTCAGCACGACCGGACCGGTATGCTAATGATTAACTCAAAAGGATAATCAAACGGGCGTTGAGCAAATAACTTATCGGCTTAATCGCCAAAACTATGCAAATTTAGCACAGAAAGTCAAGGGTCATTAAGCAAAAACAAGGCAGTCAAACAGTTTGTGATACGCCACAAATCGGGCGCGGCAAATCTAGTCCCACACGGGTGCGGCCGCACGCCGCGGCTAGGCCCGAACACAAAGGGCTAATAACTCAAACGGGACGTCAAAGTAAACTAACAAAATGAACCAACTCGGTTCAAATAACCCAAATAAACCAAAAATACAAACGAAAACGGAAGATGATGAGAAGGAAATGTCGAAAATAGCACGGCTCGAGGAGCATCAAAATGGCGTGGCGTAGTAGTAGTAGTAGTAGTAGTAGTAGTAGTAGTAGTGGTAGTAGTAGTAGTAGTAGTAGTAGTAGTAATAGTAGTAATGATAATAATAGTAGTAGTAGTAGAAGTAGTAGCACAGTAGTAGTAGTTATAGTAGTAATAATAGTAATAGTAGTAAAGTAATAGTAGTAATAATAGTAATAGTAGTAATGTAATAGTAGTAATAATATTAATAGTAGTAGTAATAGTAGCAGCATTAGTAGTAGTAGTAGTAGTAGTAGTGCTTTTGTTGGAAAGGTTACAGACATTTGCGTTCAGAGCTCATGCAAGCTCAGGCAAACATATTGTTACGGATCGCGGATTTGATGTTATTTACCGAGCGGTGGTATTGCCGCGACCTAACAATTCCCCCGATTCTTCCCCAACTCACCCGATTCCACCCGACGTTGACCAAGTCGCGCTATGCTAAATCAATGATGGAAAAGACACAACGACTGGGATAAATGAAACGACACAAGGGGTACAGTTCTCAAGACCTCCGGAGGAGGATATAATTGGTGGTGGAGAAAAGGGGTAGATTACAAGGTATGAGGTAAAGCACAGAAAAGATGGGCACTTAGTTACAGTCTTATCTTATCCCTGACAGACCACAGACAAACGGAACAAGACTGACTTACACAGGGATTGATGGCAGGGAAGGACAGGTCGGTTGATAGCACAAGGTGCACCTTGGCTCAGGGACAGGATACAGCTCAGTCTTTGGGAGGTCTCTCGGCGCTCGGAGGGTGCGTCCTTTCTCCTTCAGCTCTCCGCACATCTGACGTCACCTCCCTCTTCCTGCGCATGCTCAGCGGGGAGTGACACGCCCTCGGCTCGTTGGCTCCGCCCATTAGATGGGATCGGTCCGCCGCTTCTATTGGGTGCGGGGGGTTACCGGGCTCTGCCCTTGACGAGGAGCTGACAGCGAGCCCCTACGTGGTAACCCCGTCGAGCACATGCTCGATGGCGGCTCGTTGGAAAGGCTTGGTGCCCTTTCAACACCCCCTACCAACCAAGCCGGAGTGAGGACGCACACTCCCCGCGCCGCCGCCGCTGTTGTTGTTGTTGTTGTTGTACCATGAGGAAGAGCTGCGGGGAGGTATTGGGAGGTCCTAAACTTCCTAACGGTGCCATACAATCACATTCTGGTGCAACGAAGAGTCAGAATTAATGGAAACGAGTCCTTAACTGACATAGACTAAGAATAACTAGCAAGATGTCCTATAGTTGTCTACGTGAGATGCGGTGGACCTGGATGCGACATTTAATGGGGGAAATATGGGAAGATCGGGTCTACAGAGTGTTGTTTACAGAAAATGGGACTAGGGAATGGGGGATTGGGGATAGTTGGGAAGTATGGAGGAAATAGGGGAATATTTACAAGCGGATATGGATGGAGGCCAATCTCATATCCGCAACATTGCACCCCTCTCTACCTCGGGGCGTCCCGACCCGATAAATTTTTACCTACGTTAGTGTGGCACTCAGATGTAGTTCCCTCTACTATTAACTCAACCCTGAGTGCGACAGTTTTACAGATGTTCACAAATGAGTAAATATGTCCCCCTGCGACGTTGCACCCTTCTCCTCACAGAAACACACCCACAGGATAACCGAATCGCGGAAAGAATCCTCAAACTAAACATACAGCCGGTAGGGAGCATCATTTATACAAGACTACACTGATATTTACACGACGATCCAGGACCTGTTCTTTGAGGAACACATGCAGATGTTATGCATAGAGAGAGCACGCATGCCAGCATCGATACACCAACCCACGAGTGCTCTGTGGCCCTACGGCCTTTAATAATGTGCAGAGCACCCCATCCAAGCACCAAAAGCACCACCCCATTATGCACAGTCAGCACCATCCGATGCACCAATAAAGTGTTCATAAAAATGCACAATTAATTGTTCATGGTCACCGGTGGTGTCGCAGCCGGCCGATGTTCTGCCGCTGGTCTTGCCTTCCTGGAGTGCACTTGGCCTTCTGGCTTCTTTAAAAATAAAGAAAGGCGCCAACCGCGTCCATTTCTGAATTGTGGCCGTCAGGGGGGGCCAACTATAAGTGGTTCACCTGTATGGCATAGGTGCCACGTTGACCCAGAGGTCCATCAACGGGTGGTGCTTGCCCGCAAAAGAACTGCGGTCCATTGTGGGCGGCCACAAAAATTGCGGTCCATATGGTGTATCGATCCAGGCAGCAAGCAGCGAAAGTACAGGCCCACAACTGCGGAGCCAGCACCTCTCTCTCCTCTCTCTCTGCCCCAAAGCCAGATCCTCGGAGGTGGGAGACAAAAGAAAACAAGTGAGCAAGGTGGTAAGGGCGCAAAAGTGCACGCAATACAAGGTAATGCACACTGGGGGCACATGGGAACCAGGTGAGACAGGTACGTTCCTACCGTACGCCCCCCCCCCCCCACCAGGTAACCTACATTGCCCCTCCCTTACCCCTTACTGTATCCACAAAACACAACACTACCCATAAACATCTACTTTACACATCAACAACCGTCCATACTGTCTTCCCCGTTCCTCCCATAAACCAAATTCGTCTTCTCTCCCTCCTAACCAATCAAATTTGCCATTTCCAACTCTCATCAAAATTTGCCATCTCCAACTCAACATCAAAATTTGCCATCACCAACTCATCATCAGTCCCTCCTAAGGAGGGAGAGATGGAATCACCCCAATGTCTTATCCATGTCGTGATGCGTCTCACAAATCCAAACAGCAATTCTCCCTTCCTGCAACACAAAACAAAGAAAACACAGGTGTGGAGTCATCATCATCACCTCAGGTAAGTGGCTGCGTATGGTGCGACAGGTTCATCAATCCTAACTATTTCCTAAATGACTTTAACAACTTTACATTACCCGGGGTCTTTCCCTGCCAATCCATTGGCCAACTTACACTATGGGTTCTAAAAACCAATTCCCATTGACCAAACTGTGGTGCCTCTCAATTTGGGGTCTCACTCCCCCGATTCATCTCCCGGTGCCCTCGCACAATTTCTGGGCTGTGACGTGTAGCTCTCCCAGCAGGTCTACCCACCTGCACACCTCCACCACTGTAGTTGCCACCCGAGCTTACCTGCTCCTCACCCTAACCTAACTAACTGGGGAAGGCCCTCTCGCACTCTCACCCCCTCAGTGCCCTCTCTGGCACGGGCTACCCGGGTCCGTCCTCCGGATCCTCGGGCCCCATCCACAACAACTACTACCGGCTCCCAGAGCCCACCTGCGGCCTCACCTGGCCGACATCCTCACAGTGGTGGAGTGCCCAAACCAACTACACACACTAACAGGCTACACGCCCAGCCATTTCCACAACACTAATGCACCCATCCACAATACCATTCTGCAACCGCACCACAAATGCCAATATCCAACCACAATTTACCTATACCCTCTACCTAACACTTACACTACCCGCCCCGGGTACTCGTGAAAGGGGTCCACTCTTCCCCCATCCACACCTTCGCACCATGCACACCACTCCGTACCACTTACTCCATCTCTCTCCACACCACTCATTCTCTGCTCCATATATTCCACACACCTGTACTTGCACACCTGTGCTCTCATACTTGGTGCCGCCTGCACCCTTCTCTCCCCCAAGCGCATTCGCGCTGATCCACAACACTCACTACTCCCTCACTGCTCCACACACCTGTCCAGTTCTCACACAGCATCATCTCATCTAACTACTCCCCTCTGAAACTTGCGCTTCCCAGTCGTCCCTTTAAACCATTGCGCTCCCTCGTCATTATCATCCATACTAATCTACCTGCGTCCCCACTACAGGTATCAGTCACTATCTAAACCTTAACGTTACCTAATGTCAATCTTCTAGGGCCCTACACACAATATCCTAACCCACCCGGGCTAGTTTTCACTGCCATCAACCCCATAAGCTAGTGCATTTGCCCCCATTTGTGAGGGATGACAGAGTTGCCATCCCACCACATCGGGCATCTCCCACTACCAATTTTGCACCTCAAATTTCAACAAATCAAAAATTTGCCAATCACTACCCATCATCTGCCAATCATTACTGCCAATCCTTTGCCAATCATCAAATTTTGTTTTTCTCTAATTTTGGGTCCAAAACACTAACCTCATCACCCGTCTACTTACTAATGCCTCTCGGTGCGCCAATTCACTTCTAAAGCTCGGCTTCGTACAGCCAAGCCATGAATGCGGGTTGTTTGGTGCCAGCGGCTGGATACGTCCCGCATTCGGTGCAGGGAAGGAGGTTTACCCGGGCCGAGGTCCCACGCACCATCTCGGCACGGAGCCATCCCATGGCCCGATCTCGACCTGCCGGAATGCCTCAACAAAAAGTGGTCGCCATGACGACCCTTCCTATCGGGCTGCCAGCTCCGCCTCGTGGAGCACGGACGCGGCCGTTCAAAGCGAGGCCCAGGGTGGATCGCGTACGGCGGTCCTTTCGAACCCGCCGTGGCTCGGATCCCCACTGGTTCTCGCGGCACGCGAAGCCCGGCACGCACCGAGGGCCCGATTCGGCTATAAGTCGCTCTAACCGCTAACCCGGTTACCGTCGATGCCTCACCTGGATGCTTACACGCATACGCTACCCCTTTCTTGCTCATACCTCCAGCTGTTCCCATGCTCCTCGTACCTTTCCTTACACACCTCGGTACACTCATTCCGCCCACACACTTGGTCACCCACCTGAACACCGAACACTTTGGCACACATTCGTTGTTCGCACACCTCACCAACACACCTCTTCGCGCCCCTCCCTCGGTCACCTCCTCTGTGACGATCACAGGTGTGCTTTCACTCGCACACCCAACCACGTGCCTCACTACCAATTCCAGCGTGCATTCCCACACACGCTCTACCATTCCAGGTGTGCTTCCTTTCTCACCTGTCACAACCAACTCACGCTCCGTGTCACTCTTACAACTCTCACCTCCACTCTTGACAGCGCACTCACCCTTACTCTCAACAGCGCACTCTTTCCTCATGCACCCGTCCGTTACACACCTTTCTCGCGCACACTCTCCCGTTACACCCTCTGTAACACTCACCACAGGTGTGCATTCTTCCTTACTTTTGACAGCGCACTCTTTCCTCATGCACCTGTCCGTCACACATCTTTCTCGCACACCCTCTCCCGTTACATCCTCTGTAACACTCACCACAGGCGTGCATTCTCCCTTTACATCCTCCGTAACACTCCTCACTACGCGCTTCCATGTGCTCCCTCGCACACGCGCTACGACCGACTCACTCTCGACAGCACCCTCACTCCTTGGCACGCACTTTTTCCTCACACACCCCAGAGTCGGACTTTCTCGCACACCTCCTTTTTCGCACACCAGACCTGTCGCACACTTCACCAACGGCCTCTCACGAACACCCGGGTCCATCTCGACCCCCAAGCTTATTAAATCACCTGGCGCATCATACGCACGACCATATTGGTCACCACTTACACCGGGTCCTCTTTCTCTTCGCTTCTCCTCCATCACCTGCGAATCCCTCATCCGGTTAATGAGCACATCATCACGATCCGAACACAGACTTTGGACCAATTCTTTTACTTCCTCCTTTATCTCTTTCTTATCCTCTCTCCGTCGCTTCTTAATTTCGCTCACCCCTTCTTCCACTTCTTCTAATTTCTGCTTGACCTCTTTTATTTCCCGGTGCGTCTCCTCAAGCTCGTCCTCTAAGGCCACCTTGACCATTTCTATGTGCGTCCTCACCTGCCAGTCATTCGTCTCCATTACCTCTACCACCTTGTTCATTTTCCTCGTCAGGTCCTCATGTACCGTCTGACACTCTTTTTTAATTACCCCTACGTCCTTTTTCATCTCCTTCTGTGTCGATTTTAATCCCTCTATTACCGCTGTGTTCTTCTTTACCTGGTCCGTTAGTTCTTTTTGTCCCTCCGTCAGCTGTTCCACTCCCAGCGTCAACTCCTCTATACCACCTTGCAATTTTACAGTCCCCTTTCTCACCTCCTTCTCCATGCGCTCCTTACAGTGCCTCACCTCCTCGCGCACTCCTCCGACCTCCTCACTCACACCTCTTCTGATCTCTTCTCCCATCACTTGCATCTCCTGCCCAGATGCCACCCTCATCTGCTCCATTTCCTCCCTGTGAGCATCCAATTTAGTTTCTACCCCCATTCTGACCCCCTCTATCTGCTGCCCCATTTTTTTAACTTCCCTTTCCGCTTGGTCCCTCATGTCCCTCAATTTGCTTTCCATACTGTTTTCTAACCCCTCTAACCCCTTTTGCATCCCTTCCATTTGATTCTCTTGAGCGGCCATTCTGTTTTCTACCCCCGTTAACCCATTCTTTACCTCTTTTATCCCATTGTCTAACCCCTCACCGGTACCCCTCGCTTCGTCCCTCATTACCCCCATTTGGCCCTCCAATCGCTCACCCTGAGCTACCATCCGGTTCCCCATTACCCCCATCATTCTGTTTTCCATTTCTTCGCTATTCTTGTCCATAAGGGCCTTCATTTGTATAAAAAAAGGTGCAAATCCACCAACGGCGCTGCTACGGTCGCGGGCGTGGTCGCCGTAGCCATGTGCGAGGTGCCATTTTGCGCGCCCGTAACCTCGTGCGCGAGGACGCCATTTTGCGAACCTGCCGCCCTCACTGCTTCGCTCTCCTCATGTCCCTCAATTTGGTCCTGGATCGACCCTGCCTCACTCTCCTCTACTGGAACCCAGCCGTCTTGATCCGCCATAGCGCGACTTTCAAAATTCGGGTTTTTATTTTAAAACAAAACAAATTTCGGTTACTTGTAATTTTGAGCGCGTTAAGCGCGCTTCGGGTCCGATCTCACTCCTCGACACCAGTTGTTACGGATCGCGGATTTGATGTTATTTACCGAGCGGTGGTATTGCCGCGACCTAACAATTCCCCCGATTCTTCCCCAACTCACCCGATTCCACCCGACGTTGACCAAGTCGCGCTATGCTAAATCAATGATGGAAAAGACACAACGACTGGGATAAATGAAACGACACAAGGGGTACAGTTCTCAAGACCTCCGGAGGAGGATATAATTGGTGGTGGAGAAAAGGGGTAGATTACAAGGTATGAGGTAAAGCACAGAAAAGATGGGCACTTAGTTACAGTCTTATCTTATCCCTGACAGACCACAGACAAACGGAACAAGACTGACTTACACAGGGATTGATGGCAGGGAAGGACAGGTCGGTTGATAGCACAAGGTGCACCTTGGCTCAGGGACAGGATACAGCTCAGTCTTTGGGAGGTCTCTCGGCGCTCGGAGGGTGCGTCCTTTCTCCTTCAGCTCTCCGCACATCTGACGTCACCTCTCTCTTCCTGCGCATGCTCAGCGGGGAGTGACACGCCCTCGGCTCGTTGGCTCCGCCCATTAGATGGGATCGGTCCGCCGCTTCTATTGGGTGCGGGGGGTTACCGGGCTCTGCCCTTGACGAGGAGCTGACAGCGAGCCCCTACGTGGTAACCCCGTCGAGCACATGCTCGATGGCGGCTCGTTGGAAAGGCTTGGTGCCCTTTCAACACCCCCTACCAACCAAGCCGGAGTGAGGACGCACACTCCCCGCGCCGCCACCGCTGTTGTTGTTGTTGTTGTTGTACCATGAGGAAGAGCTGCGGGGAGGTATTGGGAGGTCCTAAACTTCCTAACGGTGCCATACAATCACATTCTGGTGCAACGAAGAGTCAGAATTAATGGAAACGAGTCCTTAACTGACATAGACTAAGAATAACTAGCAAGATGTCCTATAGTTGTCTACGTGAGATGCGGTGGACCTGGATGCGACATTTAATGGGGGAAATATGGGAAGATCGGGTCTACAGAGTGTTGTTTACAGAAAATGGGACTAGGGAATGGGGGATTGGGGATAGTTGGGAAGTATGGAGGAAATAGGGGAATATTTACAAGCGGATATGGATGGAGGCCAATCTCATATCCGCAACATTGCACCCCTCTCTACCTCGGGGCGTCCCGACCCGATAAATTTTTACCTACGTTAGTGTGGCACTCAGATGTAGTTCCCTCTACTATTAACTCAACCCTGAGTGCGACAGTTTTACAGATGTTCACAAATGAGTAAATATGTCCCCCTGCGACGTTGCACCCTTCTCCTCACAGAAACACACCCACAGGATAACCGAATCGTGGAAAGAATCCTCAAACTAAACATACAGCCGGTAGGGAGCATCATTTATACAAGACTACACTGATATTTACACGACGATCCAGGACCTGTTCTTTGAGGAACACATGCAGATGTTATGCATAGAGAGAGCACGCATGCCAGCATCGATACACCAACCCACGAGTGCTCTGTGGCCCTACGGCCTTTAATAATGTGCAGAGCACCCCATCCAAGCACCAAAAGCACCACCCCATTATGCACAGTCAGCACCATCCGATGCACCAATAAAGTGTTCATAAAAATGCACAATTAATTGTTCATGGTCACCGGTGGTGTCGCAGCCGGCCGATGTTCTGCCGCTGGTCTTGCCTTCCTGGAGTGCACTTGGCCTTCTGGCTTCTTTAAAAATAAAGAAAGGCGCCAACCGCGTCCATTTCTGAATTGTGGCCGTCAGGGGGGGCCAACTATAAGTGGTTCACCTGTATGGCATAGGTGCCACGTTGACCCAGAGGTCCATCAACGGGTGGTGCTTGCCCGCAAAAGAACTGCGGTCCATTGTGGGCGGCCACAAAAATTGCGGTCCATATGGTGTATCGATCCAGGCAGCAAGCAGCGAAAGTACAGGCCCACAACTGCGGAGCCAGCACCTCTCTCTCCTCTCTCTCTGCCCCAAAGCCAGATCCTCGGAGGTGGGAGACAAAAGAAAACAAGTGAGCAAGGTGGTAAGGGCGCAAAAGTGCACGCAATACAAGGTAATGCACACTGGGGGCACATGGGAACCAGGTGAGACAGGTACGTTCCTACCGTACGCCCCCCCCCCCCACCAGGTAACCTACATTGCCCCTCCCTTACCCCTTACTGTATCCACAAAACACAACACTACCCATAAACATCTACTTTACACATCAACAACCGTCCATACTGTCTTCCCCGTTCCTCCCATAAACCAAATTCGTCTTCTCTCCCTCCTAACCAATCAAATTTGCCATTTCCAACTCTCATCAAAATTTGCCATCTCCAACTCAACATCAAAATTTGCCATCACCAACTCATCATCAGTCCCTCCTAAGGAGGGAGAGATGGAATCACCCCAATGTCTTATCCATGTCGTGATGCGTCTCACAAATCCAAACAGCAATTCTCCCTTCCTGCAACACAAAACAAAGAAAACACAGGTGTGGAGTCATCATCATCACCTCAGGTAAGTGGCTGCGTATGGTGCGACAGGTTCATCAATCCTAACTATTTCCTAAATGACTTTAACAACTTTACATTACCCGGGGTCTTTCCCTGCCAATCCATTGGCCAACTTACACTATGGGTTCTAAAAACCAATTCCCATTGACCAAACTGTGGTGCCTCTCAATTTGGGGTCTCACTCCCCCGATTCATCTCCCGGTGCCCTCGCACAATTTCTGGGCTGTGACGTGTAGCTCTCCCAGCAGGTCTACCCACCTGCACACCTCCACCACTGTAGTTGCCACCCGAGCTTACCTGCTCCTCACCCTAACCTAACTAACTGGGGAAGGCCCTCTCGCACTCTCACCCCCTCAGTGCCCTCTCTAGCACGGGCTACCCGGGTCCGTCCTCCGGATCCTCGGGCCCCATCCACAACAACTACTACCGGCTCCCAGAGCCCACCTGCGGCCTCACCTGGCCGACATCCTCACAGTGGTGGAGTGCCCAAACCAACTACACACACTAACAGGCTACACGCCCAGCCATTTCCACAACACTAATGCACCCATCCACAATACCATTCTGCAACCGCACCACAAATGCCAATATCCAACCACAATTTACCTATACCCTCTACCTAACACTTACACTACCCGCCCCGGGTACTCGTGAAAGGGGTCCACTCTTCCCCCATCCACACCTTCGCACCATGCACACCACTCCGTACCACTTACTCCATCTCTCTCCACACCACTCATTCTCTGCTCCATATATTCCACACACCTGTACTTGCACACCTGTGCTCTCATACTTGGTGCCGCCTGCACCCTTCTCTCCCCCAAGCGCATTCGCGCTGATCCACAACACTCACTACTCCCTCACTGCTCCACACACCTGTCCAGTTCTCACACAGCATCATCTCATCTAACTACTCCCCTCTGAAACTTGCGCTTCCCAGTCGTCCCTTTAAACCATTGCGCTCCCTCGTCATTATCATCCATACTAATCTACCTGCGTCCCCACTACAGGTATCAGTCACTATCTAAACCTTAACGTTACCTAATGTCAATCTTCTAGGGCCCTACACACAATATCCTAACCCACCCGGGCTAGTTTTCACTGCCATCAACCCCATAAGCTAGTGCATTTGCCCCCATTTGTGAGGGATGACAGAGTTGCCATCCCACCACATCGGGCATCTCCCACTACCAATTTTGCACCTCAAATTTCAACAAATCAAAAATTTGCCAATCACTACCCATCATCTGCCAATCATTACTGCCAATCCTTTGCCAATCATCAAATTTTGTTTTTCTCTAATTTTGGGTCCAAAACACTAACCTCATCACCCGTCTACTTACTAATGCCTCTCGGTGCGCCAATTCACTTCTAAAGCTCGGCTTCGTACAGCCAAGCCATGAATGCGGGTTGTTTGGTGCCAGCGGCTGGATACGTCCCGCATTCGGTGCAGGGAAGGAGGTTTACCCGGGCCGAGGTCCCACGCACCATCTCGGCACGGAGCCATCCCATGGCCCGATCTCGACCTGCCGGAATGCCTCAACAAAAAGTGGTCGCCATGACGACCCTTCCTATCGGGCTGCCAGCTCCGCCTCGTGGAGCACGGACGCGGCCGTTCAAAGCGAGGCCCAGGGTGGATCGCGTACGGCGGTCCTTTCGAACCCGCCGTGGCTCGGATCCCCACTGGTTCTCGCGGCACGCGAAGCCCGGCACGCACCGAGGGCCCGATTCGGCTATAAGTCGCTCTAACCGCTAACCCGGTTACCGTCGATGCCTCACCTGGATGCTTACACGCATACGCTACCCCTTTCTTGCTCATACCTCCAGCTGTTCCCATGCTCCTCGTACCTTTCCTTACACACCTCGGTACACTCATTCCGCCCACACACTTGGTCACCCACCTGAACACCGAACACTTTGGCACACATTCGTTGTTCGCACACCTCACCAACACACCTCTTCGCGCCCCTCCCTCGGTCACCTCCTCTGTGACGATCACAGGTGTGCTTTCACTCGCACACCCAACCACGTGCCTCACTACCAATTCCAGCGTGCATTCCCACACACGCTCTACCATTCCAGGTGTGCTTCCTTTCTCACCTGTCACAACCAACTCACGCTCCGTGTCACTCTTACAACTCTCACCTCCACTCTTGACAGCGCACTCACCCTTACTCTCAACAGCGCACTCTTTCCTCATGCACCCGTCCGTTACACACCTTTCTCGCGCACACTCTCCCGTTACACCCTCTGTAACACTCACCACAGGTGTGCATTCTTCCTTACTTTTGACAGCACACTCTTTCCTCATGCACCTGTCCGTCACACATCTTTCTCGCACACCCTCTCCCGTTACATCCTCTGTAACACTCACCACAGGCGTGCATTCTCCCTTTACATCCTCCGTAACACTCCTCACTACGCGCTTCCATGTGCTCCCTCGCACACGCGCTACGACCGACTCACTCTCGACAGCACCCTCACTCCTTGGCACGCACGTTTTCCTCACACACCCCAGAGTCGGACTTTCTCGCACACCTCCTTTTTCGCACACCAGACCTGTCGCACACTTCACCAACGGCCTCTCACGAACACCCGGGTCCATCTCGACCCCCAAGCTTATTAAATCACCTGGCGCATCATACGCACGACCATATTGGTCACCACTTACACCGGGTCCTCTTTCTCTTCGCTTCTCCTCCATCACCTGCGAATCCCTCATCCGGTTAATGAGCACATCATCACGATCCGAACACAGACTTTGGACCAATTCTTTTACTTCCTCCTTTATCTCTTTCTTATCCTCTCTCCGTCGCTTCTTAATTTCGCTCACCCCTTCTTCCACTTCTTCTAATTTCTGCTTGACCTCTTTTATTTCCCGGTGCGTCTCCTCAAGCTCGTCCTCTAAGGCCACCTTGACCATTTCTATGTGCGTCCTCACCTGCCAGTCATTCGTCTCCATTACCTCTACCACCTTGTTCATTTTCCTCGTCAGGTCCTCATGTACCGTCTGACACTCTTTTTTAATTACCCCTACGTCCTTTTTCATCTCCTTCTGTGTCGATTTTAATCCCTCTATTACCGCTGTGTTCTTCTTTACCTGGTCCGTTAGTTCTTTTTGTCCCTCCGTCAGCTGTTCCACTCCCAGCGTCAACTCCTCTATACCACCTTGCAATTTTACAGTCCCCTTTCTCACCTCCTTCTCCATGCGCTCCTTACAGTGCCTCACCTCCTCGCGCACTCCTCCGACCTCCTCACTCACACCTCTTCTGATCTCTTCTCCCATCACTTGCATCTCCTGCCCAGATGCCACTCTCATCTGCTCCATTTCCTCCCTGTGAGCATCCAATTTAGTTTCTACCCCCATTCTGACCCCCTCTATCTGCTGCCCCATTTTTTTAACTTCCCTTTCCGCTTGGTCCCTCATGTCCCTCAATTTGCTTTCCATACTGTTTTCTAACCCCTCTAACCCCTTTTGCATCCCTTCCATTTGATTCTCTTGAGCGGCCATTCTGTTTTCTACCCCCGTTAACCCATTCTTTACCTCTTTTATCCCATTGTCTAACCCCTCACCGGTACCCCTCGCTTCGTCCCTCATTACCCCCATTTGGCCCTCCAATCGCTCACCCTGAGCTACCATCCGGTTCCCCATTACCCCCATCATTCTGTTTTCCATTTCTTCGCTATTCTTGTCCATAAGGGCCTTCATTTGTATAAAAAAAGGTGCAAATCCACCAACGGCGCTGCTACGGTCGCGGGCGTGGTCGCCGTAGCCATGTGCGAGGTGCCATTTTGCGCGCCCGTAACCTCGTGCGCGAGGACGCCATTTTGCGAACCTGCCGCCCTCACTGCTTCGCTCTCCTCATGTCCCTCAATTTGGTCCTGGATCGACCCTGCCTCACTCTCCTCTACTGGAACCCAGCCGTCTTGATCCGCCATAGCGCGACTTTCAAAATTCGGGTTTTTATTTTAAAACAAAACAAATTTCGGTTACTTGTAATTTTGAGCGCGTTAAGCGCGCTTCGGGTCCGATCTCACTCCTCGACACCAGTTGTTACGGATCGCGGATTTGATGTTATTTACCGAGCGGTGGTATTGCCGCGACCTAACAATTCCCCCGATTCTTCCCCAACTCACCCGATTCCACCCGACGTTGACCAAGTCGCGCTATGCTAAATCAATGATGGAAAAGACACAACGACTGGGATAAATGAAACGACACAAGGGGTACAGTTCTCAAGACCTCCGGAGGAGGATATAATTGGTGGTGGAGAAAAGGGGTAGATTACAAGGTATGAGGTAAAGCACAGAAAAGATGGGCACTTAGTTACAGTCTTATCTTATCCCTGACAGACCACAGACAAACGGAACAAGACTGACTTACACAGGGATTGATGGCAGGGAATCCCAGGTCGGTTGATAGCACAAGGTGCACCTTGGCTCAGGGACAGGATACAGCTCAGTCTTTGGGAGGTCTCTCGGCGCTCGGAGGGTGCGTCCTTTCTCCTTCAGCTCTCCGCACATCTGACGTCACCTCTCTCTTCCTGCGCATGCTCAGCGGGGAGTGACACGCCCTTGGCTCGTTGGCTCCGCCCATTAGATGGGATCGGTCCGCCGCTTCTATTGGGTGCGGGGGGTTACCGGGCTCTGCCCTTGACGAGGAGCTGACAGCGAGCCCCTACGTGGTAACCCCGTCGAGCACATGCTCGATGGCGGCTCGTTGGAAAGGCTTGGTGCCCTTTCAACACCCCCTACCAACCAAGCCGGAGTGAGGACGCACACTCCCCGCGCCGCCGCCGCTGTTGTTGTTGTTGTTGTTGTACCATGAGGAAGAGCTGCGGGGAGGTATTGGGAGGTCCTAAACTTCCTAACGGTGCCATACAATCACATTCTGGTGCAACGAAGAGTCAGAATTAATGGAAACGAGTCCTTAACTGACATAGACTAAGAATAACTAGCAAGATGTCCTATAGTTGTCTACGTGAGATGCGGTGGACCTGGATGCGACATTTAATGGGGGAAATATGGGAAGATCGGGTCTACAGAGTGTTGTTTACAGAAAATGGGACTAGGGAATGGGGGATTGGGGATAGTTGGGAAGTATGGAGGAAATAGGGGAATATTTACAAGCGGATATGGATGGAGGCCAATCTCATATCCGCAACATTGCACCCCTCTCTACCTCGGGGCGTCCCGACCCGATAAATTTTTACCTACGTTAGTGTGGCACTCAGATGTAGTTCCCTCTACTATTAACTCAACCCTGAGTGCGACAGTTTTACAGATGTTCACAAATGAGTAAATATGTCCCCCTGCGACGTTGCACCCTTCTCCTCACAGAAACACACCCACAGGATAACCGAATCGCGGAAAGAATCCTCAAACTAAACATACAGCCGGTAGGGAGCATCATTTATACAAGACTACACTGATATTTACACGACGATCCAGGACCTGTTCTTTGAGGAACACATGCAGATGTTATGCATAGAGAGAGCACGCATGCCAGCATCGATACACCAACCCACGAGTGCTCTGTGGCCCTACGGCCTTTAATAATGTGCAGAGCACCCCATCCAAGCACCAAAAGCACCACCCCATTATGCACAGTCAGCACCATCCGATGCACCAATAAAGTGTTCATAAAAATGCACAATTAATTGTTCATGGTCACCGGTGGTGTCGCAGCCGGCCGATGTTCTGCCGCTGGTCTTGCCTTCCTGGAGTGCACTTGGCCTTCTGGCTTCTTTAAAAATAAAGAAAGGCGCCAACCGCGTCCATTTCTGAATTGTGGCCGTCAGGGGGGGCCAACTATAAGTGGTTCACCTGTATGGCATAGGTGCCACGTTGACCCAGAGGTCCATCAACGGGTGGTGCTTGCCCGCAAAAGAACTGCGGTCCATTGTGGGCGGCCACAAAAATTGCGGTCCATATGGTGTATCGATCCAGGCAGCAAGCAGCGAAAGTACAGGCCCACAACTGCGGAGCCAGCACCTCTCTCTCCTCTCTCTCTGCCCCAAAGCCAGATCCTCGGAGGTGGGAGACAAAAGAAAACAAGTGAGCAAGGTGGTAAGGGCGCAAAAGTGCACGCAATACAAGGTAATGCACACTGGGGGCACATGGGAACCAGGTGAGACAGGTACGTTCCTACCGTACGCCCCCCCCCCCCACCAGGTAACCTACATTGCCCCTCCCTTACCCCTTACTGTATCCACAAAACACAACACTACCCATAAACATCTACTTTACACATCAACAACCGTCCATACTGTCTTCCCCGTTCCTCCCATAAACCAAATTCGTCTTCTCTCCCTCCTAACCAATCAAATTTGCCATTTCCAACTCTCATCAAAATTTGCCATCTCCAACTCAACATCAAAATTTGCCATCACCAACTCATCATCAGTCCCTCCTAAGGAGGGAGCGATGGAATCACCCCAATGTCTTATCCATGTCGTGATGCGTCTCACAAATCCAAACAGCAATTCTCCCTTCCTGCAACACAAAACAAAGAAAACACAGGTGTGGAGTCATCATCATCACCTCAGGTAAGTGGCTGCGTATGGTGCGACAGGTTCATCAATCCTAACTATTTCCTAAATGACTTTAACAACTTTACATTACCCGGGGTCTTTCCCTGCCAATCCATTGGCCAACTTACACTATGGGTTCTAAAAACCAATTCCCATTGACCAAACTGTGGTGCCTCTCAATTTGGGGTCTCACTCCCCCGATTCATCTCCCGGTGCCCTCGCACAATTTCTGGGCTGTGACGTGTAGCTCTCCCAGCAGGTCTACCCACCTGCACACCTCCACCACTGTAGTTGCCACCCGAGCTTACCTGCTCCTCACCCTAACCTAACTAACTGGGGAAGGCCCTCTCGCACTCTCACCCCCTCAGTGCCCTCTCTGGCACGGGCTACCCGGGTCCGTCCTCCGGATCCTCGGGCCCCATCCACAACAACTACTACCGGCTCCCAGAGCCCACCTGCGGCCTCACCTGGCCGACATCCTCACAGTGGTGGAGTGCCCAAACCAACTACACACACTAACAGGCTACACGCCCAGCCATTTCCACAACACTAATGCACCCATCCACAATACCATTCTGCAACCGCACCACAAATGCCAATATCCAACCACAATTTACCTATACCCTCTACCTAACACTTACACTACCCGCCCCGGGTACTCGTGAAAGGGGTCCACTCTTCCCCCATCCACACCTTCGCACCATGCACACCACTCCGTACCACTTACTCCATCTCTCTCCACACCACTCATTCTCTGCTCCATATATTCCACACACCTGTACTTGCACACCTGTGCTCTCATACTTGGTGCCGCCTGCACCCTTCTCTCCCCCAAGCGCATTCGCGCTGATCCACAACACTCACTACTCCCTCACTGCTCCACACACCTGTCCAGTTCTCACACAGCATCATCTCATCTAACTACTCCCCTCTGAAACTTGCGCTTCCCAGTCGTCCCTTTAAACCATTGCGCTCCCTCGTCATTATCATCCATACTAATCTACCTGCGTCCCCACTACAGGTATCAGTCACTATCTAAACCTTAACGTTACCTAATGTCAATCTTCTAGGGCCCTACACACAATATCCTAACCCACCCGGGCTAGTTTTCACTGCCATCAACCCCATAAGCTAGTGCATTTGCCCCCATTTGTGAGGGATGACAGAGTTGCCATCCCACCACATCGGGCATCTCCCACTACCAATTTTGCACCTCAAATTTCAACAAATCAAAAATTTGCCAATCACTACCCATCATCTGCCAATCATTACTGCCAATCCTTTGCCAATCATCAAATTTTGTTTTTCTCTAATTTTGGGTCCAAAACACTAACCTCATCACCCGTCTACTTACTAATGCCTCTCGGTGCGCCAATTCACTTCTAAAGCTCGGCTTCGTACAGCCAAGCCATGAATGCGGGTTGTTTGGTGCCAGCGGCTGGATACGTCCCGCATTCGGTGCAGGGAAGGAGGTTTACCCGGGCCGAGGTCCCACGCACCATCTCGGCACGGAGCCATCCCATGGCCCGATCTCGACCTGCCGGAATGCCTCAACAAAAAGTGGTCGCCATGACGACCCTTCCTATCGGGCTGCCAGCTCCGCCTCGTGGAGCACGGACGCGGCCGTTCAAAGCGAGGCCCAGCGTGGATCGCGTACGGCGGTCCTTTCGAACCCGCCGTGGCTCGGATCCCCACTGGTTCTCGCGGCACGCGAAGCCCGGCACGCACCGAGGGCCCGATTCGGCTATAAGTCGCTCTAACCGCTAACCCGGTTACCGTCGATGCCTCACCTGGATGCTTACACGCATACGCTACCCCTTTCTTGCTCATACCTCCAGCTGTTCCCATGCTCCTCGTACCTTTCCTTACACACCTCGGTACACTCATTCCGCCCACACACTTGGTCACCCACCTGAACACCGAACACTTTGGCACACATTCGTTGTTCGCACACCTCACCAACACACCTCTTCGCGCCCCTCCCTCGGTCACCTCCTCTGTGACGATCACAGGTGTGCTTTCACTCGCACACCCAACCACGTGCCTCACTACCAATTCCAGCGTGCATTCCCACACACGCTCTACCATTCCAGGTGTGCTTCCTTTCTCACCTGTCACAACCAACTCACGCTCCGTGTCACTCTTACAACTCTCACCTCCACTCTTGACAGCGCACTCACCCTTACTCTCGACAGCGCACTCTTTCCTCATGCACCCGTCCGTTACACACCTTTCTCGCGCACACTCTCCCGTTACACCCTCTGTAACACTCACCACAGGTGTGCATTCTTCCTTACTTTTGACAGCGCACTCTTTCCTCATGCACCTGTCCGTCACACATCTTTCTCGCACACCCTCTCCCGTTACATCCTCTGTAACACTCACCACAGGCGTGCATTCTCCCTTTACATCCTCCGTAACACTCCTCACTACGCGCTTCCATGTGCTCCCTCGCACACGCGCTACGACCGACTCACTCTCGACAGCACCCTCACTCCTTGGCACGCACTTTTTCCTCACACACCCCAGAGTCGGACTTTCTCGCACACCTCCTTTTTCGCACACCAGACCTGTCGCACACTTCACCAACGGCCTCTCACGAACACCCGGGTCCATCTCGACCCCCAAGCTTATTAAATCACCTGGCGCATCATACGCACGACCATATTGGTCACCACTTACACCGGGTCCTCTTTCTCTTCGCTTCTCCTCCATCACCTGCGAATCCCTCATCCGGTTAATGAGCACATCATCACGATCCGAACACAGACTTTGGACCAATTCTTTTACTTCCTCCTTTATCTCTTTCTTATCCTCTCTCCGTCGCTTCTTAATTTCGCTCACCCCTTCTTCCACTTCTTCTAATTTCTGCTTGACCTCTTTTATTTCCCGGTGCGTCTCCTCAAGCTCGTCCTCTAAGGCCACCTTGACCGTTTCTATGTGCGTCCTCACCTGCCGGTCCTTCGTCTCCATTACCTCTACCACCTTGTTCATTTTCCTCGTCAGGTCCTCATGTACCGTCTGACACTCTTTTTTAATTACCCCTACGTCCTTTTTCATCTCCTTCTGTGTCGATTTTAATCCCTCTATTACCGCTGTGTTCTTCTTTACCTGGTCCGTTAGTTCTTTTTGTCCCTCCGTCAGCTGTTCCACTCCCAGCGTCAACTCCTCTATACCACCTTGCAATTTTACAGTCCCCTTTCTCACCTCCTTCTCCATGCGCTCCTTACAGTGCCTCACCTCCTCGCGCACTCCTCCGACCTCCTCACTCACACCTCTTCTGATCTCTTCTCCCATCACTTGCATCTCCTGCCCAGATGCCACCCTCATCTGCTCCATTTCCTCCCTGTGAGCATCCAATTTAGTTTCTACCCCCATTCTGACCCCCTCTATCTGCTGCCCCATTTTTTTAACTTCCCTTTCCGCTTGGTCCCTCATGTCCCTCAATTTGCTTTCCATACTGTTTTCTAACCCCTCTAACCCCTTTTGCATCCCTTCCATTTGATTCTCTTGAGCGGCCATTCTGTTTTCTACCCCCGTTAACCCATTCTTTACCTCTTTTATCCCATTGTCTAACCCCTCACCGGTACCCCTCGCTTCGTCCCTCATTACCCCCATTTGGCCCTCCAATCGCTCACCCTGAGCTACCATCCGGTTCCCCATTACCCCCATCATTCTGTTTTCCATTTCTTCGCTATTCTTGTCCATAAGGGCCTTCATTTGTATAAAAAAAGGTGCAAATCCACCAACGGCGCTGCTACGGTCGCGGGCGTGGTCGCCGTAGCCATGTGCGAGGTGCCATTTTGCGCGCCCGTAACCTCGTGCGCGAGGACGCCATTTTGCGAACCTGCCGCCCTCACTGCTTCGCTCTCCTCATGTCCCTCAATTTGGTCCTGGATCGACCCTGCCTCACTCTCCTCTACTGGAACCCAGCCGTCTTGATCCGCCATAGCGCGACTTTCAAAATTCAGGTTTTTATTTTAAAACAAAACAAATTTCGGTTACTTGTAATTTTGAGCGCGTTAAGCGCGCTTCGGGTCCGATCTCACTCCTCGACACCAGTTGTTACGGATCGCGGATTTGATGTTATTTACCGAGCGGTGGTATTGCCGCAACCTAACAATTCCCCCGATTCTTCCCCAACTCACCCGATTCCACCCGACGTTGACCAAGTCGCGCTATGCTAAATCAATGATGGAAAAGACACAACGACTGGGATAAATGAAACGACACAAGGGGTACAGTTCTCAAGACCTCCGGAGGAGGATATAATTGGTGGTGGAGAAAAGGGGTAGATTACAAGGTATGAGGTAAAGCACAGAAAAGATGGGCACTTAGTTACAGTCTGATCTTATCCCCGACAGACCACAGACAAACGGAACAAGACTGACTTACACAGGGATTGATGGCAGGGAAGGACAGGTCGGTTGATAGCACAACGTGCACCTTGGCTCAGGGACAGGATACAACTCAGTCTTTGGGAGGTCTCTCGGCGCTCGGAGGGTGCGTCCTTTCTCCTTCAGCTCTCCGCGCATCTGACGTCACCTCCCTCTTCCTGCACATGCTCAGCGGGGAGTGACACGCCCTCGGCTCGTTGGCTCCGCCCATTAGATGGGATCGGTCCGCCGCTTCTATTGGGTGCGGGGGGTTACCGGGCTCCGCCCTTGACGAGGAGCTGACAGCGAGCCCCTACGTGGTAACCCCGTCGAGCACATGCTCGATGGCGGCTCGTTGGAAAGGCTTGGTGCCCTTTCAACACCCCCTACCAACCAAGCCGGAGTGAGGACGCACACTCCCCGCGCCGCCGCCGCTGTTGTTGTTGTTGTTGTTGTACCATGAGGAAGAGCTGCGGGGAGGTATTGGGAGGTCCTAAACTTCCTAACGGTGCCATACAATCACATTCTGGTGCAACGAAGAGTCAGAATTAATGGAAACGAGTCCTTAACTGACATAGACTAAGAATAACTAGCAAGATGTCCTATAGTTGTCTACGTGAGATGCGGTGGACCTGGATGCGACATTTAATGGTGGAAATAGGGGAAGGTCGGGTCTACAGAGTGTTGTTTACAGAAAATGGGACTAGGGAATGGGGGATTGGGGATAGTTGGGAAGTATGGAGGAAATAGGGGAATATTTACAAGCGGATATGGATGGAGGCCAATCTCATATCCGCAACAATATGTTCCCAGTTTAATGTCGCTCAATTCCTCATCTCTGCAAGTCCATGGTTTGAACTACAGTAGACAAGATAGAGCATTTTGAAGAGAAAGCACTACCAAGACAGATAAGGGGAAGGTAAAAGAACGCCAAAGAACACCAAAAAAAAGAACGCCAAAGAACACCAAAAAAAAAGAATGCCAAATAACACATTTATACAAATAAGAGCAAAGTATTTGTGGGGAGACCGTACAAAGTGCATCATTTAAAGTCCAGGTTTCCTTAAACTTTTGAACAGTGTTACTATATTCTGCCGCCTTGTACTCCGAAATAATGCGTGAGCGTATTAAGCCCTTCAGACATACAGAACTGTGTTCCACCACATCTTTCTCAATTTTTGCCTTCCTGGTTTTATATATTGCCATTTTCCCACAGGCTAAAATAAAGTTAACAAGGAGATCTCGTGACTTGCTTAGTTTCTTTACCGGGTGCCCGATGATAAAAAGTGTTGGAGAGAAGTGAAGCCAGAAGCGCAAGAGAAGATTTTTCATCAGTAAGAACACTGGTTCAAGACGGTGACATTGAAGGTATATGTGAAATATAGTTTCCCTTTCACCACAAAAGCAGCAATCCTCTGAGACGTTAGTGAAGTGCCGCATCATAGATCCAGAGCTCAGTGCACCATGTAGCAACCTCCAACTTAAGTCTGCCATCATTCTTGGCGTTGGGTAGAGATAGAGTGAATCCCAACGTGGATGAACCGTCGAAGGAAGTGGAAGAATCTCACGCCAGGGAGTATCCAGTCGGGTTGCAAGAGCTATATAATGGAGCGAGTGGATCACTAGCAGGTATATATTTTTCCTTGATAGCCCACAGAACGACATTTCCACTGTGCCAGGGGTCTTACTCATATTGTTTGCAGGTATTGGCTGAGAGAGCTCGCAACATCATGGTCGGATTTTAAAATCCATGGAGTTACCGATGGACATCTGTCCAGATCCATCACCCTCTTTGGGATTCTCTAGATATTCCAGACAATCGGGAGGCAAGGAGCTTTTGACCTCTTCAAGTATCCTGGAGGGGATCCTGATTGTCCTCAGGCCCATTTTCGCTGTGAGTTCCTTGGGTAAAAGCGTTCTCTTACCATCGTTCAGAAGGTCTCCCACTGTGGATATGCTACCAGCTAAGAGGCTCCTTCTTACTGAAAAGGAAGCCAGAGTTGGGCCCTGTAGAAGAGGGTTGAGAATGAGCGGTTCTTCTAACAGGTCCTTGCCTAGATAAGGAACTGTTCTTTGTACGTCGACTACATTCCAAGCCTTCAGCATTTCTTGATAAAAAAGAGGCAATGTAGCACTAGACAGGCTCCGAGATGCAATGATGAAAAGATTCCTTTTGCACCCAAGATTGAGCACTTTGCTGAAGAAGTATGATGTCAGTGAGCACCATTGTGGTGCAGGGTTCACATGTCGGTAACGTTGTATGGTCTTCAGCCTGGATGCGTGGTAGTGGCTTCGAAGGCAGGGAAAAGACTGTCCACCTTCTGAAAAAGGCAAGCTCAGAATGCCCAGGGAAACCCAGTGTTTACCATTCCAAAAGTAGTCCAGTAGCTTCCTCTGCATCCTAACCAGAAACTCCTCTGGTGTGCTTATGCAAGAGAGCCTGAATACTAACTTCGGAATTATAAACTGTTTAATAAGGAGTGTTTTTCCCCTCAGAGACAGGACTTTTAGTAGTCCACTCCAGTCTCTCAACTTTGCTTCAATCTTGTCCCCTAAAGTGTTCCAGTTAATGAGTGGTGAGGACCCATGGGAAGTGGATAAGTGCACCCCCAAATATTTGAGCTCATTGCGACTCCAGGTCAATTTCTGAAAAAGTGTTGGTAACTCCTTTACCTGCATTTGTCCAATTAGAAGCCCCGAGCTTTTCCTCCAATTGATTGTAGCAGACGATGCTGCTGAATAGACCTGCTGACAATCATAAACTATTTGCATATCCCTTGCATTACTGGCAAACACGAGAACATCATCTGCATACGCAGAAAGTTTGAGGTTGACCCTGTTGTGTGGCACCACAATGCCAGTTAGCCATCTTCTCATCAAACAAAGGAAGGGTTTGATACATAGGGAATATAATTGGCCGGACAGGGGACATCCCTGTCTTATTCCTCTCTCAAATGGAAAGGGCGCGAGCAAGAAACCGTTGACTTTGACTAGGCATTCTGCCGACATGTACAACGTCTGAATCATGCCTACAAATCTCCTCCCCAACCCAAATGTTAGCAAGGTTTCAAACAGATACTCATGGTTCATCTGGTCAAAGGCTTTCTCCTGATCCAAGGAAAGAAATCCGACTTGAGTCCGAGTCATGTCCGCATACTGTATCAGGTCTCTGACAAGGGATATGTTGTCATGTATTGTCCTGCCTGGAATGGCATAAGATTGGTCCGGGCTGACTAATTTTGTCAGGACTGGTCCGAGACGGAGTGACAACATTTTAGCCATGACCTTATAATCCACACACAGCAGAGACACAGGGCGGTAAATCTTCAAGTCTCTCAAGTCACCCTCCTTGGGAATCAAGACCAGCATCGCTCGATGCCAAGAAAGGGGCATTATACCTGTATCACATGCTTCCTGAGCTACGCTTAGGTAATCAGGTCCAACCAAGTCCCATACTTTTGTATAGAATTCACATGATAAGCCATCCATGCCAGGGGCTTTATCTCTTGATAGGCTGTGCAGGGCGGTTTTCAATTCTTGCAGAGATAATGGAGTCTCCAGCTGCTCCCGGTCTTCTACAGAGGCCTCAGGAAGACTACTCCACAAAGTGCCACCTGCACCTGCATCTGTGCTCTTACCCGAATACAGCTGAGCGTAAAAGGCTCTAATTCGTTTTTGAACACCCTCAGAGCCATTGAGCAAGAGACCATCTTCTGCAAGAACACTCGCTATAGTCCTGAATTGACCTTTGCGTTTTTCCACCCCTTTGAGATAATTCAGGACATATTCATCCTCAGAAATAAACTGCAAACGAGAGCGCACATACGCCCCTCGTGCCTTCACACGACTACATGCTTTAAGGGTGCTCTTTTTTTCTTGGTATGCCTGCAGTTCAGTAGAGGTAAGTGTGGCCAGGTGCTTCTCAAGGTGCAGCAGTTCCTCTTCCAGTCTTTTGATCCCTAACCCAAGTGTTTTGCTCGATCCATACGAGTATTCCTGACACAGCAATTTCAATCGTACCTTGCCTACATCCCACCAGAATCCAAGTGAGCAAAAATCTCCTTTTTTATTCCTCCAGGCTTGCCAAAAATTCAAAAAGATTGACAAAAAGGCTTAATCCTGACTTAAAGCATTGTTCAGGTGCCACAAGCCAGGGCCTCGCCTTGTTTCCGCCAGGGAAAACTTAATCCAGGCCAAGTTGTGATCTGTGAAATGGGCAACTTTTATGCCAGAGTCACTGACAATCTTACACCAACGGTGAGACACGTAAATTCTATCGAGCCGGGATTGTGATATATGACCACCTCTGATACTCGTATACGTGAATGTTCTGTCTGTGGGGTGTTGTATGTGCCAAGTATCCCTCAAGTTTAACAGTGTTATGGTTTGTTGTAATATTCTTACAGAGGGATTATGCGGCTCCTGACCTATTCGATCAAGGGAGGGGTTTAGAGTGCAATTAAAGTCTCCTCCAAGAATTACACACTCTTCACCAGGCAAGATGAGCATGAATCTCTGCAACCGGTTGAAGAAAATCCCCCTTGCAACTCCTACACAAGGTGCATAAATGTTGATGAAATTGACAACAAATTCTTCAAACTTTGCTTTTATATGTAGCAACCGCCCCACACTGGCTTCCTTTACGACAAGTATTTCAGGTTTCCTCTTTGGTGAAAAGAGGGTAGCCACTCCACAAGATGTGTCCGTTAGGTGACTGAAAAAGGCCAAGCCTTCCCATTGGTTTTCCCATCGGGATGCAGCCTCTGGGGTCGTGTGAGTTTCCTGCAAAAAGGTTACTTCAAGTTTTTCCTTCACACAGAATGACAATACCTGGTGCACACGGAATGCATCCTTACAGCCATTGACATTCAATGATCCTATTCGTAAGTTTGATGTCATTATTGTATTGAGAGTTTTGTTTCTGTGAAATTCATTCTCCTAAACGAATTTATATTCAGGCCCGTAACTCAACAACTTTGGTAGAAACTTCCTGACTCGGGCTTGTTCGGCCGAGCCTGAAGTCCTTGTTTTATGTCCCTCTCTCCTTAGTGCATACAAGGAATGCACTAGCAAGTCATAATCTTTCCACCGTTTCAGCGCATTTTCCACTTTCTTCCTGCTATGCAAGCTTTGTTCCAGGAACTCGAGTATCTCCTGGCTGGGAATGCAGGAATGGCGTCCTGCCGGTAGGTCTGTCTCTAAACCAGTCAGTGACCCTTGATAGTCTTCCCCATCACCAATACTTTCCTCATCATCGCTGTCTGGAGGTTCAAGATCCTTCTCCTTTGGTGTACTTGTACAATGTGTCAAGTCTTCTGCCATGTCGTCTCTCAAGGCTGACTTGGCATAATCTTCTGGCGCAGAGGAACGCTCCTTTCGCTCTGATGCGGCGTACGTTGCTACACCTGTGGGAATGGATGCCTCCTCCTCAGTTGGTATAGGAGATCCAACCTTTTGGGGTCGTAAATTAGAGATGTGCTCAACTATCCCCTTTCTGCGCCAACAGTGAGTGAAGTGACATCACCTGAGATGTCGGTCAGTGCCAGCAACTTTATTGATGCTTGTGTGTCTGGTTCCCTCTCTCTGTCTGTCCCACCGATGAATGCTACTTCAGAATCCTTTGAAACTTCGGTGTTAATCCTTCGGTTCAGAACTGCTCTTGTAGATGTTTCAATCCCTGGTTTATTTTGAAGCTTCGTTGCAGTTGGTATTATTGGATGCATTTTCTCAGGAGCCAACATCACAGTATCGTTTGGCCCTGTCAAGTCAGATACCTCTAGGTTGTTTGTCTTTACCGTGCTGGGTTTACTACCTGACGGTCTCCCTTCCTGTTCATTCTTCAAACTGTCTTTGGGTGGATCTGAGAGAGAAGACTCTCCATATCCTGTCGTTTGATGAATAGTTTCCTCTTCTTCTTCTTCTTCTTCTTCCATTTCTTCAGATTGGGTTACCACTCTTTTCTCCTTCAGAATACTAGGCTTTACAAATCCCTTTGACACATTACTTCCCGTGTCATCCTCAATTGTACCAGGGTGTTCCGTGGTCCCATCCTCTGCGGGTTCTGATTTCCTCTTCTGTGCTCTCTTTGCCTTCCCTGCTCCCACTGCCTGCCATTGATTTATGGCAGCGGAAGAGTTGGGATGAGAAGCTGGTATAGAACTTTCTTGAGGGTCCACTGCCCTCGAGCACAAAGGAGCAACCGCCTCTCTTAGGTTACCTACAGTGACGCTGGGATCCTCTCGAGGCTGATCTGGACGTTGAGGATCTGCAACCTCTTTAATGATGGTGGGGCAGTCTGCTCTCCTGTGATCCTTCGCTTTGCATACAAAACAACGGGGTTCGTTTGTCATATAAAACACCCTGTAATTCTTTCCGTCAAAAGGAATAACAAACGACCCCTCACATTCAGAATCCTTTCCCAATTCAATGGAGACTTGTCTTTTAAAAGACCAGACATGTTGTAGGGAGGGCTCATGACAGCCCAAAGACACAGGCTTGATGGGTGATCTCAACACTCCCAGTCGTTCCAGGAAAGGCACCACGACATTGTCAGGCACGTAAGGAGGTATATTAGATATAATGATCCTTGTACCAAGACTTGAGAGCGGCTCGACTTGTACAGAGTCCTCCCACACTAATCCCTTTCTCAATGGCTTTGTTTGCTGCAGCCTCTGAGTTAAGAAAGAACACAGCTTGTCCATACATTTTCGAGGCTGCAACTATCGTTGCTGGATCAACCACACTAGCGAGTGCGTTCACATAGGCCTCTATTTGGGTGATTTGTCCCAACTCACATTTCACCCCGTGCTTCCTTGTTAACGCCTTAAACGGGTGGGCAGGGCGGTTCCCACCTGCACCAGAGGTAGTAGCGGCCATTTTTGCCCACGTACCATCCAGAGGCATGATTACTATTTACGGTATATTTCCCGTCAAATGAAAATGGAAAAAAAAATACCAATGAGCTCGTTCGCGAGCTTCTGCTTATTTCAGCACGTCCGGACCGGTATGCTGATGATTAACTCAAAAGGATAAACAAACGCATGTTGAGCAAATAACTTATCGGCTTAATCGCCAAAACTATGCAAATTTAGCACAGAAAGTCAAGGGTCATTAAGCAAAAACAAGGCAGTCAAACAGTTTGTGATACGCCACAAATCGGGCGCGGCAAATCTAGTCCCACACGGGTGCGGCCGCACGCCGCGGCTAGGCCCGAACACAAAGGGCTAATAACTCAAACGGGACGTCAAAGTAAACTAACAAAATGAACCAACTCGGTTCAAATAACCCAAATAAACCAAAAATACAAACGAAAACGGAAGATGATGAGAAGGAAATGTCGAAAATAGCACGGCTCGAGGAGCAGCAAAATGGCGTGGCGTAGTAGTAGTAGTAGTAGTAGTAGTAGTAGTAGTAATGATAATAGTAGTAGTAGTAGTAGTAGTAGTAGTAGTAGTAGTAGTAGTAGTAGTAGTAGTAATAGTAGTAATGATAATAGTAGTAGTAGTAGTAGTAGTAGTAGTAGTAGTAGTAGTAGTAGTAGTAATGATAATAATAGTAGTAGTAGTAGTAGTAGTAGCACAGTAGTAGTAGTTATAATAGTAATAATAGTAATAGTAGTAAAGTAATAGTAGTAATAATAGTAATAGTAGTAGTAATAGTAGCAGCATTAGTAGTAGTAGTAGTAACAGCATTAGTAGTAGTAGTAGTAGTAGTAGTAGTAGTAGTAGTAGTAGTAGTAGTAGTAGTAGTAGTAATAGTAGTAATGATAATAGTAGTAGTAGTAGTAGTAGTAGTAGTAGTAGTAGTAGTAGTAGTAGTAGTAGTATAAGTAGTAGTAATAGTAGTACAGTAATAGTAGGTAATAGTAATAGTGGTGGTAATAGCAGTCATAATAGTAGTATTAATAGTAGTACAGTAATAGTAGGAAATAGTAATAGTGGTGGTAATAGCAGTCGTAATAGTAGTAGTAATAGTAGTAGTAATAGTAGTACAATAATAGTAGGTAATAGTAATAGTGGTGGTAATAGCAGTCGTAATAGTAGTAGTAATAGTAGTAGTAATAGTAGTACAGTAATAGTAGGTAATAGTAATAGTGGTGGTCATAGCAGTCGTAATAGTAGTAGTAATAGTCGTAAAATAATAGTAGTAGTAATAGTAGTAGTAGTAGAAGTAGTAGTAATAGTAGTACAGTAATAGTAGGTAATAGTAATAGTGGCGGTAATAGCAGTAATAATAGTAGTAGTAATAGTAGTACAGTAATAGTAGGTAATAGTAATAGTGGTGCTCATAGCAGTCGTAATAGTAGTAGTAATAGTCGTAAAATAATAGTAGTAGTAATAGTAGTAGTAGTAAAGGTAGTAGTAATAGTAGTACAGTAATAGTAGTAGTAATAGTGGTGGTAATAGTCGTCGTAATAGTAGTAGACAACCTTGTGTTCTCCGAGAGGGATGACGGCCTTAACTTCATGATCAAAAGGCAATGACGACAGCACAATTGATCCTTTCCCCAGCTCTGTTTCCATGTTGTCCACTTCTGAAAATAGGTAATAGTAATAGTGGTGGTAATAATAGTAATAGTGGTAACACACACACACACACACACACACACACACACACACACACACACATGCACACGCACACACACGCACAACTAAAAAGAGAATCCAAATAATAAAAAACAAAAAAATTTGAAGTTAAAGACATCCAGTGCTTGGGTGCTGAAAACAAACTCAAAATAGAAATGATGGCAAGGAAAATAAAAAAACAATGAAGAAGGAAACAGCAGCAGAAACCAAAACCGCATGTGTGAAATTAACCCAAAGATATTTTTACCATAAATTGGGGAAACAAAAACAATGTGTCAACTCCCCCTCAAAAAAAAAAACTTGAAAAATTCTGGAAAGGATTTTTTGAAGATTGAAAAGAACATAACAAGGAAGCAGTATGGATCCCAAACTTGAAAAAGAAGAAGCAACATCTCGAGGACATGCCCCATTGATTAATTTATTGATGAAGAGAAAATTATAAAACAACTTTAAAAAATGTAAAACTTCAAAAACCCAGGCCCAGATGGAATTCCAGATTTCTGGTGAAAACAACTTGATGCTCTTCACAATCACTACACCAGGACATTTAACGAACTGATCCAAGAGGAAAAGGTAGTGGCTGAGTGGCTCGTAGAAGGGAACACCTTTATAACCACCTTTAGAGGCCATTTTTCCCCGCAAAGCGGGGGTTGGCCTTTTTCGGGAACCGTGGTTGTTGTTGTTTTTTGGTCCCCTTTTTGAAGCAATGTTTTACGGCCGGATGCCCTTCCTGACGCCAACCCTTTTTGCCGCCTTTAACGACAAACAGGGAATTACCAGTGAACTGGTACTCAATTTGCCGACCTCGGAAGGATGACAGGCTGAGTCAACCCCCCTGGCATTAATTCAGCAATCGACTGGGATTCGAACCCAGGATCCTAGGATCCTAGGCTGGCACGCTAGCCGCTACACCAACACCTTTCTCATCCCAAAATCGGAGGAAGCCCAACTTCCCCACAAATACCGGCCAATAACATGCCGACCAATCACAGGAATGATTTACCATCATCTAACACAGCAAGGAGGTTTAGAGGCAGAACAAAAGGGATGTAAAAGAGGATGTTATGGAACAATTGACCAGCTAACAACGCTAACAAGGCCATACTTGAAAATTGCAAAATGTGAAGAACTAAATTGTCCACCGCCTGGATAGACAATAAGAAAGTTTTTGATATTGTCCCACATTCGTGGATGATAAAATGCATGCATATATTCCGTTTCCTGTCCCACGAGCAAGGAAGCGATTTCGACCTCTGCACGGCAGCAAAGTTAAAGTATTTTTCCATTCGTGTTTTCGTCAAAATCCATTCGTTATTTTATTGTGTATGTGTTACTGTGTGTTTCTAGTTGGTGTTGATTTGCAATTCGTGCAAACTTGTGTATAATTAATCGTTTTCTGTTCGCACCGCGTGCGCGGCCTGATCTCTCTAGGCTTCCCTCCTATCCCCCCAATGGTGTTATGTTAATTTAAGTTCTTTCCTTCGCTGTATTGCTTATTTCTTAGATTTTCTCTTCTCCCCCTAACTTCCCCGAACATATACCCTTTCTCTAAACTTTTAAATACAAAAGAAAAAAAATCCTTTTATCCTCGCGGGCACGTGTGCTTGCTGTCTCGCCCCACCCCCTTTATCTCCAAATCTTCCACCTCTTCCTTCCATCTCCAGCCGAAACTCACCCTTCCATTTCTAGTTTACTTCATTTCATTTAACCCTTTCTCCTTTCTCTGATCCACGCCCTTACTTGAGGGACTTTTCCCAGATTCTTTTTCATAGTTTTGTTTAAATATGTTTAAACTTTCCCCTGCAGTATTTTATTCAATGGTTTGTTACACACGCTGTTTTTCTTCCTATTTAAAAGGCTTTTTTCAATTTCCTCTTCAAATCATTCCATTTAAAAAAAAAATTCAATTTCCTACAATCATTCCTTTCTACATTCTCTAAACTCGCCTTCATTCCACCCCTCCTCTATCGTTTTCAAACAAATCTCCGACTTGAAAATCATAATAAACACTATGTAATAAATGCTCGTTTTTCATGAATCATCCACTTTCTAAACTCCCCTTCACCCCTCCCCTTCAAAACTCCCCCCTCACCCCTCCCCTTCAAAACTACCCCTCACCCCTCCCCTTCAAAACTCCCCCCTCACCCCTCCCCTTCAAAACTTCCCCCCACTCCTCCCCTTCAAAACACCCTCCTTACCCCTCCCCTTCAAATCAACCCCCTCTCTACTATTTTTCTCCAATTTTCCCTCCTCCCCCCTCCTCCTCAAAGCTGCAGCCTACCCACTTCCTCTCCATTCTATCACATACCTCCACCTCCTCCATCCATTAACTCTGCTCTGCCCCCCGTCAAACAATACCTCACTGTGCCTCTTCCCATCACCATCAAACCTTTTGTCCTCCCCCATGCTTCCCTTTCTCCGAACCCTTCTGCTATCTCCGACACACTATCAACAGCTCTCCCTACCTCCCCCACACACCCATCATCTTACCCTACCCCTCCCTTCCACTGTCCTGTACCCAATGCTCCCCTTCCGTCTTCCTTAACGGTATGGACCTCAAACATCCGGGGCCTTCGCTCAAACCTGATTGACCTCTCCATACAGGTTGCTTCTGACAAACCAGACATAATATGCTTTACAGAAACTTTCCTCCTTCAAGATGTCTCTGATTCCTTAATATCTCTTCCTCGTTACTCCCTCCTCCGGTATGATAGACCTGAGCCTCGTCCTGGTCGTGGGGATGCTATCTTTATCAAAAACTCTCTTCCTCACTCTCCTTGCACTGCCCTATCTCCACCCCACCCCCAGGATTACCTCTGGCTACGGATTTCTCTCCGCAACATATGTGTTCTGTACTGTCCTCCAAACATCTCCCTGTCTGACAACATGGACCAACTTCTAGCCACTCATCCCAACTCTCTCTTCCTCATATGTGGCGACTTCAACTGTCATCAAGCCAGCTGGCTGGGTGTGGGTTCCTCTCTCACCAGCCATGGCACCTCAGCAAAGGACTTCTGCAGCTCACTGGGACTGACACAATCTCTCAATTTCCCGACCCAGATCTTAGTCAGTGGAGTATCTTCTCTTCTAGACTTTGTTATGACTAACTTCCTGCAAATGTCTGCTGCTCTTCTTCTGCTCCAATTGGTTCTTCTGATCATGTGCTTGTTAAAGTGGACATCTCTCTGGCCATTCTCAGAGAGCCTCCTCAGCGCCGACGAGTCTGGCATTTCACTCAGGCTGACTGGCATTGTCTTCAAACAGCCATCAATCATCTGGACTGGTCTCCCATCTGTACTGCCTGTGACATTAACTCTTCCTGGGAATTCTTCCAAAGTAAACTCCTCTCTCTCTCAGGCACAGATTTATCCCTTCTCGTCTTCAGTTGTCGTACCCTTCCTCCCGTCCATGGTACACTGAAGCTTTTGGTGAGGCAGTTGCCATGAAGCAACTTGCCTTCACCTCTTGGAAGGCTAATCCAACTGAAAGTAATCTCAGTTCCTTTCACAAAGCTCGGAACAAGTGTGTGTCGACCCACAGGAGAGCCAAGAAATAATATATCTCTGCTCTCAAAACGGAACTCTCAAACCTGTCTCCCTCCTCCAAATCCTGGTGGCATCTGGTCAAATCTGTTTCTGGTGTTTGTTTCCCCTCCATCCCGTCCCTTAGCTCAAACGGCTACACAGCTGACTCTGGACGTGAAAAATATGAACGCCTCAACTCTGTTTGCAACAAAATCTTGTGTCCCAAACCCGTCTCTCTCTGTACCCACCGTACCCAGTCATACCCAGCTGCTCTTGGACTCTGATGTCCTTCTATCCTGACAAGGTGGGGAAGTCTCAGGGAATTCTCGACTTTGATTCTGCAACTGGAGCAGACCGCATCAGCCCACAGATCCTAAAATCCTGTTCTGCCGCTCTATCTCACCCTCTCTCTGTTCTCTTCACCCTCTCTTTTGCTCAAGGTCATCTGCCATCTGCTTGGAAATCAGCCAACATTACCGCTTTACACAAAAAATGTGCAAAAACAAATCCTTGCAACGACAGACAAATCAGCCTGCTCCCAATAATCAGCAAGGTCATGGAATCAATCATCGCTTCTGACATCAAATCCTTCCTCTTCTCCAATGGCTTGATCTCTGATCATCAATTTGGATTCAGACCAGGTCATTTCACTCTGGACATGCTGCTTCTGTTGTCTCAACAATGGATGGAGGTCCTCAATGCCAAACAGGAAATCAGAGTTGTCTCCCTTGCCAAATCACATGCCTTCGATATGGTCAAGCACCCCGCTCTGCTCACCAAACTCTCCTCTAATGGTATCCATGGAAATCTCCACGCATGGCTTGTGGACTTCCTTTTTGGTCGTTGTCAACGTGTGGCCATGAATGGTTTTCTCTCATCTCCCCTTCCTGTTCATGCTGGAGTTCCCCAAGGCAGTGTTCTGGGCCCTGTGCTTTTTCTGGTCTTCAGCAATGATCTCTCTGACTCTCTTGAAAATCCTCTCTATCTCTTTGCTGATGACTCCACTCATTGCCGCTCCATGCCTCATCCCTCAGATCGGCAGTCTGCAGCCTCCTCACTCTCTGCAGACCTGGACAAAATCACAGACTGGGCAAACAAGTGGAACATGTCTTTCAATCCTGACAAATCTCACACTCTTACGTTGTCTCTCCGAAAAGACCGACTGGACAACCCTCCCATCTACTTTCTGAATAATCCTCTCCAAGAAGTTCTGTCACTCAAGCTTTTGTGTCTCACTATCTGCCATGATCTTTCCTGGGAAACCACATTTCCAAGCTGGCCCCCAAAGCCAGTCGCCGACTGGGCATCCTCCGTCGTGCGAAGTCCTTCCTTGGCACACCTGAGCTCCTCACCACATACAAGGCTTTCATCCGCAGCTCAATGGAGTACTGCTCTCCCCTCTGGGCTCGTGCTCCTGCCTCACACCTAGCTCGTCTTCACGCTGTTGAAACCAACGCGTTCAGAATCATTGGAATCTCCCGCGATGACGCTATCTCCGAGGGCCTTTCACTTAATCACCGCAGGCAGGTTGGTGGTCTTTCCGTCTTCTACCGACTCCTCTCCGGCCTTGCTCCCCCAGCTCTCTCTGGGCTCTGTCCCCCAAATATTCCTGCAGGTCGCACAAGATCTGCCTGCAACCCTCTTATGGTTAAACTGCCAAAATCAAGACTCTCTGCTCACCTTCACTCCTTCATTCCTCTTTTCTCCTGCCTCTGGAACAAACTCCCTCACTCTCTTCAATCCCACTCCTCCCTCCAGGTCTTTAAAACGGCTGTTCACCACCATCTCTTTTCTTCCCCAATCCAAAACCTTGATCTTTTCTACCCCCGCTAATTTCACCCCAAATACACTTTTTTGAGGTGACTTTGGACTTCTTTCCTGGAAGTCCTTGGTGACCTTGCGTTTCATACCTATGCTGCCTCCCCCCAGGCCCTCTCCCTCCAAAAACATCTCCCGATGTCCCTGCTCTCAAATGTTGTGTTTGTGTGCTTCCTCCCCTTCTCTCCCCATCTTGTCGACCGCTCCCCTTTTTATATACTTTGTTTGCTTGTTTGTTTGATTTGTTTGTTTGATAAATGTTAGCTCTTTCACGAGCCTCGACTCTGTATACAAAAAAAAAAAAAAAAAAAAGACATGGCAGGCCACTCCATATGCTCTACACCATGGTCAGCAAGAAAGTGTTGGATCATGCGAGCACGATGAGGCTGTGCATTGTCATCTTGGAAGACAAAGTTTCCTCGAAAGGCTGCACGAGCAAATGGAAGCAATGTTTCTTCCAGAATGGCCCTGTACTTGAATTGGTTCAGGTTTCCATTCAGAACAACCAGGTCAGTTTAGCCCCCTGCATGAAAAGCAGCCCAAACGGTTACCCCACCACCTCCAGCTTGGACTCTTGGCACTATACAATCTTTGTTGTAGGCTTCATGCACTTGTCTGCGCACTCGGACGCGGCCATCTTGACTATAGACCAGAAATCTAGACTCATCACTGAAGATCACGTGATTCCAGTGTCCTGGCTGCCATTGACGGTGCTCTCTGGCCCACTGCAATCGGCGCTGGCGGTGTTGACTGGTCAGGCGTGGCTTTCTCAGGGGACGCCTGGCACGATAGCCTGCTTGCATCAGTCATTGGTTGACTAGCCTTCTGGATGCAGGCACATTTGTCAGTTGCTGCCACTCAGCCCTAAGCCGGTTAGCTGACTTTGTATGGCCATTGCGGACTAACCAGTGCAGCTGGCGATCATCCCTCCTTGTGGTTCTGCGGGGACATCCTGGCCTCGGTATTGGAGTAGAGACACCCCTCTGAGCATTTCGTTTCAGGATCTTTGACACCTGACCTTGAGTGATGCCATACTGCCGAGCAATAGCACGCTGTTTCATGCCGTAATTTCGTAAAGCCACCACTCCATGACAAACAGCATTGTCGAGTTGACGGACCATCTCCACAGGAAGCGGCAATAACTTTTGGAGACGTGCAGCAGTTGTTTTCCACTAATACAGAATGCAACAACCCTTGTATACCCGACTGTGAAGCCAATCATCAAATGCACCTGTCCGTACATTTTGCCACGCCACCTGTGATATAATCCTGTTGTTGACTTCTTGCTGCGACAGACAATCAGTGACATGGTTCTTCAAACAAATAAATCACCAAAGTGGAAAAGAAACTCACCAGATTGATATACTGAGTTAAGAAAGTAAACCCAAGTCAAGAAAAAAAAAATTCCATATTAAATGCCAAGTCTGTAATAGTCGAGTATTTTGTGCCGCGGAATTTTGCAGCCTTATTCTTGAAGATTCCTACCTTCAGGCTTGTTTTCTCCCAGTGGTCGATTCTGGTCCTTCTACTCTCGTTCTCTCAGTCTTTTCACCCCATACTTCCTAGTTTAAATTCTTAACGAAGAAAAAAAAAATTCCCTCTATTCGTTCGTTCGTTCTGCAACCACGTGTTTCACCCCCATTCACCCCCATTTTCACGCCATTCCCCAGATCTGTTTTGCCCTGTTTCTTTTGCTGACACCTTTTGCCCTGTTCACGTGACTCATGGTTGTCCCTCTAAGCTCCCTCTCCCCTTTGGTTTTTTTGTGAATATTAGATTGTTCTTCACGGTTCTGTTTAAATATGTTTAAACTTTCCCCTGCAGTGTTTTATTCAGTGGTATATTACAACACGCTGTTTTTCTTCCTATTTAAAAGGCTTTTTTTAAATTTCCTCTCCAACTCATTCCACTTCAAAAAAATATTCAATCTCTTATAATTCCAAATAACAACATGCTCTAAATTCACATTCATTCCACCCCTCCTCCATCGTTCTTAAACAGATCATGAACTTGAAAATCACAATAAACCCAATTTGTTATCAATGTTCGTCTTTCATTAATCATCCACTTTCTAAACTCCCCCGTCCCCCCCTCCCCTCCAAATCTTCCCCCTTGCCCCTCCCCTCCTAAACTCCCCCCTTGCCCCTCCCCTCCTAACCCCCCCTTGCCCATCCCCTCCAAAACTCCCCCCTAACCCCTCCCCTTCAAATCTCCCCCCCCCCCCCCCCCACCCCGACCATCCCTCTCCAATTCTCCCCCTTCCCACCTCCTTCTCAAAGCTGCCTCCTCCCCACTTCATCTCCCTTCTATCTCATACCTCCACCTCCCCCAACCTTCTACTTTCCTCTGCCCCCCCTCAAAGAACCCCTCACTGTTCCTCATCCCATCACCATCAAACCCTTCATCCTCCTCATCCTTCCCTTTCTTGTACACCTTCCCTGCTCTTCCTACCTCCCTCTCTCATCCCTCATCTGACCATTCCCCTCCCCTCCCCTCTCCTGCACCCGATGCTCCCCCTCTCTCCTCATTAACGATATGGACCTCATACATCCGGGGCCTTCGCTCAAACCTGATTGATCTCTCCATTCAGGTTGCTTCTGACAATCCAGCCTTGATCTGCTTAACAGAAACTTTCCTACTTCAAGATGTCTCCGATTCCTTAATATCTCTTCCTGGTTACTCCCTCCTCCGGTATGATAGACCTGAGCCTTGTCCTGGTGGTGGGGTTGCTATCTTTATCAAAAACTCTTCCTCACTCTCATTGCACTGCCCTCTCACTACCCCACCCCCAGGAGTACCTCTGACTACGGCTTCCTCTCCGCTCCCACCTTTTGTTCATATGTGTTCTGTACCATCCTCCAAACAGTGTTGACTCCATTTACATGTCGTTGTCTGACAACATGGACCAACTTCTATCAACTCATCCCAACTCTCTCTTCCTCATATGTGGCCACTTCAACTGTCATCATGCCAGCTGGCTGGGTGTGGGTGCCTCTCTCACCAGCCGTGGCATATCAGCAAAGGACTTCTGTGACTCATTGCGACTGACACAATCTGTCAATTTCCCGACCCAGATCTCAGTCAATGGAGTATCTTCTCTTCTAGACTTGGTTGTGCCAAACTTCCCTGCAAATGTCTGCTGCTCTTCTTCTGCTCCAATCAGTTCTTCTGATCATGTGTTTGTTAAAGTGGACTGGCCATACTCAGAGAAGCTCCTCAGCACCGACGAGTCTGGAATTTCACTCAGGCTGACTGGCACGGTCTGCAAGCAGCCATCACTCATCTGGACTGGTCTCCCATCTCTACTGCCTCCGACATCAACTCTTCCTGGGAATTCTTCCAAAGCAAACTGCTCTCTCTCATGCACAGATTTATCCCATCTCGTCTTCAGTTGTCTTACCCTTCCTCCCGTCCATGGTACACTGAATTTTGTGGTGAGGCAGTTGCCCTGAAACAACTTGCCTTTGCCTCTTGGAAGACAAATCCAACTAAAGGCAATCTCAGTTCCTTCCACCAAGCTCGGAGCAAGTGTGTGTCTACCCTCAGGAGTGCCAGGAAGCACTATCTCTCCACACTCAAGAATGAACTCTCAAACCTGTCTCCTTCCTCCAAATCCTGGTGGCGTCTTGTCAAATCCGTTTCTGGTGTTTGTTCCAACTCCATCCCCGTCCTCACCTCAAATGGCTACACAGTTGACACCGCACATGACAAAGCCGAATGCCTCAACTCTGTGTTTGCCTCAAAATCTTGTGTCCCAAACCCATCTCTCTCTGTTCCCACCTTTCCCAGTCGAACCCAACTGCTCCTGGACTCTGTGTCCTTCTCTCCTTGTGAAGTTTTGGTGAAGGTGGAGAAGTTTTGGTGAAGGTGGAGAAGTTTTTGTCAAACCTCGACTCTGATTATGCAACTGGACCAGATGGCATCAGCCCAAGGGTCCTAAAATCCTGCTCTTCCACTCTATCTCACGCTCTCTCTGTTCTTTTCACCCTCGCTTTTGCTCAAGGTCATCTGCCAGCATCTTGGAAATCAGCAAACATTACCGCTTTACACAAAAAAGGTGCAAAAACAGATCCTTGCAACTACAGACCAATCCGCCTGGTCCCAATTATCAGCAAAGTCATGGAATCCATCATTGCTTCAGATATCAAATCCTTCCTCTTCTCCAATGGCTTGATCGCTGATCATCAATTTGGATTCAGACCAGGTCATTCTACTCTGGACATGTTGCTTCTGCTGTCTCAACAATGGATGGAGGTCTGAAATGCCAAACAGGAAATCAGAGCTGTCTCCCTTGACATATCACATGCCTTTGATATGGTCTGGCACCCAGCTCTGCTTACCAAACTCTCCTCCTATGGTATACATGGAAATCTCCACACTTGGCTTGCAGACTTCCTCTCTGGTCAGAGTCAACGTGTGGCCCTGAATGGATTTCTCTCATCGCCCCTTTCTGTTCTGGCTGGAGTTCCCCAAGGTCGTATTCTGGGCCCTGTGCTTTTTCTGGTCTTCATCAATGATCTCTCTGACTCTCTGGAAAATCCTCTCTATCTCTTTGCTGATGACTCCACACTCTGCCGCTTCATTACTCATCCCTCAGATTGGCAGTCCACAGCCTCCTCACTCTCTGCAGACCTGGACAAAATCACAGACTGGTCAAACAAGTGGAACATGTCTTTCAATCCTGACAAATCTTACACTCTCACGATGTCTCTCCGAAAAGACCAACTGTAAAACCCTCCCATCTACTTTCTCAACACCCCTCTCCAAGAAGTTCTGTCGCTCAAGCTTATGGGTCTCACTATCTGCCATGGTCTTTCTTGGGAAAACCACATTTCCAAGCTGGCGTCCAAAGCCAGTCGCTGACTGGGCATCCTCCGTCGTGCGAAGTCCTTCCTTGGCACACCTGAGCTCCTCACCACATACAAGGCTTTCATCCGCAGCTCAATGGAATACTGCTCTCCCCTCTGGACCGGTGCTCCTGCCTCACACCTCGTTCCACTTCACGCTGTTGAAACCAAAGCTTTCAGAATCATTGGAATCTCCTACGATGAAGCTAACACCGAGGGCTTTTCACTCACTCACCGCAGGCAGGTTGGTGGTCTTTCTGTCATCGACCGACTCCTCTCCGGCCTCGCAGCTCTCTCTGTGCTCTGCCCCCTAATATTCCTACAGGTCATACGAGAGCTGCCAGCAACCCTCTTATGGGTAAACTGCCAAAATCTAGGCTCTCTGCTCACCTTCACTCTTTTATTCCCCCTTTTCCCCACTTCTGGAACAAACTCCCCCACTCCCTTCAATCCCACCCCTCCTTACAGGTCTTTAAAACAGCTGTTCACCACCATCTCTTATCTTCCCCCATCCAAAACCTTGATCTTTTCTACCCCAGATACACCTTTTTGGAATTCCAACTTCTTTCCTGGAAGTCCTTGCAGTGTCCATATGTTTTATACCTCTCCCACCTCCCCCCAAGCCCTCTTCCTCCCACAGTTCTCTCGATGTCCCTGCTCTCAAATGTTGTGCTTGTGTCCTTCGCCCTCTCTCTCCATCTTGTCTACCGCTCCCCTTATTTTGTGTTTTATGTGTTGGTTTGCGTCGGTTTGACTTTTTGTGTGATTAATGTTAGCTGTTTCACGAGCCTCAATCTTGTATACAAAAAAAAAAAAAATCATAAAATGTTAACTTATGTTACCTTATACACTTTACCGGCTCCATGAAGTCAAGAATCAGAAAATATCAGCTCGTTCAGTTATAACTAGAGAGTGAAGTCGATGGCACGTCATCGCAAATCCCCACGCTTCAGAACAAAAGTAAAGTTTAAAGGTGGTGTCAAATTCCACCAGGAATAAGTAACATTTAAAGATGATGTGAAATTCCACCAGGAATAAGTAACGTTTAAAGATGGTGTGAAATTCCACCAGGATTAAGTAAAGTTTAAAGATGGTGTGAAATTCCACCAGGAATAAGTAAAGTTTAAAGATGGTGTGAAATTCCACCAGGAAACTAGAGTTTTCCAAAACCCACCTGAACAAGCAAAAATCATTCTGGGAGAATGCCCTGTGGACAGATGAGACCAAATTAGGGCTTTTTGGGAAAGCACATCATCTCTATGTTTACAGAAAACAAAATAAAGCCTTCAAAGAAAAGAACACCTTCCCTGCAGTCAAACATGGAGGAGGTCCAGTGATATTTTGGGGTTGCTGTGCTGCCTCTGGCACTGGGTACCATGAATGTGTGCATGGCATCGTGAAATCAGGAGATTCCTAAGACATGTTGGAGCGCAATGTTCAACCTAGTGTCAGAAAGCTGGGTCTCTGTCGAAGGTCATTGGTCTTGCAGCAGGACAATGATCTAAAACACACTTCAAGGAGCACCCAGGAATGGTTCAAGACAAAACGATGGACTGTTCTGAAGTGGCCAGCAATGAGTCCTGATCTAAATCCCATTGAACACCTGTGGGGAGATCTGAAAACAGCAGTTGGGAGAAGGCACCCTTCAAATCTGGGAGAACTGGAGCAGTTTACACAAGAAGAGTGGGACAAACTGCCAGTAGAGAGGTGGAGGAAGCTCATTCATGGCTATAGGAAGCGTTTGACTGCAGTTATTTTGTCCAGAGTCCGTACTACCAAATATTAAGTCGAGGGTGTCAATAATTTTATCAATGCCATTTTTTTATTTTCTGATTTTAAAGGATATATTAGGTTCTAAATTAAAAACAAAGGTTCTGTTATATTAACAATGAAGTAAAGAATTCTGGAGACCAAAAACTCTTATTTTTTAAAATTATAATAAAATAAAATAATAATAATAATATAATAATAATTTAAAAAATCATAAGAAAATAATATTATAATAAAAAATTTTATTTTTCGAGAAAATTGTGAGTTATTTGAAAAAAGTGCAAGGGTGCCAATATTTTTGGCCACGACTGTATGTATATGTGTTTGTGTATATTAATGTGTGTAGAAAATTGTGTGTGTGTGTATATATATATACATATATACATATTGTTACGGAACCCAACGTCGGCCTATGGTTCCCCTTTGAGGGGGGATTAGCCCCCTCGTCTGTTACTGACCGACGTGGTCCCGGGGGTATGACGCCACGCCCAGTCGGCGCTGGGTAGGGTTTTAGGCCCACAAGTCCTATGACCTAAATACCAGCGCTTCCCGGTACGCGAAGGAACACCCCCCCGCTCACGGCCGCAGCGTAATGGATGTTGCGCCGAGCGAAGCGAACTGCGGCGTGAGCCGTTTACCAAGACTAGACACGATTCCTTAAACGTTGGCCAAATCGTGCCACCGGTATTCAATTGGGAAATCACCAAAACGACAAGGATGTGAAGAAGAAGAAGACAAAAAGGGTTTGAAATATGACGATAATTTATTACTACTATTTACAAGACCAAAGAAACCAAGGAGAAGGAAGGATACGAAAATAAAGACAGAAAGAGGGACGGACCAGAAGGACACAGTGAAACTTAGCTTACCTATTACAGTCTTACTTAGAAACCCAAGGACAAGACAAAAGACAGACTACGATCACACTTACACGACTGGGGAATGGAGGCAGGAATGACTGGAAGGAGGAATTGGAAGGTTCAGCTGGGGCAGATGGTTCGGGCTTGATCCCGCAAGGGACGTCGGGCCTCGACCGCAATCTGGTTCCCGCGGGGTAACGGGTCGAAGCTGCCTGGTGGAGTCGACGCTGCTTGTGGAGCCAAAGCTGCTGGTGGAGCCAAAACTGCTGGTGGAGCCAAAACTGCTGGTGGAGCCAAACTGCCGGTGGAGCCAAACTGCTGGTGGAGCCAAACCTGCTGGTGGAGCCAAAGCTGCTTCTCTGGCTCACCTCAGGACGCGTCTCCCTTCTCTCTCCGAGGGCTCGTCTCCACTCATCTGCCTTTACCAAGCTCGTCTGGACTCATCTCTCAAAGGCTTCCGCCCGCGCTTATATAACGCCTCGGGCGATCAAGCCGCCGGCCTCCAGGAAACGCCCATCGGGTCGCCCTCCGCAGTCCGATTGGTGGGCACGGGCTCTCTGGCTCCACCCTTGATGATGATGGGCGGGCACGCCCTTCTTCCCCGAGCTGACCACGCCGTAATGGCGGCAAATGCAGTTGGCAGTAGAGGCTTTGGGAATGGGAATGAAAGGGGATCTATCTATTTGAATTCGGTGCAATGGAGTGTCAATTAATGGAAGACACAGCCTTAACCTACATAGAATAAGGAAATAAACTACCAACAAGGAGGAAATCTATGATTGGCTAACGTGATTGTTTATGACCTAATTACGGGACGCACTTTGACCTTTATACACAACTGGAGGAAGGAGGGTGATATTTTACAATGTACTACACATTAAAAAAACAATTCTCATATCCACAACACTGCACCCTCCTCCTCTTAGGCACGTCCCAGGCCTATTACCTTTACTTTTAGTGTGGCACGTAGGTGTAGTTCCCTTTACATTTAACCTGACCCTGAGTGTGACCGTTTTAAAACACAAATAAATATGTCCCGCTGCTCCATTGCACCCTGCCTAACAGATTTACGCCCACAACTAACCGAATTGCGGAATTGTCTTCAAACTACAACATAAACGATGGGGGAGCATTATTTACAGTTACTCTATTTTATTTACAAAACTAACCCAGGACCTGTGATTGTTCTTTTGGGGGGGAGACAGTCTGCCCTGCATCAACGCACCAGAAAGCACCCAAAAATGCACCAAAACCACCATCAAGCACCAATCGGTGCACAGTCACCACAGTTCAATAAAAAAAACCCAACAAACCCTGGTGCTGGTCTTCCTCTTCGGCTCCCTCTGCTGGCCATGGTTCTTCCAGATGTTGTCATCTTCTTTGCTGGCGGCCTATTTGCAATAATAAAACTTGCACAGAAAACGTGTCCGTCTTTTATTTATTTATGGCCCACAGGGCCGACTATGTGGTTCACCTGTGTGGCATCGGTGCCCTGTGACCAAGGTCCGCCAGCAAGATCTCGGGCCTTCATGGCCGGTTCCAGCAGAGGGGCCATGCCCCAACCCATGGGGTCCATCAGTGGTGCTCAGCCACAGACATGTGGTCCATAAGGTGGTGCATCGATGCAGACACCTGTGGTTGCGAGAGTTTCGGGCGCACAATGGCGGACTCCCGCACGCTCCCCTCGGTGCCCAGTGGTGCACAGTCCTCGTGAGGGAGACAAGAGGGGGAAAAGACAGGTGAGCGAGGGGTAAGGTCACAAGGGTACACATCAATAAAGGCAATGCAAGGCGAGGTGCGTATGGAGACGGAGCGGAGAAAAGCTCGTCCCTACCGTACGTCACCCCCCCCTGTTACCTACTCTACCCTTGCCCTTACCCCATGTTTACAACAATCTACACATTACAAATTCGTCACTAATGTCTTGTCTTCCCCATATTTCCCCTATACCAAATTCGTCTTCACAATCCCTCTAACCAAAATTTGCCATCACCAACTCATCATCAATCCTCCTAAGGAGGGAGAGATTGAACAACAAAGCACAATGTCACACCCACGTCATGATGCGTCTCACATTCCAAACATTTGCACAATAAAAAATAATAAAACATGGCATGGTGTGGAGTTTTGTCACTTCAGGTGAGTGGATGTAGATGGTGCGAAGAGATTCTTAATCCTAACTACCTTCGAAATGGCTTTAACACACTTTACACCATAGATATATATATATATATAGATTGGCAGTGGGTCACGACAGGGCGAGATTTCCGGCCGCCATCTTGCCACAGGAAAGCTTTCAAGTTGCCATCTGTGGAATGCACTCGCGTTATCGTCATTTGCAAGTTATTGTTGATTAAATTGACTACAACTGGCGAACAAAGTATCAGGTTAGTGTCGTACATTGGATTAAAACACATTCAGTTGCCAGACTCTGATAATGTTGTAACCTTGGTGATATTTAACGCATCGTCTGCCTGTCTACACTAACACTGGTTCATAATAGAATGTTAATTCTCTTAAATGTTCTGTCCATGAGGTACATGTACCTCCAAAATGCAGCTCTCATAAATCATTGAATAAAGATAGGAGATTCTGGGGCACATTTGGGACTATCCATGACTCATGAGGAAACTTGGCCATGTTCAGGAATTCTCATGGGGTTAGAATTCTCGACCGAGATCTTCAACACCAAGGGGTTGACTTATCCTGTATTCAATATTATTGCCAAGCAGTCAAAGGTAGGCCTATTATATTTATATAAGCATTATAAATATAAGCATTAACTTTTACATTGTGCTTGTTCTTTCTTCAAATATAGGAGGGAGTAGCCTAGGCTACAGTTAAGATGCCCAGGCAGTGTGCACATGCAAGATGCCGAAATATACAGAGGAAGGGGAATGGTCTGACATTTCATCTGTAAGTTGAATACCACAATATCTCTTCTAAATATATGACATGTATATCTCTTATTTGTGTTTACAGGGTAGTAGACCTAATACAATCTGCAGGTTTGAGGTCTGCTTTCCATGCAGTTCAATCAGATTGAATTTAAACAATTAGCTATCTTATTTTCAGCTTCCCCACCAGTGAAGGGCATGAAGAAAAAAGAAGGAAATGGTGTATTCAGATGAAACTACTGGACAACAGCATCACATACATTGCCGGATGGATAGTCAGGCGTGTGTGCAAAGCTGTGCAGTGCAACACTTGCAGACTTGCTTTGTTCTCCGATTCGATGCCTCAGGATTATTCTCAGTCCTACCACCTGCTCAGGCTGAAGAACAATGGTGGTCTTATGATCCCATCACCAGGTGTGGTGAAGGTCTTGCACACTGCTGAGAAGGCCATCCAGAGCCTTATGGATGTGCACACAGTCAAACTCTGTACATTTCAGCAGGTTCTACTATGTGTGAAGGAAATGACAGCTTCAGAAGAACTCTTTGATATGGACAATCATATCATTGAAACCCAATATGGCATAGATAATCACCTGTACGACCTGATAGGTATTCTCACCAATGCTTATTATGACCTGAGGCAGCACCACGTTGCAAAGACCTACAATGTTAGGCGAATGGGGATGTCAATAAGACACGAGTCAACCAAGCTGGTGCTGTTCAAAGGCCAGTGATTGACAGGCATACCCAGTGTACAGTTACTGTACACACACTCAGTGTACATATGTACATGTGTGATATCACTAACCCGTGTATTTGTGTTTTATTAAAATGTTGTTAACGTGTGATGTGGTTTTATTTCTTAGCTCTGTGTATATCCATGAATATATTACATGTAACAATCTTTGATTCTTTTTATTAAAATTGCGCAATGATAGTGGCATCTTTCATTCAAACAAATATTTCTCCGTTAATATTTGCACAGGAAACCAACAAATGCTTGGCAGAGATTTGGCCACAGCTGCTGGTATTTTGTGTGGGTGTCTGCGTAAGTTTTCTGTTCATATCCCTTCAACTTTGCTTGGGAGAGCAGTTTTCGTTGGTGTTGCGAAGATTGCACCGTCGTTAACTAGTGTGACGTGCTGGTCTGCTGTTGCTGTGAGGCAGAGTTCAAACCGCAAGGAAAGTGTGGTGCATATAATGTAAGCCTATATATTTATTGCTATTTTCAACGCAAAAGTGGACAAGTACAAATGTTAAAGAAAGCAGTTAAATTCAATGATGACAGATCCACATTGTGCTTGTGAGTGACAACCTTCAACTCCTGCAAATAGCAAGTCAAACAATGAACGCCTTGACACTGTTACAATAATTAATATGTGAACATATTGTTCTCACACTGGGGCAAATAGTCCCAGACCCCTCGCTCGGTATAAGGTACTGTATTGTACAATATGATGAATTAATCCTTGTCCATGTATTTAAATGGTCTGTTTATTAGTCCCAAAATGGCTTCAGCTGCGGCTTTGGAGCATTGCAGTCTGGGTTTGAGATCATTATATTAATCCGTACACCAAGATTCATTTTCTGGTGATGTTTCGCTCAATTCTTTATCTTCCATGTTGTCGATATGTTTGTTGCCAGGACCAATATGCTTGACTTTGCATTTATCCTTGTTGAATGGTCAACAAATCGCTGAACAAACAACAGGCCATATCCACAGGCTGATATAGAGTACCATCGCGAATCCTGAAACAAGAGCTGTCAGTGCCAGTCACGTCTTCCTTTTCCTCTCTCGAGCCCGTTACAAGAAAAAAAATCCAGAAGACTCGTCACTAGACTAGAAATATAGACCAGAAATCTGGACTCGTCACTGAAGATCACGTGATTCCAGTGTCCTGGCTGCCATTGCCGGTGCTCTCTGGCCCATTGCAATCGGCGCTGGCGGTGTTATCTGGTCAGGCGTGGCTTTCTCAGGGGACGCCTGGCACGATAGCCTGCTTGAACCAGTCGTTGGTTGACTAGCCTTCTGGATACAGGCACATAAACACCCGTCCCAGGTGTTTTATGGCTATGAGGTGTTTTTATTACGTGTTTGATGGCTGTGAGGTGTTTTTAATTTTGTGGTGGTGAGGTGTTTTTATTACGTGTTTTATGGTTGTTATGTGTTTTTATTATGTGTTTTATGGCTGTGAGGTGTTTTTAATTTCGTGGTGAGGTGTTTTTATTACGTGTTTTATGGCTGTGAGGTGTTTTTAATTTCGTGGTGGTGAGGTGTTTTTATTACGTGTTTTATGGCTGTGAGGTGTTTTTAATTTCGTGGTGGTGAGGTGTTTTTATTACGTGTTTGATGGCTGTGAGGTGTTTTTATTACATGTTTTATGGCTGTGAGGTGTTTTTATTACGTGTTTGATGGCTGAGGTGTTTTTAATTTCGTGGTGATGAGGTGTTTTTATTACGTGTTTTATGGTTGTTATGTGTTTTTATTATGTGTTTTATGGCTGTGAGGTGTTTTTATTACGTGTTTTATGGCTGTGAGGTGTTTTTAATTTCGTGGTGAGGTGTTTTTATTACGTGTTTTATGGCTGTGAGGTGTTTTTAATTTCGTGGTGGTGAGGTGTTTTTATTACGTGTTTGATGGCTGTGAGGTGTTTTTATTACATGTTTTATGGCTGTGAGGTGTTTTTATTACGTGTTTTATGGCTGTGAGGTGTTTTTAATTTTGTGCTGGTGAGGTGGTTTTATTACGTGTTTTATGGCTGAGGTGTTTTTATTACGTGTTTTATGGCTGTGAGGTGTTTTTAATTTTGTGCTGGTGAGGTGGTTTTATTACATGTTTTATGGCTGAGGTGTTTTTATTACGTGTTTTATGGCTGTGAGGTGTTTTTATTACGTGTTTGATGGCTGTGAGGTGTTTTTATTACATGTTTTATGGCTGTGAGGTGTTTTTATTACGTGTTTTATGGCTGTGAGGTGTTTTTAATTTCGTGGTGAGGTGTTTTTATTACGTGTTTTATGGCTGTGAGGTGTTTTTATTACGTGTTTGATGGCTGTGAGGTGTTTTTATTACGTGTTTGATGGCTGTGAGGTGTTTTTAATTTTGTGGTGGTGAGGTGGTTTTATTACGTGTTTTATGGCTGAGGTGTTTTTATTACGTGTTTGATGGCTGTGAGGTGTTTTTATTACGTGTTTGATGGCTGTGAGGTGTTTTTATTACGTGTTTGATGGCTGTGAGGTGTTTTTAATTTCGTGGTGGTGATGTGTTTTTATTACGTGTTTTATGGCTGTGAGGTGTTTTTATAACGTGTTTGATGGCTGTGAGGTGTTTTTATTACGTGTTTTATGGCTGTGATGTGTTTTTATTACGTGTTTTATGGCTGTGAGGTGTTTTTATTACGTGTTTTATGGCTGTGAGGTGTTTTTAATTTTGTGGTGGTGAGGTGGTTTTATTACGTGTTTTATGGCTGAGGTGTTTTTATTACGTGTTTGATGGCTGTGAGGTGTTTTTATTACGTGTTTGATGGCTGTGATGTGTTTTTATTACGTGTTTGATGGCTGTGAGGTGTTTTTATTACGTGTTTGATGGCTGTGAGGTGTTTTTAATTTCGTGGTGGTGATGTGTTTTTATTACGTGTTTTATGGCTGTGAGGTGTTTTTATTACGTGTTTTATGGCTGTGAGGTGTTTTTATTACGTGTTTTATGGCTGTGATGTGTTTTTATTACGTGTTTTATGGCTGTGAGGTGTTTTTATTACGTGTTTTATGGCTGTGAGGTGTTTTTAATTTTGTGGTGGTGAGGTGGTTTTATTACGTGTTTTATGGCTGAGGTGTTTTTATAACGTGTTTGATGGCTGTGAGGTGTTTTTATTACGTGTTTGATGGCTGTGAGGTGTTTTTAATTTTGTGGTGGTGAGGTGTTTTTATTACGTGTTTGATGGCTGTGAGGTGTTTTTATTACATGTTTTATGGCTGTGAGGTGTTTTTATTACGTGTTTTATGGCTGTGATGTGTTTTTATTACATGTTTGATGGCTGTGAGGTGTTTTTATTACGTGTTTTATGGCTGTGATGTGTTTTTATTACGTGTTTTATGGCTGTGAGGTGTTTTTAATTTTGTGCTGGTGAGGTGGTTTTATTGCGTGTTTTATGGCTGAGGTGTTTTTATTACGTGTTTGATGGCTGTGAGGTGTTTTTATTACGTGTTTGATGGCTGTGATGTGTTTTTATTACGTGTTTTATGGCTGTGATGTGTTTTTATTACATGTTTGATGGCTGTGAGGTGTTTTTATTACGTGTTTGATGGCTGTGAGGTGTTTTTAATTTCGTGGTGGTGATGTGTTTTTATTACGTGTTTTATGGCTGTGAGGTGTTTTTATTACGTGTTTTATGGCTGTGAGGTGTTTTTATTACGTGTTTTATGGCTGTGAGGTGTTTTTATTACGTGTTTTATGGCTGTGAGGTGTTTTTATTACGTGTTTTATGGCTGTGAGGTGTTTTTATTACGTGTTTTATGGCTGTGAGGTGTTTTTAATTTTGTGGCTGTGAGGTGTTTTTAATTTCGTGGTGGTGATGTGTTTTTATTACGTGTTTTATGGCTGTGAGGTGTTTTTATTACGTGTTTTATGGCTGTGAGGTGTTTTTATTACGTGTTTTATGGCTGTGATGTGTTTTTATTACGTGTTTTATGGCTGTGAGGTGTTTTTATTACGTGTTTTATGGCTGTGAGGTGTTTTTAATTTTGTGGTGGTGATGTGTTTTTATTACGTGTTTTATGGCTGTGAGGTGGTTTTAATTTCGTGGTGGTGAGGTGTTTTTATTACGTGTTTTATGGCTGAGGTGTTTTTATAACGTGTTTGATGGCTGTGAAGTGTTTTTATTACGTGTTTGATGGCTGTGAGGTGTTTTTAATTTCGTGGTGGTGATGTGTTTTTATTACGTGTTTTATGGCTGTGAGGTGTTTTTAATTTTGTGGTGGTGATGTGTTTTTATTACGTGTTTTATGGCTGTGAGGTGGTTTTAATTTTGTGGTGGTGAGGTGGTTTTATTACGTGTTTTATGGCTGAGGTGTTTTTATAACGTGTTTGATGGCTGTGAAGTGTTTTTATTACGTGTTTGATGGCTGTGAGGTGTTTTTAATTTCGTGGTGGTGATGTGTTTTTATTACGTGTTTTATGGCTGTGAGGTGTTTTTAATTTCGTGGTGGTGAGGTGTTTTTATTACGTGTTTGATGGCTGTGAGGTGTTTTTATTACATGTTTTATGGCTGTGAGGTGTTTTTATTACGTGTTTTATGGCTGTGAGGTGTTTTTAATTTTGTGCTGGTGAGGTGGTTTTATTACGTGTTTTATGGCTGAGGTGTTTTTATTACGTGTTTTATGGCTGTGAGGTGTTTTTATTACGTGTTTGATGGCTGTGAGGTGTTTTTAATTTCGTGGTGAGGTGTTTTTATTACGTGTTTTATGGCTGAGGTGTTTTTATTACGTGTTTTATGGCTGTGAGGTGTTTTTATTACGTGTTTTATGGCTGTGAGGTGTTTTTAATTTTGTGGTGGTGAGGTGGTTTTATTACGTGTTTTATGGCTGAGGTGTTTTTATTACGTGTTTGATGGCTGTGAGGTGTTTTTGTTACGTGTTTGATGGCTGTGAGGTGTTTTTAATTTCGTGGTGGTGATGTGTTTTTATTACGTGTTTTATGGCTGTGAGGTGTTTTTATTACGTGTTTTATGGCTGTGAGGTGTTTTTATTACGTGTTTTATGGCTGTGATGTGTTTTTATTACGTGTTTTATGGCTGTGAGGTGTTTTTATTACGTGTTTTATGGCTGTGAGGTGTTTTTAATTTTGTGATGGTGAGGTGGTTTTATTACGTGTTTTATGGCTGAGGTGTTTTTATAACGTGTTTGATGGCTGTGAGGTGTTTTTATTACGTGTTTGATGGCTGTGAGGTGTTTTTAATTTCGTGGTGGTGATGTGTTTTTATTACGTGTTTTATGGCTGTGAGGTGTTTTTAATTTTGTGGTGGTGAGGTGTTTTTATTACGTGTTTTATGGCTGTGAGGTGTTTTTAATTTTGTGGTGGTGAGGTGTTTTTATTACGTGTTTTATGGCTGTGAGGTGTTTTTAATTTTGTGGTGGTGAGGTGGTTTTATTACGTGTTTTATGGCTGTGAGGTGTTTTTATTATGTGTTTGATGGCTGTGAGGTGTTTTTAATTTTGTGGTGGTGATGTGTTTTTATTACGTGTTTTATGGCTGTGAGGTGTTTTTAATTTTGTGGTGGTGAGGTGTTTTTATTACGTGTTTTATGGCTGTGAGGTGTTTTTAATTTTGTGGTGGTGAGGTGGTTTTATTACGTGTTTTATGGCTGTGAGGTGTTTTTAATTTTGTGGTGGTGAGGTGGTTTTATTACGTGTTTTATGACTGTGAGGTGTTTTTAATTTCGTGGTGGTGATGTGTTTTTATTACGTGTTTTATGGCTGTGAGGTGTTTTTAATTTTGTGGTGGTGAGGTGTTTTTATTACGTGTTTTATGGCTGTGAGGTGTTTTTAATTTTGTGGTGGTGAGGTGGTATTACGTGTTTTATGGCTGAGGTGTTTTTATAACGTGTTTGATGGCTGTGAGGTGTTTTTATAACGTGTTTTATGGCTGAGGTGTTTTTATAACGTGTTTTATGGCTGTGAGGTGTTTTTATAACGTGTTTTATGGCTGTGAGGTGTTTTTATTACGTGTTTTATGGCTGAGGTGTTTTTATTACGTGTTTGATGGCTGTGAGGTGTTTTTATTACGTGTTTGATGGCTGTGATGTGTTTTTATTACGTGTTTGATGGCTGTGAGGTGTTTTTATTACGTGTTTGATGGCTGTGAGGTGTTTTTAATTTAGTGGTGGTGATGTGTTTTTATTACGTGTTTTATGGCTGTGAGGTGTTTTTATTACGTGTTTTATGGCTGTGAGGTGTTTTTATTACGTGTTTTATGGCTGTGATGTGTTTTTATTACGTGTTTTATGGCTGTGAGGTGTTTTTATTACGTGTTTTATGGCTGTGAGGTGTTTTTAATTTTGTGGTGGTGAGGTGGTTTTATTACGTGTTTTATGGCTGAGGTGTTTTTATAACGTGTTTGATGGCTGTGAGGTGTTTTTATTACGTGTTTGATGGCTGTGAGGTGTTTTTAATTTCGTGGTGGTGATGTGTTTTTATTACGTGTTTTATGGCTGTGAGGTGTTTTTAATTTTGTGGTGGTGAGGTGTTTTTATTACGTGTTTGATGGCTGTGAGGTGTTTTTATTACATGTTTTATGGCTGTGAGGTGTTTTTATTACGTGTTTTATGGCTGTGATGTGTTTTTATTACATGTTTGATGGCTGTGAGGTGTTTTTATTACGTGTTTTATGGCTGTGATGTGTTTTTATTACGTGTTTTATGGCTGTGAGGTGTTTTTAATTTTGTGCTGGTGAGGTGGTTTTATTGCGTGTTTTATGGCTGAGGTGTTTTTATTACGTGTTTGATGGCTGTGAGGTGTTTTTATTACGTGTTTGATGGCTGTGATGTGTTTTTATTACGTGTTTTATGGCTGTGATGTGTTTTTATTACATGTTTGATGGCTGTGAGGTGTTTTTATTACGTGTTTGATGGCTGTGAGGTGTTTTTAATTTCGTGGTGGTGATGTGTTTTTATTACGTGTTTTATGGCTGTGAGGTGTTTTTATTACGTGTTTTATGGCTGTGAGGTGTTTTTATTACGTGTTTTATGGCTGTGAGGTGTTTTTATTACGTGTTTTATGGCTGTGAGGTGTTTTTATTACGTGTTTTATGGCTGTGAGGTGTTTTTATTACGTGTTTTATGGCTGTGAGGTGTTTTTAATTTTGTGGCTGTGAGGTGTTTTTAATTTCGTGGTGGTGATGTGTTTTTATTACGTGTTTTATGGCTGTGAGGTGTTTTTATTACGTGTTTTATGGCTGTGAGGTGTTTTTATTACGTGTTTTATGGCTGTGATGTGTTTTTATTACGTGTTTTATGGCTGTGAGGTGTTTTTATTACGTGTTTTATGGCTGTGAGGTGTTTTTAATTTTGTGGTGGTGATGTGTTTTTATTACGTGTTTTATGGCTGTGAGGTGGTTTTAATTTCGTGGTGGTGAGGTGTTTTTATTACGTGTTTTATGGCTGAGGTGTTTTTATAACGTGTTTGATGGCTGTGAAGTGTTTTTATTACGTGTTTGATGGCTGTGAGGTGTTTTTAATTTCGTGGTGGTGATGTGTTTTTATTACGTGTTTTATGGCTGTGAGGTGTTTTTAATTTTGTGGTGGTGATGTGTTTTTATTACGTGTTTTATGGCTGTGAGGTGGTTTTAATTTTGTGGTGGTGAGGTGGTTTTATTACGTGTTTTATGGCTGAGGTGTTTTTATAACGTGTTTGATGGCTGTGAAGTGTTTTTATTACGTGTTTGATGGCTGTGAGGTGTTTTTAATTTCGTGGTGGTGATGTGTTTTTATTACGTGTTTTATGGCTGTGAGGTGTTTTTAATTTCGTGGTGGTGAGGTGTTTTTATTACGTGTTTGATGGCTGTGAGGTGTTTTTATTACATGTTTTATGGCTGTGAGGTGTTTTTATTACGTGTTTTATGGCTGTGAGGTGTTTTTAATTTTGTGCTGGTGAGGTGGTTTTATTACGTGTTTTATGGCTGAGGTGTTTTTATTACGTGTTTTATGGCTGTGAGGTGTTTTTATTACGTGTTTGATGGCTGTGAGGTGTTTTTAATTTCGTGGTGAGGTGTTTTTATTACGTGTTTTATGGCTGAGGTGTTTTTATTACGTGTTTTATGGCTGTGAGGTGTTTTTATTACGTGTTTTATGGCTGTGAGGTGTTTTTAATTTTGTGGTGGTGAGGTGGTTTTATTACGTGTTTTATGGCTGAGGTGTTTTTATTACGTGTTTGATGGCTGTGAGGTGTTTTTGTTACGTGTTTGATGGCTGTGAGGTGTTTTTAATTTCGTGGTGGTGATGTGTTTTTATTACGTGTTTTATGGCTGTGAGGTGTTTTTATTACGTGTTTTATGGCTGTGAGGTGTTTTTATTACGTGTTTTATGGCTGTGATGTGTTTTTATTACGTGTTTTATGGCTGTGAGGTGTTTTTATTACGTGTTTTATGGCTGTGAGGTGTTTTTAATTTTGTGATGGTGAGGTGGTTTTATTACGTGTTTTATGGCTGAGGTGTTTTTATAACGTGTTTGATGGCTGTGAGGTGTTTTTATTACGTGTTTGATGGCTGTGAGGTGTTTTTAATTTCGTGGTGGTGATGTGTTTTTATTACGTGTTTTATGGCTGTGAGGTGTTTTTAATTTTGTGGTGGTGAGGTGTTTTTATTACGTGTTTTATGGCTGTGAGGTGTTTTTAATTTTGTGGTGGTGAGGTGTTTTTATTACGTGTTTTATGGCTGTGAGGTGTTTTTAATTTTGTGGTGGTGAGGTGGTTTTATTACGTGTTTTATGGCCGTCGATGCTTCACCTGCACGCTTACATGCATACGCTACCCCTTTCTTGCTCATACATGCAGCCGTTTCCATGCTCCTCGTCGTACCTCTTCTTACACACCTCGGTACACTCATTCCGCTCACCGACTTGGTCACACACCTGACCACCGAACACCTTGGCACACATTCGTCGCTCGCACACCTCACCAACACACCTCTTCGCGCCCCTTTCTCGGTCACCTCCTTTGTGACAATCACAGGTGTGCTCTCACCCGCACACCCAACCACGTGCCTCACTACCAATTCCAGCGTGCATTCCCACTCACGCTCTACCATTCCAGGTGTGCATCCTTCCATTCCAGGTGTACATCCTCGCTCATCTGTCACAACCAACTCACGCTCCGTGTCACTCTCACTACTCTCACCTCCACTCTCGGTCGCGCACTCACCCTTACTCTCGACAGCACACTCTTTCCTCATGCACCCGTCCGTTACACACCTTTCTCGCGCATCCTTTTGCGCACACTCTTTCGTTACTTCCTCCGTAACACTTACCACACCGCGCTTCCATGTACCCCCTCGCACACGCGCTTCGACCAACTCACTCTTGACGGCACACTCACTCCTCGGCGTGCACTTTTTCCTCACACACCCCATGGTCGGACATTCTCGCACACCTCTTTTTTCGCACACCAGACCTGTCGCACACTTCACCAACAGCCTCTCACGAACACCCGGATCCAAACCAATCCCCAAGCCGACTGAAGCTTTCCTCACATCATATACATTGCCACTCACCTCTGTACCTCGTCTCCGCACCTGCTTTGCCACCTGCAAACTCTTTATTCGGTTAGTGAGCATCACATCATGAGTTGAGCACCGACCTTGCACCAATTCCATTACCTCCTCCTGGATTTCTCTCTTAGTTTCTGTCCGTCTCTTCTTAATTTCACTCACCTCTTCTTCCACTTCCTCTAATTTTTGTTTAACCTCTTTTATTTCTCGGTGCGTCCCCTCTATCTCTTCCTCTAACACCACCTTAACCGTTTCTATGTGCGTCCTCACCTCTCGGTCCTTCGTCTCCATTACTTCTGTCACCTCCTCCAACTTCTTCGTCAACCCCTCATGTACCATCTGACATTCCTTTTGTGTTGCTATTAATTCGTTTTTAATATAATGTCCTTTTGTGTCGCTTTTAAACCCCCGATAATTGCAGTGTTCTTTTCCACTTGGTCCGCTAGTTCCCTTTGTCCGACTGTCAGCTGTTCTACTCCCTTCGTCAGATCTTCTATTCCCCCCTGTAACCTAGCCGTATTATTCCTCACCTCTTTCTCCATACACTTCTCACCTCGCTTTACCTCCTTGCGTAGCCCCGAAACCTCCTCACTCACACCTCGTCGTATCTCCTCCTTCATCTCCTCCCCTTCTTTTGTAGATGCCGCCCTCATCTGTCCCAATTCATCCCTCTGAGCATCCAGTTTGGTTTCTACCCCGATTTTTACCTCCTCCATCTGCTCTCCCATTTGTTTAATTTCTCGGGCGGATTGCTCCCCTATCTCCCGCAATTTGTCCTCCATCCTATTTTCTAACCCCATTAACCCATTTTTCACCCCCTCTATCTGATTCTCCTGGGCAGCCATTCTATTTTCCACCCCCATTAACCCATGTTTCACCCCTTCTATCCCATTGTCTAACCCCTCAAATTTCTTGTCTAATCCCTCAAATTTCTTTTCTAATCCCTCACCGGTACCCCTCGCTTCGTCCCTCATTACCCCCAATTGCTCACCCTGAGCATCCATCCGGTTCCCCATTTGTCCCATTTGGCCCTCCAATCGCTCACCCAGTCGCTCAATTTGGCTCCCCATACTCATCTGTACAGCTGCCTGTAGCTGCGCAATGAGGGCCTGCATGTCAATCCCTCCCACTTGTGCAGCGGGCGCGGCCGCCATAGCCATGTGCGAGGCGCCATTTTGTGCGTCTGATACCCCCTCAACCGCCTCCTCATTGCTCTCCTCCTCCCTTTCTTTCCCTAAGTCCTGGGTTACCCCTAACCCGTCTATCTCCCCCACCGACATCCGATCGCCTTGATTGTCCATGGCGCGATCTCAAAATTCGGGTTTTATAAAACAAAATAAATTTCGGCAGCTTGTAATTTTGAGCGCGTTAAGCGCGCTTCGGGTCCGATCTCACTCCTCGACACCAATTGTTACTCTAATAGTACAATTGGTGTTCCAAAATTTGGGCCTAACAAATTTAGTCCCAGGTCCGAATCCAACTCCTGACAACCAATTGTTACAGACGCGGTTTTAGATGTTAGTTTACCGAGCGGTTTGGTATTACCGCGTCCGAACAGTTACTCCCCGATTAGCCCGATTCCACCCGACGTTGACCAGATCGCCCCACAGATATTCAATCGGGAAACCTCTAAAGCGACCGAAAGAGAAGGAAAAGAGAAAAAGACAGAGTACGGAGGAAGAACAGATTTATTATACACACACAAGCAAAAAGGAAGAGCGACCAAAATTATTTACAAGCAATGGATGGAAAAAGCAGTCACACAGTGCATCGTTAGCTTATTCTACTCAATTTACTTAATCCCAAGACAACGAGTAGGACAGGACGTTCACACTTACACAGGGGATATTGCAGGCAGGTAGGGCTTGAGGTGGATTGCTTGAGAGGGAGGTAAGGTCGGAGGCAGCAGCTCTCAATTCCTCGCGGTTTTGGCGGGAAAACCCTCCGTCGCGTATCCGCTGCTGTAGACGTCACGCGCTGGTTCGGCACACCTGCTCCTCTGCTTCTGGTGGAGCCGTCTCCCTCCTTTCAGCGCGTCTCTCCAAAGCTGGTTTCCTTGCCGAGTACCTCTCGTCTTTGGCTTGGAGCATTTCGCATCTCACCGCTCCTCTTGGTGCCGCCTCTTCGCTCATCTCCCAGGTCATCTCGTAAAGCAGTCCCTTACAGTCGCTTTTATAACTCGCGGCGGAATCAAGCCGCCGGCTGCGAGGGCACGCCTACCGGTTCGCTCACCGCGGTGCTGATTGGCCATGCGACCCTCTGGCTCACTCCTCCCCTCTATGACGAGGTGGAGACACGCCTTTCTTCTCCGAGATTAGCACATGGGCAATGGCGGCTTGCGGGATTGAACACAACTCGCACCCTTTTGAAAGGAACTTTGGAGAGCGGAGATGTTTGGGGAAATTGCAAGGGCCTACTCTTATTTTGTTTGATACAATGCAAAGTCAATCTAGTGGGAAACACAGATTTAGCCTACATGGAATAAGGAAATACACTATTTAAAAAGATATATCGTGACCTGCGTGTAAGTTTCATGGAATTAACTAGGAGGACGGCTGCGACCATTATTTACATTACCAGGGTGTTACCATACTCTTGTAACGTTCACATTGTAACGTTTTCACATTCGTTACACTTCCTCCAAAATTGTTACACTTCTCAAAAACCGTTACACTTCTCAAAACCGTTACAATATATATATATATATATATATATATATATATATACATATATATATATATATATATATATATATATATATATATATATATATATATATATATATATATATATATATATATATGTGTGTGTGTTTATGTGTGTATATATGTGTATATATGTACATATGTAGATTTTAGCTTATATCTATTTTTCAATTGCTCAAGTAAGCTAACCATTACCCTATTTGTATATTTCAATTGCTCTAGTAAGCTAACCATTAGCCTATTTGTATATTTCAATTGCTCAATTAAGCTAACCATTACCCTATTTGTATATTTCAATTGCTCAAGTAAGCTAACCATTACACGATTTGTATATTTCAATTTCTCAATTAAGCTAACCATTACCCTATTTGTATATTTCAATTGCTCAAGTAAGGTAACCATTACCCTATTTGTATATTTCAATTGCTCAAGTAAGCTAACCATTACCCTATTTGTATATTTCAATTGCTCAAGTAAGCTAACCATTACACGATTTGTATATTTCAATTTTTTTTTTTTTTTTTTTTTTTTTTTTTGTATACAAGATCGAGCCTCGTGAAAGAGCGAACATTAATCACACAGAAAGACAAACAGACACACAAAACAAATAACATCGGGAGCGGTAGACAAGATGGGGAGAGAGGGGGAAGGACACAAACACAACATTTGAGAGCAGGGACCGAGAGACATGGAGACATCGAGAGAACTGTGGGAGGGAGAGGGCTGTGGGGGGGAGGCATGGGAAGGGGGGGGGGGGTGGGAGAGGTATAAAACATATGGACACTGCCAAGACTTCCAGGAAAGAAGTTGGAATTTCAAACAAGGTGGATCTGGGGTGAATTAGTGGGGGTAGAAAAGATCAAGGTTTTGGATGGGGGAAGATAAGAGATGGTGGTGAACAGCTGTTTTGAAGACCTGGAGGGAGGAGTGTGATTGAAGTGAGTGTGGGAGTTTGTTCCAGAGGCGGGAGAAAAGAGGAATGAAAGAGTGAAGGTGAGCAGAGAGCCGAGATTTCGGCAGTTTAACCATCAGAGGGTGGCTGGCAGATCTTGTGCGACCTGTAGGAATATTTGGGGGACAGAGCACAGAGAGAGCTGGGGGAGCAAGGCCGGAGAGGAGTCGGTAGAAGACACAAAGACCACCTACCTGCCTGCGGTGAGTGAGTGAAAGGCCCTCAGAGATAGCTTCATCACGGGAGATTCCAATGATTCTGAAAGCTTTGGATTCAACAGCGTGAAGCCGAGCCAGGTGTGAGGCAGGAGCACCAGCCCATAGGGGAGAACAATATTCCATTGAGCTGCGGATGAAAGCCTTGTATGTGGTGAGGAGCTCAGGTGTGCCTAGGAAGGACTTCGCACGACGGAGGATGCCCAGTCGGCGACTGGCTTTGGAGGCCAGCTTGGAAATGTGGCTTTCCCAAGAAAGATCATGGCAGATGGTGAGACCCAAAAGCTTGAGCGACAGAACTTCTTGGAGAGGATTGTTGAGAAAGTAGATGGGAGGGTTGTCCAGTCGATCTTTTCGGAGAGACATAGTAAGAGTGTGAGATTTGTCAGGATTGAAAGACATGTTCCACATGTTTGACCAGTCTGTGATTTTGTCCAGGCCTTCAGAGAGTGAGGAGGCTGCAGACTGCCGATCTGAGGGAAGAGGAATGGAGCGGCAGAGAGTGGAGTCATCAGCAAAGAGATACAGAGGATTTTCCAGAGAGTCGGAGAGATCATTGATAAAGACCAGAAAAAGCACAGGGCCCAGCACACTGCCTTGGGGAACTCCAGCCTGAACGGGAAGGGGAGATGAGAGAAATCCATTCAGGGCCACACGTTGACTACGACCAGAGAGGAAGTCCGCAAGCCATGCATGGAGATTTCCATGGATACCATAGGAGGAGAGTTTGGTGAGCAGAGCTGGGTGCCAGACCGTAACGAAGGCACGTGATATGTCAAGGGAGACAGCTCTGATTTCCTGTTTGGCATTGAGGACCTCCATCAATTGTTGAGACAGCAGAAGCAGCATGTCCAGAGTAGAGTGACCTGGTCTGAAACCAAATTGATGATCAGAGATCAAGCCATTGGAGAAGAGGAAAGATTTCATATCCGAAGCAATGATGGATTCCATGACTTTGCTGATAATTGGGAGCAGGCTGATTGGTCTGTAGTTGCAAGGATCTGTTTTTGCACCTTTTTTGTGTAAAGCGGTAATGTTTGCTGATTTCCAGGATGCTGGCAGATGACCTTGAGCAAAGGATAGGGTGAAAAGAACAGAGAGAGTGTGAGATAGAGCGGCAGAGCAGGATTTTAGGACCCGTGGGCTGATGCCATCTGGTCCAGTTGCAGAATCAGAGTCGAGATTTGACAAAAACTCCTCCACCTTGTCAGGAGAGAAGGTCACAGAGTCCAGGAGCAGTTTGGTTCGACTGGGAAAGGTGGGAACAGAGAGAGATGGGTTTGGGACTAAGGATTTTGAGGCAAACACAGAGTTGAGGCATTCGGCTTTGTCACGTGCGATGTCAACTGCGTGGCCATTTGAGGTAAGGGAGGGGATGGAGGGGGAACAAACACCAGAAACGGATTTGACCAGACGCCACCAGGATTTGGAGGAAGGAGACAGGTTTGAGAGTTCATTCTTGAGTGAGGAGAGATCGTGCTTCCTGGCACTCCTGAGGGTAGACACACACTTGTTCCGAGCTTGGTGGAAGGAACTGAGATTTCCTTCAGTTGGATTAGCCTTCCAAGAGGCAAAGGCAAGTTGTTTCAGGGCAACTGCCTCACCACAAGATTCAGTGCACCATGGACGGGAGGAAGGGTAAGACAACTGAAGGCGAGATGGGATAAATCTGTGCATGAGAGAGATCAGTTTGCTTTGGAAGAATTCCCAGGAAGAATTGATGTCAGAGGCAGTGGAGATGGGAGACCAATCCAGACGATTGATGGCTGCTTGAAGACCGTCCCAGTCGGCCTGAGTGAAATGCCAGACTCGTCGACGCTGAGGAGGCTCTCTGAGAATGGCCAGAGAGATGTCCACTTTGACAAGCACATGATCAGAAGAACCGATTGGAGCAGAAGAAGAGCAGCAGACATTAGCAGGGAAGTTAGTCATAACCAAGTCTAGAAGAGAAGATACTCCATTGGCTGAGATCCGGGTCGGGAAATTGACAGATTGTGTCAATCCCAGTGAGTCACAGAAGTCCTTTGCTGAGGTGCCATGACTGGTGAGAGAGGAACCCACACCCAACCAGGTGGCATGATGACAATTGAAGTCACCACATATGAGGAAGAGAGAGTTGGGATGAGTGGATAGAAGTTGGTCCATGTTGTCAGACAGTGAAATGTAGATGGAGTCATCACTGTTTGGGGGACGGTACAGAACACATATGAACAAAAGGTGGGAGCGGAGAGGAAGCCATAGCCAGAGGTACTCCTGGGGGTGAGGAGGAGAGAGGGCAGTGCAAGGAGAGTGAGGAAGAGAGTTTTTGATAAAGATAGCCACCCCACCACCAGGCCGAGGCTCAGGTCTATCATACCGGAGGAGGGAGTAACCAGGAAGAAATATTAAGGAATCAGAGACATCTTGAAGGAGAAAAGTCTCTGTTAAGCAGATCAAGTCTGGATTGTCAGAAGCAACCTGTATGGAGAGATCAGTCAGGTTTGAGCGAAGGCCCCGGATGTTTGAGGTCCATACCGTTAATGAAGAGAGAGGGGGAGCATCGGGTACAGGACAGGGGAGGGGAGGAGTAGGGTAAGATGAAGGATGAGAGGGGGAGGTAGGGAGAGCAGTTGTTAGTGTGTCAGCGATTGCAGAAGAGTTCCAAGAAAGGGAAGGATGAGGAGGATGAAAGGTTTGAAGGTGAAGGGATGAGGCACAGAGAGGGGTTGTTTGAGGGGGGGCAGAGGAAAGAAGAAGGTTGAGGGGGGGTGGAGGTATGAGATAGAAGGGAGACGAAGTGGGGAGGAGGCAGCTTTGAGGAGGAGGGGGGAGGAGGGAGAATTGGAGAGGAATGGTATGGGGGGAGATTTGAATGGGAGGGGTTGGGGGGGAGTTTTGAATGGGAGGAGTGAGGGGGGAGTTTAGGAGGGGAAGGGCAAGGGGGGAGTTCAGGAGTGGAAGGGCAAGGGGGGAGTTCAGGAGTGGAGGGGTAGGGGGGGGAGTTTAAGAGTGGCAGGGCAAGGGGGGAGTTTAGGAGTGTAGGTGCAAGGGGAGGGATTTGGATGGGAGGGGCAAGAGGGGAGTTTAGAAAGTGGATGATTAATGAAAGACGAACATTGAAAACAAATTGGGTTTGTTGTGATTTTCAAGTTAGCAATCCGATTCAGAACGATGGAGGAGGGATGGAATGAATGTGAATTTAGACCAAGTAGTGAGGGAGACGTATAAGATATTGAATTTCTTTTTTTTGAGGTGGAATGAGTTGGAGAGGAAATTGAGAAAAGCCTTTTAAATAGGAAGAAAAACAGCGTGTTGTAAAATACCACTGAGTAAAACACTGAAGGGGAAAGGTTATACATATTTAAATAATATTTAAACAGAACCGTGAACCATCTTATGTGCACAAAAATACCAACGGGGGGAGAGCCGAGAGGGACCACCACGAGTCACGTGAAGGGCAAACGGTCTTGTAAGCTAATTGGTCAAGTAAGCTAACCATGACCCTATTTGTATATCTCAATTGCTCAAGTAAGCTAACCATTACCCTATTTGTATATTTCAATTGCTCTAGTAAGCTAACCATTAGCCTATTTGTATATTTCAATTGCTCAATTAAGCTAACCATTACCCTATTTGTATATTTCAATTGCTCAAGTAAGCTAACCATTACACGATTTGTATATTTCAATTGCTCAAGTAAGCTAACCATGACCCTATTTGTATATCTCAATTGCTCAAGTAAGCTAACCATTACCCTATTTGTATATTTCAATTGCTCAAGTAAGCTAACCATTACCCTATTTGTATATTTCAATTGCTCAATTAAGCTAACCATTACCCTATTTGTATATTTCAATTGCTCAATTAAGCTAACCATTACCCTATTTGTATATTTCAATTGCTCAAGTAAGCTAACCATTACACGATTTGTATATTTCAATTGCTCAAGTAAGCTAACCATGACCCTATTTGTATATTTCAATTGCTCAAGTAAGCTAACCATTACCCTATTTGTATATTTCAATTGCTCAAGTAAGCTAACCATTACCCTATTTGTATATTTCAATTGCTCAAGTAAGCTAACCATTACCCTATATGTATATTTCAATTGCTCAAGTAAGCTAACCATCACCTTATATGTATATTTCAATTGCTCAAGTAAGCTAACCATCACCTTATATGTATATTTAAATTGCTCAAGTAAGCTAACCATTACCCTATTTGTATATTTCAATTGCTGAAGTAAGCTAACCATTACCCTATATGTATATTTCAATTGCTCAAGTAAGCTAACCATCACCTTATATGTATATTTCAATTGCTCAAGTAAGCTAACCATCACCTTATATGTATATTTCAATTGCTCAAGTAAGCTAACCATTGGCCTATATGTACAGTCATGTGAAAAAGTAAGAACACCCCATGTAAAGTTTTGACTTTTTCAACATATTTCAACATACAGCTATTTGATCTTCATTTAAACAATATTGACAGATAAAGGTGATATAATATAACAAATATCATGAAACATTTACATTTTGTAGTCCATTGTATAATTTAAATAAACACAAATGCAAATTTCACATGTGGAAAAAGTAAGTACACCCTTGGCTCTAATAGGTGGCATTGCCCCCTTTGGCAGAAACAACCTCAAATAGGCGTTTCTTATAACTGTCTACCAGTCTCTGACATCGACTGGGATAAATTTTTGCCCACTCATGAAATTTGCCCACCCAGAAATTCCTCATGCAGAATTCTTTCAGCTGTGCGATGTTTGAGGGGTTTCTTGCATGCACAGCTCGTTTCAAATCCCCCTACAACATCTCGATGGGATTTAGATCCGGGCTTTGACTTGGCCATTCCAGAACCCTCCATTTCCTTCTTTTCAGCCATTCCTTGGTGGATTTACTGGTATGTTTAGGGTCATTGTCATGTTGCAAGGTCCACCTTTGGTTGAGCTTCAACTTTCCGAAAAGTGGCCTCACATTATCCTCAAGCACCCTCTGGTACAATGAAGAATTCATAGTGGATTCTATGATGGTGAGCTGCCCAGGCCCTGATGCAGCAAAGCTGCCCCAAACCATAATATTTCCACCACCATGCTTTACAGTTGGTATCAGGTTCTTGTGGTCAAATGCTGCCTTTGGTTTTCGCCAAACATGTCTTCTGGTACTGTGGCCAAATAGCTCGACCTTTGACTCATCTGTCCAGAGCACATTATTCCAGAAGTGCTGGTCTTTGCCGAGGTGTTCATTGGCAAACTTTAGTCTTGCCCTGATGTTCTTTCTGGACAGCAAAGGTTTCCTCCTGGCACACCTCCCATGTAGATCAAATTTGTGCAGCCTCTTTCTAATGGTAGACTCGTGCACTTTGACATCAACAGTGGCAAGAGCTACCTGTAGGTCCCGTGATGACATTCTGGGGTTCTTCGAGACTTCTTTCAGCATCTTGCGGTCTGCTCTCGGGCTGAACTTGCTGGGGCGGCCTGGCCTGAACAAGTTGGCAGTTGTTTGGAATTTTCTCCTCTTGTAGATGATCTTCTGGACAGTCGAATGATTGATTTCAAATTGTTTGGAGATCTTTTTAAATCCCTTCCCAGACTTGTAGGCATCTATAACCTTCTTTCTGAAGGCCTCAGAGAGCCCTTTTGATCTAGGCATGGTGACACCACACACTTCAACAACAAAGAGCAAACCAAACCAAATGTCTGAGGTTTAAATAAGACAGGTTCCTCCAAGATCCTCTCTAACGATGTTCTAATCATTTGCACCTGAGCTGGTGCACCTGATTCTAATTTTAGGTATTTGAAGTAGTGATAAATGTAGGGGTGTACTTACTTTTTCCACATGCGAAATTTGCATTCATGTTTATTTAAATTATACAATGGACTACAAAATGTAAATGTTTCATGATATTTGTTATATTATATCACCTTTATCTATCAATATTGTTGAAATGAAGATCAAATAGCTGTATGTTGAAATATGTTGAAAAAGTCAAACTTTACATGGGGTGGACTTCCTTTTTCACGTCACTGTATATGTCAATTACTCAAGTAAGCTAACCATTGGCCTACATATATATTCCAATTGCTCAATTAAGCTTGCAATTAGCCTTTATGTATATTTCAATTCCTGAAGTAAGCTAACCCTATATCTATCTTTCAATTACTCAGAGCATACTTTACCAATACCATAATTTGCTCCCGGATGTATAATTACCAACATTCTCCAACCATAACCTGACGCTATATCATCCACCCTGAAATACCAATCAATCCAGCCATCTCTCGGCAACACACCACTCGGTTTTTATAACCCTTCCTGCAGAAAGCTAAATCTGCATATCTAATTGTTTAATCTCCAAACAATATATTATCTCCATCAACTCCCTGGTCTCTTTTTTCCTGCCCTTGCACAGGCCCAATGTAATCATTGTAGTCAAACACCTGTTACTCACTAAAACTTACAGGTCAAACACCTGTAAGTCTTTTTGAATGCAATCTATGATCAGAAACTTCTTTACTCCTTTTTATGATTAAGACTTTGCAACTGTTAAGCAAGCAGCTGTATTATCCTTATACACCACTTAAAGCCACATAATCAATTTTGACCATCAAAACACAGATAATTGTATGAAGTAAAACACATCAATGGTGAAATAAATTAAATAATAATAATAAAGGTTTGAGCCTTAAAATCAAATTAAAATGCTGATTCAAAGAGACAACTTTATACAACTTTATAGAAATGTTCGGTGGTTGGTTGGAGAGTATATATATGTGGAGGAAAGGTAAAGAAGGGAATGCGTGGTTGGCTGCGGTTTCTCACTCCGATGCATCGTGGATGCACCAGGAGGATTTACCTGCCAAGGGACCGAGCGGGATCGAAGGAAAATTACATAAAATTGTGACAGAAGATAAGCAATGAATTCCCTGCACAGACAGAATTGGCTGCTCAAATAAAGAACAGTACATCCTTTTAAGTGAGGAATCGGGCATAGACAAAGCTTTCAACAATGACATCTTACAGTTCAGGGTGGGGGTGGGGGAAGGGGGTAGGGGTGAGTGTGGGGACCATTAAAAGATGTGGAGAGTTGGGAAAACAAGAGAGCGACAAATACAAAGGAGATTTTCTGGTCTGGTGATCTAGCTTTGATGAAACCTGAGTAATGGCATCATTTGATCCGAAAATCCTCACCTCCATGTGACCTGAAAAACTGTGCAGGTGGATAGGCAGATGGCTGCCTCGAGCAACCCAATCAAGGTGGCTATGCTCGCCTCGAGAGTTTGCAGACCAACGGGGGTGTACAAATTTATTGTGGGTTAAACACGAAAATTGGAAGAAAGGAGGAAATTGTAGTCTTGCTGCTGGCTTGAGGCATCCGAGCGATTTGGCATCTGATCGTGGTCACCACAGAAGTGCAAAACCATCTGCCAATTTGAGGTAGTGCTAAACAATCGGCCACAGCACTATTGGATAGCCCGTAAAACCTAAATAGGCCCCTAGTGTTCTTCAGGGAAGACATTCAGCCATTATTACCAGCCTGCCTCGTGGATAGTACCACATCACGTGGTTGAATATAAAGCAAGCTTGACAGTTCAATTCAGGTTGGGCACAACAAAACCAACTCGGGCCACATCCCTTCGAGGTGAAACGAATGATTTGAGGGAAGCAATGAGGGAAGAATGAGTCAGTCAAAATTATGAAATGATGAAAGGTTTTGTCCCCAGCCCCTACGACAAGGACAGTGATAGGGAGGTGGGGGGGATGGAGAGGGTACATTAAAATGAGCTCCGACTGACAGACCGACTGATCATCTGTCCATGTATGTTTGTGTGTGCAATATTTCAAAAACCGCAATATTTCAAAAACCGTTACACGTTTAGTTTTCATATTGCAGATATCAATTCCTCATACCACCCAAAAGGTGGCGGCCCGAGAGTATCAGCTCATTGTTAGTTCAATATCCATGCTTATGTCGCATTAAACCTTTTGACAAGGAAACACAAGTGATTAATTTGTGAGCCTCCCACGTGTAAGTGATTAATTTGCGATCCTCCCATGTGAAAGTGATTAATTTCTGAGCCTCCCACATGTAAGTGATTCATATGCGGACTTCCCATGTGTAAGTGATTAATTTGTGAGCCTCCCACATGTAAGTGATTCATATATGGGCCTCCCACCTGTAAATGATTAATCTGTGGACCTCCCACGTGTAAATGATTAATCTGCGGCCCTCCCATGTGTAAGTGATTAATTTGTGACCCTCCCACATGCAAATGATTAATCTGCAGCCTTCCCACATGTAAGTGATTAATTTGTGAGCCTCCCACGTGTAAGTGATTAATTTGCGATCCTCCCATGTGTAAGTGATTAATTTGTGAGCCTCCCACATGTAAGTAATTCATATGCGGGCCTCCCACATGTAAGTGATTAATCTGTGGACCTTCCACGTGTAAGTGATTCATTTGTGAGCCTCCCTTGTGTAAATGATTAATCTTCTGCCTCCAATGTGTAAGTGATTCATTTGTGAGCGTCCCATGTGTAAGTGATGAATTTGCCAGTCTTCCGTGTATAAATGATTAATTTGTGAGCCTCCCGTGTGTAAGTGATTAATTTGTGAGTCTTCTGTGTGTAAGTGATTAATCTGTGGCCCTCCCACGTGCAAATGATTAATCTGCGGCCCTCCCATGTGTAAGTGATTAATTTGTGACCCTCCCACATGCAAATGATTAATCTGTGGCCTTCCCACATGTAAGTGATTAATTTGTGAGCCTCCCATGTGTAAGTGATTAATTTGCGATCCTCCCATGTGTAAGTGATTAATTTGTGAGCCTCCCACATGTAAGTAATTCATATGCGGGCCTCCCACATGTAAGTGATTAATCTGTGGACCTTCCACGTGTAAGTGATTCATTTGTGAGCCTCCCTTGTGTAAATGATTAATCTGCTGCCTCCAATGTGTAAGTGATTCATTTGTGAGCGTCCCATGTGTAAGTGATTAATTTGCCAGTCTTCCGTGTATAAATGATTAATCTGCGGGTCTCCCACGTGTAAGTGATTCATTTGTGAGCCTCCCTTGTGTAAATGATTAATCGGCAGCCTCCAATGTATAAGTGATTAATTTGTGAGCCTCCCGTGTGTAAGTGATTAATTTGCAAGTCTCCCATGTGCAAGCGATTAATCTAGGATCCCCCACGTGCAAGTGATTAATCTGCCAGTCTTCCATGTGTAAATGATTAATCTGTTGGTCTCCCACGTGGGAATGATTAATTTGTAAGCCTCCCATGTGCAAGTGATTAATCTGTGGGCCAAAAATGTGCAAGTGATTCATTTGTGAACCTCCCATGTGTAAGTGATTAATCTGTGGGCCTCCCACGTGTAAGTGATTAATCTGTGGGCCGACAATGTGCAAGTGATTAATCTGCGGGCCGGGCCTCCCTTATGTATGTTCATAAAGCTGCCACCATTTCATCTCTCATGATGTGTGAACATGGTCACTTTCAGATAAATGGGGGGAGGGAAGGGCAGAGAAGAGGGGAGGGGGGATTTGATCGTCGTTGGCTGATGGGAGATTCAGATAGATCGATCAGCATTCCCATTTTGCTTTGTACTCTGTACTATGGTCGGACAGAGGTGAGTTCCTTTAGGAATGTGGAGATGCTTTATGATTATTCTCGTCGTTGGAAGTACACACCAATAACATAATGACGATGCAGTTTTATTCAATTGTAAACGGAACTTAAACTTACATGACTTATGGTCGGATCTTATGATCTGGTTCTGGTTCTTATGGCTCTGGTCTTATGGTCTTACTTATGATCGATGTGAATAAAATAATTTATTAGATTTGATTGTGTGTTCGAGTCACCCATGTTGGTTTGGTACAATGAATTAATGAAACAATCCTCATGTCCGGTTGCCAAATGTATTGGTATATGTTTTTAGAGAAAAGTATAGTTGTCCTAATGTGACAAAATGTAAATCTTGTGAGAGTGTCTAAACATTGTCTGCTCCTGATGTACCATGTGATACATGGTTCAACCCAGTAAAGCTTGTATTTTAAGTTACATACTCGATATACTTATCGTAAACATTGAAACAACATAGTTTCTTCGAGGTAATTGCTGTGATTGGCGAAATCGCTGCGTCCCTTTATATGAGGGATCGTTTCTCTGTCTGCAGCTTTAACACAACAACAACAACATGCATTTTAAGGCCATTTTCCCTGCTAGAGCGGGGGTTAGCCTTGCGGTCCCCATGCAATCTTCTCCATCTTGCCCTATTTTCTGCATCTCTCCTTGTTAAGCCCCTTGCCCGCATTTCTTCTTCCACCATCTTTAGCTAAGTCTTTCTCGGTCTTCCCCGTCCTCTACTTCCTTCGACATTCATTTCCATCACTCTTCTCAACCAGTCACTTTCATCCTTCCTCAACACATGACCAAACCATCTCAACCTGTTCCTCTTCACAACATCAATCACAGGCTCTATTCCCATCATTTTTCGCAATTCATCATTTGTCTTCCTTTCTCTCAACGATACTCCGCACATCCATCGAACCATTCGCATTTCCACCCTTTCCAACCTTCGTTGCTGCTCTACGTTCATTACCCATGTCTCGCTCCCATAAATCATAATTCATAACACTTCTCACACATGCAGCATACACCTTTGCCTTCAGCTTCAACGACACTCCCCTCCTCATCAGCACGCCACTCAGTTCCCAAAACTTCTTCCATGCACATCTCACTCGAGCAACCGTTGCCGAGTCTGATCCACCTTCTCCATTCAGCATGTCTCCGAGGTAGCAAAATGTTTTCACACCTTCCAGCTTCACGCCGTCTCCAAGATCCAATTCAACATTTCCTCCATCTGCAGCTCCCTCTGTGCACACCTTACATTTGAATGTAGCTGCCACACTGGTTAATGACCCTCTCAGACCACTACATTTTTGATGAACCCACTCAGCGCACATTGAACATTGAATGGAGTTCACTCCGACACCTTTCATGCACACAGCACAGGGCCACTTCCCAGTTCTTTCCACCTCACCACATGCTTTACAACTTGCCATCACCTTCGTCTTTCCGATATTCACCTTCAGACCCTTTTATCTCCATACATTCCTTCCACTTGTTCATCTTTTCCTTCAGTCCATCCATACTTTCCGCAATCAACACCAGATCATCTGCATACAACAACTCCCACGGTAAACCCTCCTTTACGTTCTGAGCCAGCACCTCCATCACAGCTACAAATAGTAGTGGACTTAGTACCGACCCCTGATGCACTCCCACCTTCACCTCAAACTCACCACTGTTCCCGTCCTTCGTCCTTACAGCTGTGCGCGCTCTTTTGTATATTGCCCTCACTACTCTGATCAACCATTCCTCGACTCCTAACTTCCTCATTGCCCATGTCAATACTTTGCTTCTTTGCTTGATAGGAACCCTATCGAATGCTTTCTCCAGTTCAACAAACCCAAGAAACAACTTCTTCCTCTTCTCCATGTACTTCTCCTGCAACTGCCTAACAATAAAAAGTGCGTCTGTCGTTCCTCTTCCTGGCATAAATCCAAACTGCATTTCGTCGATCTTCACTTTCTTCCTTATCCTCCTCTCCAACACCCTTTCCAATACCTTCATTCCATGCTCCAATAACTTTATCGCTCGGTACGAGCCACACTCTGGAGGGTCACCTTTCCCCTTGTATAGAGGGACGAGGGTACTTAGATCCCAATCCACTGGAATGCGGCCTTCTTTCACTGCCAGATTACAGATCTCTGTCATTCTCTTCACACCCCAACTTCCTGCTGCCTTCAACATATCTCCCACAACTCCCGTCGGCCCTCCCGCTTTTCCACTCTTCATTGCTTTTATCGCTTCCTCAACTTCCTTCTCAGTTATCTTCTCTGCCGGTCCTAAAACTGGGTTACTCTCTATGTTGCCATCCCATTCATTATCTGTATTCAACAGCATTTCCATATATCTTTTCCATCTTCCTTTAATTCCATCTGGGTCCACAACAATTTGTCCCACTTCATCCTTCAAGCAACTCACCCCCATCACATCACACCTCTCTTTCGCTATCTGCTTTGCAATCCTGAGTCCTGCTCTCTGACCCTCTTCCGAATCCAAGCGTTCTCCGAACATTTTCCTACATGCCTCCTGCGCCTTTGCTACCTCTTTCTTTGCAGCCTTCTTGGCTGCCATATAACTTTCATGCTCTGCTGTTTCTGCTCCCGTACCCTTCGCCTTCTGCCACTCCTTGAACTTCTTCCTCTTCTCGTCAATCCTCTTTCCAACTTCATCATCCCACCACCATGTTTCCGCATGCCTCGGTGGTCCTTTTGTCCATCCACATACCTCACCAACGGCTCCCAACAGACTAGCTTTCATTGACATCCAACCACTTTCAAGCTCAACCACTACATCCTCTACCCTACTCAGCCTCTCTTTTAATGCCTACCTTACCGTCACCTCTTTCAACCTCCACGCCTTCATTCTCGGTTGGTACTTCACCCGCCGAGCTCTCCTCGCACCTTTCACCCTTATGTCGCAGACAACCAAGTGGTGCTGTGAAACAGCCTCCTCCCCCGGGATCACTTTTGTGTCCCGGAGGTGCCCCCTATCTCGCCAACGCACCATCAGGTAGTCAATGGTTGTCGTCGACCCACCTGACGTGTATGTAACAAGCTTATTATCCTCTTTCTGGAACTGAGTATTACAAATCAACAAATCAGCTCCATCAGCCAACTCCAAATTCCTTTCACCTTCTCCATTTCTCACACCATATCCGTAACCCCCATGAACTCCCTCAAAACCATCCATACTCCTTCCCACATGTCCATTTAGGTCTCCTCCTACCACAACAACTTCCTCATCTTTCACGTTTTCCATCAGATTCTCTATCGCACACCAGAACTTGTCCTTCTCTTCATCGCTCCAACCAACCTGCGGAGCATATCCCGAGATGACGTTCACCAAGAGCTTTCCAATCATCATTTTCACCATCATCAACCTATCACTCGCTCTAGTCACACTCACCACACTGTTTACAAACTTCTCAGAAAACAGGACACCAACACCAATCATGCCCTCCGGGCACCCTTGCCACACAAACTTGTATTTCTGTCCCTGTCTGCCCTTCACCATTCTCACACCACTTCCCTTCCATTTCGTCTCTTGCACACAACATATGTCCACTCTTCTTCTGACCAATACTTCCACCACTTCTCCTTATCTCCCTGTCATTGTCCCTACATTCCATGTCCCAAACCTCAGAAACCGATCTCCACTTCGGGCTGTACCCTACCCATCTGTAGTTGTAATTGTCATGGTTCTCTTTTTGAGGCAATGTTTTTATGGCCGGATGCCCTTCCTGACGCCAACCCTCTTAGTCGTCTCTTACGACACGCAGGGATACGGTGTACCTATTCTAATCCAGGGTACACACTGGGAAACGTTTAAAACATGGAAATTCTGGTGGGGGGGGGGCATCACGGCTGTGGGGGCCCCGTCAGCACCACGCCACGTTTGCCCGGTCAGCACCATGGCGGCCCAGTCGGCACCACACCCTTGGAAAGGACTTCGATGCTGTGGAGAGATCGAAGCAAGCCTCCTTGCTCGAGCGGACCGGAAGCAGACCTAACTTCCTCAATGCCCATGTCAATACTTCGCGTGGAACCCTATCGAATGCTTTCTCCAGATCAACAAACCCAAGAAACAACTTCTTCCGATGCTTTAACACGGGGACTGAAAATACGTTTCTCGGCTTCTACTCGACGAAATCAGCTGCAAATTTCAGAAGTAAATACTTTGTACGTCGAGGTAATATCTATCTATAATTCCAGTAATCTCTGTATGTCTGTATGTCTGTGACCGCTGTTTCTCGACAACCACGAGTCCGATATACTTGAAACTTGCCAGGTATATTGCTGGGGACCCGAGGATGTGCCTTTTCAAGGTTTCATATTAATCGGACAAGTAGTTACCGAGCTATGTCCAAAAAACGATTCAACCAATCAGAGAGCAGCGAGTTATCACGTGTGCCGAACGTGGCGAACAGACTCTGCCTCGGACGGCACATTTGAGAGCGTATTCATTTATTTCACGTTGGCAAACTATGTTGCCGCTATGTTGGCGTTAAACTATGTTTTAAAACTAATTAAAACTAATTTGCGATTCTTTCGCTTTCCTGCGCGTTTGTGCACGCTATGGCGATTTCTTTACCAAACTCCGCAAGCCGTTCGCTTTGGACCAAACCATTTCATGTAAATAGAGGGGGGGGTTGTCACCGTACTCGCAAGCCGTTCGCTTTGGACCAAACCATTTCATGTAAATAGAGGGGGGGGATTGTCACCGTACTCGCAAGCCGTTCGCTTTGGCTTTGCGAATGGACCAAACCATTTCATGTAAATAGAGGGGGGGGATATAATTTTAGATATATATATAGTACGGGCATGCCCTAGTGTTCCAAATTTCAGCAACGACCGTTTCCGCATTCTTGAGTTATATTTAGAAAACCCTCAAATTCATGTTGGTGTCTGTCAGTCTGTCCATCCGCCCAAAATGTGTTGGCGCTCATATCTCAAAGGCTATACATCAAAACTACATACATGTGCCCTGCATACAGTATATCAGCTAAAACACATTTACTTCTTTATGCAGGTGTATGAATCAAATTGATGTCCCTTTATATGAACATTTCTCGAGCATTACTTGGTTCCTCCTAAGAACACAAGGGTAGTTCAGCATGCACACGAGATTTTTTTCAATGTCCCTTATTTTCTATCGTCTCGCATTTTCCTCAAGCTATGGAACGTCCCTTCTTTTCCATAATTTGCCACATGGCACATACCATATAAATGAGCCTTTTCCCTGGAATTTTTCCCAAGAATCGTTGTTAAAGTATCATTTCATCAATTGCTTGAAGTATTTAATTTGCTACCTGCGATGTATCTCTGCTGAATAGTATTTCTGTATCTTTCAGGGTTCTTTTTACATGCATATTCGAATACAGCAAGTATCAACCGTCATTCTGTGTCTTACTTAATTCGTCCCTCATCACACTAAATGTCTCAAAAGGTGGGAATACAAAATTTAATATCCATTTAATACAATTTCCCTGAAAAGGAACTTTAATGCAAGAGGAGGCCATTGGGCCCATCATGTCTGTGCAATGGTTGTCAACCTGTGGTTTTCTGTCTGTGGTCTATCCTTATTAAATGCTGAGCGTCAAGCAAGGAAACAGCATGTACCATTTTCAAAGTTTTCAACATGACCTCCCAAGCACCAACCTCCCAGATTCAGAGCAGGTGCTCTAACCTCTAACCATTACACCACCTGGTCTGATAAAAAATTTAAAATCTTCAATCATAAGTCGACATCCTGACACCTGTGTACACCCTTCACTCCTCCCATCGGTGTGTCTGTTAGTAATAGCCAAATTACAGTTGTAGCGTTCTCAATGAAATCCCATTTTCAACACCATTGTGATTAGAGTTGGTAAAATGTGGGAGGGATGAGGGAAACACTTCATCGGTGCATGGGCCACGGAAGTAGCACAAAGCCTTTAAACCGGGCCGCAGACCTTTGGCTCCGTGTGCAGGAGTACATGCATCTCAGGCTGCAGGCCGAGGCCCCAATCGAGGTTGAAGATGAAATTATCTTGCCAACTCAGAGTGGGTCCGGTGTGGAGCGACGTTTCAGCCTGGAATTCGTACGAGCCTGGCACCGTGAGCAGCACCCGCTGCAGATCACCCCGGGCTGCCCCTGGCATACAGACAGCCAAATATGATTAGCATCTGGAACATTTCTCATTGCGACACCATGTTGTGAACCAGGAAAACACCATTGATATGTGTGTACCAACCTCAATCCCTCTCTCTGCCTTACACACCAATTACATCAATCACCGTTTATTTTTAGTCCTTCCCTTAATTTTGACTTCTTCGCATGCCTCAACAAAATTCAAGAAGTTGGTAGATTATGATTTGTTTTTCAAACAGGAAGAAAGCAACAGAAAGCAGGTTCAGTGAAGTGTGAAATATCTGCAACATAGTGGGAAACTGTGATTTATGTGCGCATGCCAGTCACAGCATCATGCAACGATGCGCATGCCAGTCACGGCATCATGCAACGATGCGCATGCCAGTCACAGCATCATGCAACGATGCGCATGCCAGTCACGGCATCATGCAACGATGCGCATGCCAGTCACGGCATCATGCAACGATGCGCATGCCAGCCACGGCATCATGCAACGATGCACATGCCAGTCACAGCATCATGCATGCAACGATGTGCATGCCAGTCACAGCATCATGCAACGATGCGCATGCCAGTCACACATCATGCAACGATGCGCATGCCAGTCACAGCATCATGCAACGATGCGCATGCCAGTCACGGCATCATGCAACGATGCACATGCCAGTCACGGTATTATGCAACGATGCGCATGCCAGTCACAGCATCATGCAACGATGCGCATTCCAGTCACGGCATCATGCAACGATGCACATGCCAGTCACAGCATCATGCATGCAACGATGCGCATGCCAGTCACAGCATCATGCAAAGATGCACATGCCAGTCACAGCATCATGCAAAGATGCACATGCCAGTCACAGCATCATGCAACGATGCGCATGCCAGTCACAGCATCATGCAACGATGCACATGTCAGTCACAGCGTCATGCAACGATGCACATACCAGTCACAGCATCATGCAACGATGCGCATGTCAGTCACAGCATCATGCAACGATGCGCATGTCAGTCACAGCATCATGCAACGATGCGCATGCCAGTCACAGCATCATGCAACAATGTGCATGCCAGTCACAGCGTCATGCAATAATGCACATGCCAGTCACAGCATCATGCAACGATGCACATGCCAGTCACAGCATCATGCAAAGATGCGCATGTCAGTCACAGCATCATGCAACGATGCGCATGCCAGTCACAGCATCATGCAATGATGCGCATGCCAGTCACAACGACAGCATCATGCAACGATGTGCATGCCAGTCACAGCATCATGCATAGAACGATGTGCATGCCAGTCACAGCATCATGCAACGATGCACATGCCAGTCACAGCATCATGCAACGATGCGCATGTCAGTCACAGCATCATGCAACGATGCGCATGCCAGTCACAACATCATGCAACAATGTTCATGCCAGTCACAGCGTCATGCAACAATGCGCATGCCAGTCACAGCATCATGCAATGATGTGCATGCCAGTCAAAGCATCATGCATGCAACAATGCACATGCCAGTCACAGCATCATGCATGCAACGATGCACATGCCAGTCACAGCGTCATGCAACGATGCACATACCAGCCACAGCATCATGCAACGATGCGCATGTCAGTCACAACATCATGCAACGATGTGCATGTCAGTAACAGCATCATGCAATGATGCGCATGCCAGTCACAGCATCATGCAACAATGTGCATGCCAGTCACAGCGTCATGCAACGATGCGCATGCCTTTTGCGTCATGCAACGATGCACATGCCAGTCACAGCATCATGCAAAGATGCGCATGCCAGTCACAGCGTCATGCAACAATGTGCATGCCAGTCACAGCATCATGCAACGATGCGCATGCCAGTCACAGCGTCATGCAACGATGCACATGCCAGTCACAGCATCATGCAAAGATGCGCAAGCCAGTCACAGCATCATGCAACGATGTGCATGCCAGTCACAACGACAGCATCATGCAACGATGCGCATGCCAGTCACAGCATCATGCAACGATACGCATGCCAGTCACAGCATCATGCAATGATGCACATTTCAGTCACAGCATCATGCAATGATGCACATTTCAGTCACAGCATCATGCAACGATGCGCATGCCAGTCACCGCGTCATGCAACAATGCACATGCCAGTCACAGCTTCATGCAACGATGCACATGCCAGTCACAGCATCATGCATGCAACGATGCGCTTGCCAGTCACAGCATCATGCATGCAACGATGCGCATGCCAGTCACAGCATCATGCAACAATGTGCATGCCAGTCACAGCGTCATGCAACAATGTGCATGCCAGTCACAGCATCATGCAACGATGCGCATGCCAGTCACAGCGTCATGCAACGATGCACATGCCAGTCACAGCATCATGCAAAGATGCGCAAGCCAGTCACAGCATCATGCAACGATGTGCATGCCAGTCACAACGACAGCATCATGCAACGATGCGCATGCCAGTCACAGCATCATGCAACGATACGCATGCCAGTCACAGCATCATGCAATGATGCACATTTCAGTCACAGCATCATGCAATGATGCACATTTCAGTCACAGCATCATGCAACGATGCGCATGCCAGTCACCGCGTCATGCAACAATGCACATGCCAGTCACAGCTTCATGCAACGATGCACATGCCAGTCACAGCATCATGCATGCAACGATGCGCTTGCCAGTCACAGCATCATGCATGCAACGATGCGCATGCCAGTCACAGCATCATGCAACGATGCGCATGCCAGTCACAGTATCATGCAACGATGCGCATGCCAGTCACAGCGTCATGCAACGATGCGCATGCCAGTCACAACGTAATGCAGCAATCGCTCATATCAGTTCACATGCGACTGGTTTAGTTTTCTCAAACCATCTTAGGGAATGCATAACATGTGCAAGACAGTCAAACAAAATTACATATTGTTGTTGAACAACAAATCATTTAAAAAGCAACAGTTACAATTATAATCTAGTAAGCTTCTGAAAATGCAAAGCCCGTTTGTGTCCATTTGTATTCAAACGTCTTCTTCTTGTTCCATTTGATCAAAATAACAAAGTTTTAAAAACACAGAATGGAAATTGAAGATTTTATGCAGCCTTGACCTTTGAGCTTTCGATCAAAAAAGTAATCAGCTTCTACCTTTCGAATCGTGAATCAATTCATTGACCTGATAAGCAAATTCGTTAAATTTCAGGTCAATCGGGTGAAAATCGACAATTTTTATGCAACTTTGATCCTTGACCTTTTGATCTAAAAAAACAATCGGCTTGTAGCTTTTGATTGGTGAACCATTTCAGTGACACACCCAACATGCGAATTCTTAAAATTTCAGGTCAATTGGATGAAAATTGACAATTTTATGCGACACTGACTTTTGACCATTTGACCAAATTATTATTTTGTCTACTCCATATTCTCAAAATAAAGCTTTGTTGAAAATTTGATGACGAAACTCAAATACTAACAAGAAAGAGCAATCAGAGATTGCAGACCCTCGCCAGGACGTGTTTTTAGTGGTTAAGGCTTTTGTGTTAAAACAAATAGGGGGGCCGTACCACGTGACCTATGACGTCATAATTATCATTTAAAAATTTGACAGGAGGTGGCGCACCTGTGGTGAAAATTTCCTGTTAATCGGACCAACAGATGCAGAAAAAACTAGAACGGCACTCAGTAGAGAGAATACCTCCGCCAGGTGAACAGTTTACATTTTGTATCCCAGAGCAGACCAGAAAATCACAATACAGAATCACATTTAATCAAAATCATCCGTCCACACCTTTTTGAGATATCCTGCTTTGTGTCGTTTTTGGCCCTATCTACAAATGGTGAAAAATCACTTAAAAACTTCTACTAGCCTGATCCGAATCTGAATCTTCACCAAAATCTAATCATTTTGACCTCGTCACATACGCTACATCTCTGCCAAATTTCGTCCGAATCCATCCAAAACTTTTTGAGATATTTTCTTCACAAACAAACAGACAGACTAACAAATGAAAAATCGGTCAGAGACTGAGGACTTGCCGGAATGTACTTTTTTATGGGCCATTTTGGACAAATATGGCGACCGAACCACGTGACCAATGACGTCATCATTTTTTGTTTTCGAAACTAATTTACTCCTAGATTATGCTCAAGAAATTTCATCTTGATCGGATGAAGTTTTGTACTTGTCGAATTATGACGTTATAATGGAGGCACCGATGACATCATCATGAACATATTTTATTCCCCATGGAGAGTTTTTTTTTTATTCTCTTTTTTTTTGTATACAAGTTCTAGGCTCGTCAAAGAGCTAACATTAATCACACAAAAAGTCAAACAGACGCATAAAACACAAAATAAGGGGAGCGGTAGACAAGATGGGAAGAGAGGGGGAAGGACACAAACACAACATGTGAGAGCAGGGACATCGAGAGAAATGTGGGAGGGAGAGGGCTTGGGGGGAGGTGGGAGAGGTATAAAACTTATGGACACCAAGGACTTCCAGGAAAGAAGTTGGAATTTCAAAAAGAGTGGATCTGGGGTGAATTAGCGGGGGTAGAAAAGATCAAGGTTTTGTATGGGGGAAGGTAAGAGATGGTGGTGAACAGCTGTTTTGAAGACCTGGAGGGGGGAGTGGGATTGAAGGGAGTGGGGGAGTTTGTTCCAGAGGCGGGAGAAAAGGGGAATGAAAGAGTGAAGGTGAGCAGCGAGCCTAGATTTTGGCAGTTTAACCATAAGAGGGTTGCTGGCAGGTCTTGTGCAACCTGTAGGAATATTAGGGGGACAGAGCACAGAGAGAGCTGGGGGAGCAAGGCCGGAGAGGAGTCAGTAGAAGACAGAAAGACCACCAACCTGCCTGCGGTGAGTGAGTGAAAGGCCCTCGGAGTTAGCTTCATCGCAGGAGATTCCAATGATTCTGAAAGCTTTGGTTTCAACAGCGTGAAGCCGAGATAGGTGTGAGGCAGGAGCACCAGCCGGTCCAGCCCAGAGGGGGGAACAGTATTCCATTGAGCTGCGGATGGAAGCCTTGTATGTGGTGAGGAGCTCAGGTGTGCCAAGGAAGGACTTCGCACGACGGAGGATGCCCAGTCGGCGACTGGCTTTGGGGGCCAGCTTGGAAATGTGGTTTTCACAAGAAAGATCATGGCAGACAGTGAGACCCAAAAGCTTGAGTGACAGAACTTCTTGGAGAGGATTGTTGAGAAAGTAGATGGGAGGGTTTTCCAGTCGGTCTTTTCGGAGAGACATAGTAAGAGTGTGAGATTTGTCAGGATTGAAAGACATGTTCCACTTGTTTGACCAGTCTGTGATTTTGTCCAGGTCTGCAGAGAGTGAGGAGGCTGCAGACTGCCGATCTGAGGGATGAGGAATGGAGCGGCAGATAGTGGAGTCATCAGGAAAGAGATAGAGAGGATTTTCCAGAGAGTCGGAGAGATCATTGATGAAGACCAGAAATAGCACAGGGCCCAGAACACTACCTTGGGGAACTCCAGCCAGAACAGGAAGGGGAGATGAGAGAAATACATTCAGGGCCACACGTTGCCTACGACCAGAGAGGAAGTCCGCAAGCCATGAGGGGAGATTTCCATGGATACCATAGGAGGAGAGTTTGTTGAGCAGAGCTGGGTGCCAGACCGTATCGAAGGCACATGAAATGTCAAGGGAGACACCTCTGATTTCCTGTTTGGCATTGAGGACCTCCATCCATTGTTGAGACAGCAGAAGCAACATGTCCAGAGTAGAGTGACTTGGTCTGAATCCAAATTGATGATCAGAGATCAAGCCTTTACAATGAGCCATGTCTCAATTTTTTCTATTCAGCACTTTCGGAGATATGGAGGTGCAAATTTTTTCGGTTTTTCCAAGATGGCGGCCGAACTACGTAACCGATGACGTCATCATTATTATTTTCTTCTCCACCAGTTTATGCCAACATTGCACTCAAGAAATTGCATCTTGATTGGATGAAGTTTTGTACTTGTCGAATTATCGAATTATTACGTCATAATGGAGGCCTTGGGCCGAGAGAGTTAAAAATTGGGCACATTCTATTCCAGGGCAAGACAAATATGTGTGTAAAGTATGGCGATGCTAGGTGCAATGATGTAGACGTAGAACTGTGCACAGACAGACCGACAGAAAAACCAACCAACATACTTGCCGGAATCTTTTCCGGCAAGTAACAAACCAACCAACCAACATACTTGCCAGAAACTAGAATCTATACCGGCAAGTCAAAAAGTTTAACCATGGATAAACCATACAAAGTTTAACCATAGATGAACCATACAAAGTTTAACCATAGATGAACCATACAAAGTTTAACCATAGATGAACCATACAAAGTTTAACCATAGATAAACCATACAAAGTTTAACCATGGATGAACCATACAAAGTTTAACCATAGATGAACCATACAAAGTTTAACCTTGGATGAACTATACAAAGTTTAACCATGGATGAACCATACAAAGTTTAACCATAGATGAACCATACAAAGTTTAACCATGGATGAACCATACAAAGTTTAACTATAGATGAACCATACAAAGTTTAACCATGGATGAACCATACAAAGTTTAACCATAGATTAACCATACAAAGTTTAACCATAGATGAACCATACAAAGTTTAACCATAGATGAACCATACAAAGTTTAACCATAGATGAACCATACAACGTTTAACCATAGATGAACCATACAATGTTTAACCATAGATGAACCATACAACGTTTAACCATAGATGAACCATACAATGTTTAACCATGGATAAACCATAAAAAGTTTAACCATAGATGAACCATACAAAGTTTAACCATGGATGAACCATACAAAGTTTAACCATAGATGAACCATACAAAGTTTAACCATCGATGAACCATACAAAGTTTAACCATGGATGAACCATACAAAGTTTAACCATAGATGAACCATACAAAGTTTAACCATGGATGAACCATACAAAATTTAACCATGGATGAACCACACAAAGTTTAACCATAGATGAACCATACAAAGTTTAACAATTGATGAACCATACAAAGTTTAACCATGGATGAACCATACAAAGTTTAACCAAGGATGAACCATACAAAGTTTAACCATAGATGAACCATACAAAGTTTAACCATAGATGAACCATACAAAGTTTAACCATAGATGAACCATACAAAGTTTAACCATAGATGAACCATACAAAGTTTAACCATAGATGAACCATACAAAGTTTAACCATGGATGAACCATACAAAGTTTAACCATGGATGAACCATACAAAGTTTAACCATGGATGAACCATACAAAGTTTAACCATAGATGAACCATACAAAGTTTAACCATAGATGAACCATACAAAGTTTAACCATAGATGAACCATACAAAGTTTAACCATGGATGAACCATACAAAGTTTAACCATAGATGAACCATACAAAGTTTAACCATAGATGAACCATACAAAGTTTAACCATAGATGAACCATACAAAGTTTAGCCATAGATGAACCATACAAAGTTTAACCATGGATGAACCATACAAAGTTTAACCATAGATGAACCATACAAAGTTTAACCATAGATGAACCATACAAAGTTTAACCATAGATGAACCATACAACGTTTAACCATAGATGAACCATACAACGTTTAACCACAGATGAACCATACAATGTTTAACCATGGATGAACCATACAAAGTTTAACCATGGATGAACCATACAAAGTTTAACCATGGATGAACCATACAAAGTTTAACCATAGATGAACCATACAAAGTTTAACCATAGATGAACCATACAAAGTTTAACCATAAATGACCCATACAAAGTTTAACCATGGATGAACCATACAAAGTTTAACCATAGATGAACCATACAAAGTTTAACCATAGATGAACCACACAAAGTTTAACCATAGATGAACCATACAAAGTTTAACCATAGATGAACCATACAAAGTTTAACCATGGATGAACCATACAAAGTTTAACCATAGATGAACCATACAAAGTTTAACCATAGATGAACCATACAACGTTTAACCACAGATGAACCATACAATGTTTAACCATGGATGAACCATACAAAGTTTAACCATAGATGAACCATACAAAGTTTAACCATAGATGAACCATACAAAGTTTAACCATAGATGAACCATACAAAGTTTAACCATGGATGAACCATACAAAGTTTAACCATGGATGAACCATACAAAGTTTAACCATAGATGAACCATACAAAGTTTAACCATAGATGAACCATACAAAGTTTAACCATAGATGAACCATACAAAGTTTAACCATGGATGAACCATACAATGTTTAACCATGGATGAACCATACAAAGTTTAACCATAGATGAACCATACAAAGTTTAACCATGGATGAACCATACAAAGTTTAACCATAGATGAACCATACAATGTTTAACCATGGATGAACCATACAAAGTTTAACCATAGATGAACCATACAAAGTTTAACCATAGATGAACCATACAAAGTTTAACCATAGATGAACCATACAAAGTTTAACCATCGATGAACCATACAAAGTTTAACCATGGATGAACCATACAAAGTTTAACCATCGATGAACCATACAAAGTTTAACCATGGAATTAGATTGACTGGTATTGTCACGTGATCCAGATCGTTTTGTATGGAGTTGAGGCACAATCCTTACCATGAGTCGTGAGGATGCTGCACAATTACGATGTCGCCAGCAGCTGGCTCACTGATTTACTTGATGGAAGGTTAATTTACCTGCCGTGCCTTGTCTGGTCCATACGTGCCGCCATCAGTCCGCATCTCGTCGTCGACGCTTAAACGCCTTATGGCAACTTAGGATGGATGCTTCAAATGCCAACTGTTAAAATAAAATGGGTGCCCACCTTGCCACCCACCTCGCTGCCACCCACCTGCCATCTCCCAGCAACACCAAACGAATCACAATTTCTATACATGAACACCTGTGATTCGAGCAGGTTTACACGAGACGACTTGGGGCCTATCAATGTGAAATAGCGGATGAGCCCCTGATGCAAGACAAGGTGATCGTCCATAGCTCCTTAATATGTTCAATAAGGAATAGTTTCTGAGCACACCGATGACTTCCTAACCAGTGAAAGCAATTGGGATTACAGGTGTTAACAGGTGCAGCTAATACTCACGTGTTGGTGCAATGTCCCTCGAGCCAAGACTTGCACGGACTTTTTGTCAAATAATGAAAAATGGAGGCAGAATCGTGTGATACAGAATGTAAAATTGTCCTCATTTTCGTTACCTATCCAAATTTTGGTTACTATCCGAATTTTGGTTACCTATCCCAATTTTGGTTACTATCCGAATTTTGGTTATCTATCCGAATTTTGGTTACCTATCCTCATTTTGGTTACCTATCCTAATTTTGGTTACCTATCCTCATTTTGGTTACCTATCCTCATTTTGGTTACCTATCCTCATTTTGGTTACCTATCCTCATTTTGGTTACCTATCCGAATTTTGGTTACCCATCCTCATTTTGGTTACCTATCCCAATTTGAATTTTCGACACGATGGTGAATAGGTAGCGATCGTGCTCTTACCTTTGAGCCAGTTAGTCTGGGATCGATTCCGGGCACGACGACAAAATGTCACATCGGTACTTCGCAGGTAAAGCGTTGCTTCACGAAATGTTCCGTCCTTAGGATGAACGTTAAGCCGGCTGTCCCGTCTGCAAGCATTACATAGTGGACATTAAACGTCCCACGGTGTCTTTAACGAAGAGTCGGTGAGTTATCACCAGCATCCTCAATAAATTAGAACTTGCTGCCCAATTCATGTTAATTCGAACTTTAGTGCTGCCCAGCCGGTTCGTGAAAGACTAGGGCCAAATACGTACCACAGCCGATCATCCACTTGGAGATTGGGAATAATTGAGGATAAAGTAGTCGTAGTAGTAGTAATAGTAGTAGTGGTGACAGTGGTGGCAGTAGTAGTAGAGGTAGTAGTAGTAGTAGTAGTAGTAGTAGTAGTGCTTTTGTTGGAAAGGTTACAGAGATTTGCGTTCAGAGCTCATGCAAGCTCAGGCAAACATATGTTCCCAGTTTATTGTCGCTCAATTCCTCATCTCTGCAAGTCCATGGTTTGAACTACAGTAGACAAGATAGAGCATTTTGAAGAGAAAGCACTAGCAAGACAGATAAGGGGAAGGTAAAAGAACGCCAAAGAACACCAAAAAAAAAGAACGCCAAATAACACATTTATACAAATAAGAGCAAAGTATCTTGTGGGGAAACCGTACAAAGTGCATCATTTATAGTCCAGGTTTCCTTAAACTTTTGAACAGTGTTACTATATTCTGCCGCCTTGTACTCCGAAATAATGCGTGAGCGTATTAAGCCCTTCAGACATACAGAACTGTGTTCCACCACATCTTTCTCAATTTTTGCCTTCCTGGTTTTATATATTGCCATTTTCCCACAGGCTAAAATAAAGTTAACAAGGAGATCTCGTGACTTGCTTAGTTTCTTTACCGGGTGCCCGATGATAAAAAGTGTTGGAGAGAAGTGAAGCCAGAAGCGCAAGAGAAGATTTTTCATCACGAAGAACACTGGTTCAAGACGGTGGCATTGAAGGTATATGTGAAATATAGTTTCCCTTTCACCACAAAAGCAGCAATCCTCTGAGACGTTAGTGAAGTGCCGCATCATAGATCCAGAGCTCAGTGCACCATGTAGAAACCTCCAACTTAAGTCTGCCATCATTCTTGGCGTTGGGTAGAGATAGAGTGAATCCCAACGTGGATGAACCGTCGAAGGAAGTGGAGGAATCTCACGCCAGGGAGTATCCAGTCGGGTTGCAAGAGCTATATAATGGAGCGAGTGGATCACTAGCAGGTATATATTTTTCCTTGATAGCCCACAGAACGACATTTCCACTGTGCCAGGGGTCTTACTCATATTGTTTGCAGGTATTGGCTGAGAGAGCTCGCAACATCGTGGTCGGATTTTAAAATCCATGGAGTTACCGATGGACATCTGTCCAGATCCATCACCCTCTTTGGGATTCTCTAGATATTTCAGACAATCGGGAGGCAAGGAGCTTTTGACCTCTTCAAGTATCCTGGAGGGGATCCTGATTGTCCTTAGGCCCATTTTCGCTGCGAGTTCCTTGGGTAAAATAAGCCTTCTCTTCCCATCGTTCAGAAGGTCTCCCACTGTGGATATGCTACCAGCTAAGAGGTTCCTTCTTACTGAAAAGGAAGCCAGAGTTGGGCCCTGTAGAAGAGGGTTGAGAATGAGCGGTTCTTCTAACAGGTCCTTGCCTGGATAAGGAACTGTTCTTTGTACGTCGACTACATTCAAAGCCTTCAGCATTTCTTGATAAAAAAGAGGCAATGTAGCACTAGACAGGCTCCGAGATGTAATGATGAAAAGATTCCTTTTGTACCCAAGATTGAGCACTTTGCTGAAGAAGTATGATGCCAGTGAGCACCATTGTGGTGCAGGGTTCACATGTAGGTAACGTTGTATGGTCTTCAGCCTGGATGCGTGGTAGTGGCTTCGAAGGCAGGGAAAAGACTGTCCACCTTCTGCAAAAGGCAAGCTCAGAATGCCCAGGGAAACCCAGTGTTTACCATTCCAAAAGTAGTCCAATAGCTTCCTCTGCATCTTAACCAGAAACTCCTCTGGAGTGCTTATGCAAGAGAGCCTGAATACTAACTTCGGAATTATAAACTGTTTAATAAGGAGTGTTTTTCCCCTCAGAGACAGGACTTTTAGTAGTCCACTCCAGTCTCTCAACTTTGCTTCGATCTTGTCCCCTAAAGTGTTCCAGTTAATGAGTGGCGAGTACCCATGGGAAGTGGACAAGTGCACCCCAAAATATTTGAGCTAAATGCGACTCCAGGTCAATTTCTGAAAACGTGTTGGTAACTCCTTTACCTGCATTTGTCCAATTAGAAGCCCAGAGCTTTTCCTCCAATTGATTGTAGCAGACGATGCTGCTGAATAGACCTGCTGACAATCATAAACTACTTGCATATCCCTTGTGTAATGGAAATCAGTTCCACGACATTGACCTGAAGGTAGGTTTAATGACAATTTGATCTCTGGCAACATCCTGTAAAAATACAATCATGCAATATATATCAGGATCATGGAATCATGGAGAAAGTTCAGTAATATCAATCAATGCAAGCAAGCCTATATTATCTACGTATATGCACCATCCGAGTCTACAGGTCATAGATTAAATGTCACAGGAGTGTCTCGGAGCAACGGTCGTCCGAGTTCTTATAGACGCCTCTCAGTGGTTAGAGAGAGCATCACACCTGGGTTCAACTTAGATACATTTTCATTACATTCTCCCCACCGTTAGAACTACACTTCCACTAGGCAGGAATCAAGCACGCAGCAGCATTAGTAGAGTAGCGATGTCAGTCCATGCCAGTCGGTCCATCCGTAGCGATCAGGGCGGCGAATTTCCCTGCTAGCACGGGTCCGGAAACTACCGGGTACTACATCCCCAAGCCCGGAGTCCCCCGCATCGGAGTAGCCGCCTGAGGCAGGCGATGGAGGGGGCACCACAGTGCCGACAGGCAGGGGTGTATTTGGTGACGGGAGGGACGGCAGATGCTCCATAGGCGGAGCCACGGGAGAGTCCATAGACTCGTAAATTAGTTCGTCGATGTCCCCGCAAGGGTCGATGGCCCCGCAAGGGGCCAGGTGGCGTACGGAGACAGTGTACTTGCATCCATCAGCCATCAACACGCGAGCATGCTCGGGATTAGCCTGGAGTACCTGCACTTTATCCACTAGTGGATCATACTTGCTCGTGTGAACCGCACGTTTGAGGTAGGCCGGCCCCGGCTCAGCGAGCCAACTAGGTAAAGATTGGATACTACCCGAGCTCCTTGGGTGATGAAACATCCGTTCGTGAGGAGTCTGGTTGGTGGCCATACATAGTAAAGCCCTGATTGAGTTCAGCGCCACAGGTAACGACCAAGCCCATTTACCTAGGCCCCGGCCGAGGGACCTAAGGCTTAGCGTGACGGCCCTCCATATAATCCCATTGAAGCGTTCGACCTGCCCATTCACCTGTGGTCTATACAGGGTGGTATAGCTAGAAGCGACATTATGCTGAAGGAAGAAGCTCCTCACTTCCTGGGACAGGAACACCGCACCTCGATCGGTATGCACATAGGCCGGATTCCCAAACATAGAAAACAAGTTCTGCAGACACCGTATAACCGTGGCAGCCGTCATATCTGCGCACGTGAAAGCGAAAGGGAATCGCGAGTACTCATCAACGATAGTGAGCAGGTAACGAGAGTTACCCGATGCTGGCAGCGGCCCTTTGAAATCCATCGCCAATCTCTCCCACGGCCTAGTAGCTCTGACCAGCGTCCCCATGGGAGGGTTGTAAAAACGCGGTTTGAGTTCAGCACATACAGTACAGTCGCGACAGACCTGGCGAATGTCCTCAACCGAGTATGGCAGATTATGACAACGCACAAAATGAGCGAAACACGTCACCCCAGGATGACACAGAGTGTCGTGCAAAGCGCGCAGACCCTCCAAAGATATGAGGACCGCACACGTTGCCGGCCGCAATAAGGTGTCGGCAACCAGGTTATCCCTCCCCAGGCGATATTTGATGGTGTCACAGAAATCGGCGAGTTTGATGCGCCAGCGAGTGATTTTCTCATTCTTAATGCATTGAGCATGCAGAGAGTCATACATAAACGCAACACTCTGTTGGTCCGTGATGATTTGGAAGCATCGTCCGAGCAAATAGGGACGCCAACGCCGAATCGACTCGACGATCGCGTACGCTTCCTTTTCGACAGACGAATGTCTCCGCTCAGCGCTGGTGAGAGTTCGTGAAAAGAAAGCCACAGGGTGCCCCCCCCCCCCCCCCGGGAGAGAGTCGCTGCTATCGCATGATCCGAGGCATCACTTTCCAAAACGAAAGATTTGTTGTCGTCAATCGTCGCCACAGTGGCCCCAGCGATGTCTGACTTAAGGCCATGAAAAGTAGCCTCGTCACGGTGTACCCCAGAAGATCTATCATGCGCGTGGAGTAACGACATTTAGCCTCATTCATGGTTAAGCGATACCTCTGCGCGACCTCGAGGAAGCGCTTCAGGTTTACATCATGATGCTCCTGGTCATGCCCGCAAACCGTAAGATTATCCAGATATACAAAGACGTCGGTCAAGTTCTCCTTAGCGATGAGGTCGTCCATAGCCCTCTGAAAACACGTGACCCCGTTCGTGACCCCAAAAGGTAGCCGGGTGAACTGGTATAACCTTTGACCCGATTCAAACGCAGCATAGATACGGTCGGCCTCAGAGATGGGGATTTGATGATACGCACTACGCAGATCGAGAGTGCTATAGACCGAGTACTGGACCACCTGTCGAACCAGGGAGTCCATCCCCGGTAGGGGGTAGGCATCCAGCTGTGTAAATCGATTAATCTTCTGTGAATAGTCGATTACCATGCGTTTGCGATGCGCTTCACTTAGTACCACCAGGAACTGGGCCCGCCATGGCGACCGACTAGGTTCTATGATACCTTCCTTTAATAGCTGGGCCGTTTCTTCCGCAATGAATTGCGCGTCAGCTCGTGAGTAGCGTCACGATTTAACCACTACAGGTGTGCAGTCCGTGGTCATATTGGTGAACAGCGACAGCGGCTCTAATCCCTACAAGAGCACACACAGCAAGCATGTCAGTGCCTCCAAATTCCATTTCCAACCGTCCATGTCGCTTAAGAAAATCATGTGCTAGCAAAACATCTGCACATAATGCTGGTAAGACCATAAGATGCACATCCGGAAACATTCGTCCCTTTATCACAAGCTTCAATCGACATTCCCCTTTTGTGCTGAATCTAAGCCCTTGAGAGGCCATAAAGATCTGACGTCTTGTCCCAAGAATCGGCCATCCGTGTTTTTGCACCAGTCGATAATCAACATAACTATCAGTAGAACCTGTACATATCAAAGCACTGGCAAAAATTCCCTCGATCACAAGTGGGATAATAGCCCGAGCCAGGCCAGGTGGTCCTGCAGGTATCGAGCCATCCAGGCGAGATGATTGTGCCTCGCGTGTGGATCCAACGCCAGCTAAAGTTTTCCATGCCGCAGTAGCTTGTAGTTCGTACGTGCAGCCTCCGGATGGCACTCGTGTCACGCGCGGAGTTTCAAAGCCAGCTAGAGTTTTCCGTGCCGAAGCAGGAGCTTGTAGTTCGTACGAGCAGCCTTCGGATGGCGCTCGTGTCACGCGCGGAGTTTCAAAGCTAACATTAGACGTTCGGGTGGCCGATCCGGAAAGTTGGCAGGGGCGCTGAAGGATGCCGGCCAAGGACGGTCGCTCGGCGTTCTGTCGTGTTTCGCCACTTGTTTAGTCGGCACGATGAATCCCACCAAGGTCGAGCGCACAGCCAGGGGCCCACGAGGAGGTGCGATTCTCATCAAAGTCGGGTGAGGCGCCTGCTCTTCGCTCGGCCCGCTGGCTCGGCGATAAGCACATTCATTGTCGAGCGGGTTCGTTTGCCCCGCGTTGCCTTTTGGCAAACCTTTGCAAAATGCCCTGTCTTTGTGCACAAATGACATATCGCATCACGAGCCGGGCAAACAGACCTGGGATGTTGTCGGTTCCCGCAGAAATAGCACGTAGCGTTACGTCCGGGCTTTGGTCCCGTAGCTGCTGCGGCCGTCAAGCCCGGATCAGGGTCTTCCTCGGGAGCAGCCGGGGTCTCCGATTCCAGCAGAGATGCTGTGGCTGCATTCTCGTCCTCAGCGATAGCTCTCTCCGGTCGAGCTTGTCGAGATGTCCCCGCAGTGATGTATGGGTGTTCATACGCGTCGGATTGTTCCCGTGCTTGGGTATAGACGTGAGCTAGCCGTAGTGCTTCAGCGAGCGCCAGGTCGGCTTCTTCAAGAAGTCTTTGTCTGACTACTGAGGATCTGAGTCCTGAGACGAAAGAATCGCGTACAAGATCATCGCAAACTTGTTCATGTGTACGTACCGCCGGCGCACTGTCGGTCAGCAGACGCCGTAGCTCTTGCGCGAAATGATCCAAAGTCTCCGTGGGCTGTTGTTTCCGTATTGCGAGCAGGTGCCGGGAATAAACCGCGCTTCGTTTCTTGATGTAAATTCGCTTTAGCTCTGTCACGGCGGCATCGAATGTCACGCACTGTTCGATAGCCCGGTAAACGTTATGATGCACTTTTGTTTGTAGCACCTCTAATTTCGTTTCATTAGTGACGGCGGCTTCCTGGGCCTTGAATTGATTGTCCAAGGTTTTCAGCCAATGCGTCAGCTCCACACCCGCATCCGCTGCTTGCGGTTCGGCTGCGAATTGCGGCACCTGAATCATTCTGTGTCCCGCCATGTCGCTCACGTTCACCTCTTGTTCTCGATTGGACATCGAGACAAATTGTCATTAATTGTAATGGAAATCAGTTCCACGACATTGACCTGAAGGTAGGTTTAATGACAATTTGATCTCTGGCAACATCCTGTAAAAATACAATCATGCAATATATATCAGGATCATGGAATCATGGAGAAAGTTCAGTAATATCAATCAATGCAAGCAAGGCTAGAATATCTACATATACGCACCATCCGAGTCTACATGTCATAGATTAAATGTCACAGGAGTGTCTCGGAGCAACGGTCGTCCGAGTTCTTATAGACGCCTCTCAGTGGTTAGAGAGAGCATCACACCTGGGTTCAACTTAGATACATTTTCATTACACCTTGCATTACTGGCAAACACGAGAACGTCATCTGCATATGCAGAAAGTTTGAGGTTGACCCTGTTGTGTGGCACCACAATGCCAGTTAGCCTTCTTCTCATCAAACAAAGGAAGGGTTCAATACATAGGGAATATAATTGGCCAGACAGGGGACATCCTTGTCTTATTCCTCTCTCAAATCGAAAGGGCGCGAGCAAGAAACCGTTGACTTTAACTAGGCATTCTGCCGACATGTACAACATCTGAATCATGCCTACAAATCTCCTCTCCAACCCAAAAGTTAGCGAGGTTTCAAAGAGATACTCATGGTTCATCTGGTCAAAGCCTTTCTCCTGATCCAAGGAAAGAAATCCGACTTGAGTCCGAGTCATGTCCGCATACCTTATCAGGTCTCTGACAAGGGATATGTTGTCATGTATTGTCCTGCCTGGAATGGCATAAGATTGGTCTGGGCTGACTAATTTTGCCAGGACTGGTCCGAGACGGAGTGACAACATTTTAGCCATGCCCTTATAATCCACACACAGCAGAGACACAGGGCGGTAATTCTTCAAGTTTTTCAAGTCACCCTCCTTGGGGATCAAGACCAGAATCGCTCGACGCCAAGAAAGGGGCATTATACCTGTATCACATGCTTCCTGAGCTACGCTTAGGTAATCAGGTCCAACCAAGTCCCATACTTTTGTATAGAGTTCACACATAAGCCATCCATGCCAGGGGATTTATCTCTTGATAGGCTGTGCAGGGCAGTTTTCAATTCTTCCAGAGATAATGGAGTCTCCAGCTGCTCCCGGTCTTCTACAGAGGCTTCAAGAAGACTACTCCACAAAGTGCCACCTGCACCTGCATCTGTGCTCTTACCCGAATATAGCTGAGCATAAAAGGCTCCAATTCGTTTTTGAACACCCTCCGAGCCATTGAGCAAGAGACCATCTTCTGCGAGAACACTCGATATAGTCCTGAATTGATCTTTGCGTTTTTCCACCCCTTTGAGATAATTCAGGACATATTCATCCTCAGAAATAAACTGCAAACGAGAGCGCACATATGCCCCTCATGCCTTCACATGGCTACATGATTTAAGGGTGCTCTTCTTTTCTTTGTATGCCTGCAGTTCAGTAAAGGTAAGGGTGGTCAGGTGCTTCTCAAGGTGCAGCAGTTCTTCTTCCAGTCTTTTGATCCCTACCCCAAGTGTTTTGCTCGAACCATACGAGTATTCCTGACATAGCAATTTCAATCGTACCTTGCCTACATCCCACCAGAATCCAAGTGAGCAAAAATCTCCTTTTTTATTCCTCCAGGCTTTCCAAAAATTCAAAAAGATTGACAAAAAGGCTTCATCCTGACTTAAAGCATTGTTCAGGTGCCACAAGCCAGGGCCTCGCCTTGTTTCCGCCAGGGAAAACTTGATCCAGGCCAAGTTGTGATCTGTGAAATGGGCAACTTTTATGCTGGAGTCACTGACACTCTTACACCAATGGTGAGACACGTAAATTATATCGAGCCGGGATTGTGATATATGACCACCTCTGATACTCGTATACATTAATGTTCTGTCTGTGGGGTGTTGTATGTGCCAGGTATCTCTCAAGTTTAACAGTGTTATGGTTTGTTGTAATATTCTTACAGAGGGATTATGCGGCTCCTGACCTATTCGATCAAGGGAGGGGTCTAGAGTGCAAATAAAGTCTCCTCCAAGAATTACACACTCTTCACCAGGCAAGGTGAGCATGAATCTCTGCAACCGGTTGAAGAAAATCCCCCTTGCAACTCCTACCTAAAGAGGTGCATAAATGTTGACGAAATTGACAAGAAATTCTTCAAACTTTGCTTTTATATGTAGCAACCGCCCCACACTGGCTTCCTTTACGACAAGTATTTCAGGTTTCCTCTTTGGTGAAAAGAGGGTAGCCACTCCACAAGAGGTGTCCATTAGGTGACTGAAAAAGGCCAAACCTTCCCATTGGTTTTCCCATCGGGATGCAGCCTCCGGGGTCATGTGGGTTTCCTGCAGAAAGGTTACTTCAAGTTTTTCCTTCACACAGAATGACAATACCTGGTGCACACGGAATGCATCCTTACAGCCATTACATTCAATGATCCTATTCGTAAGTTTGATGTCATTATTGTATTGAGAGTTTTGTTTCTGTGAAATTCATCATCTTAAACGAATTTATATTCAGGCCCATAACTCAACAGCTTTGCTAGAAACTTCCTGACTCGGGCTTGTTTGGCCGAGCCTGAAGTCTTTGTTTTATGTCCCTCTCTCCTTAGTACATTCAAGGAATGCACTAGCAAGTCATAATCTTTCCACTGTTTCAGCGCATTTTCCACTTTCTTCCTGCTATGCAAGCTTTGTTCCAGGAACTCGAGTATCTCCTGGCTGGGAATGCAGGAATGGTGTCCTGCAGGTAGGTCTGTCGCTAAACCAGTCAGTGACCCTTGATAGTCTTCCCCATCACCAATACTTTCCTCATCATCGCTGTCTGGAGGTTCAAGATCCTTCTCCTTTGGTGAACGTGTACAATGTGTCAAGTCTTCTGCCATGTCGTCTCTCAAGGCTGACTTGGCATAGTCTTCTGGTGCAGAGGAACGCTCCTTTGGCTCTGATGCGGTGGACGTTGCTTCACCTGTGGGAAAGGATGCCTCTTCCTCAGTTGGTATAGGAGATCCAACCTTTTGGGGTGGTAAAATAGAGATGTGCTCAACTATTCCCCTTTCTGTGCCAACAGTGAGTGAAGTGACATCACCTGAGATGTCGGTCAGTGCCAGCAACTTTATTGATGCTTGTGTGTCTGGTTCCCTCTCTCTGTCTGTCCCACTGATGAATGCTACTTCAGCATCCTTTGAAACTTCGGTGTTAATCCTTCGGTTCAGAACTGCTCTTGTAGATGTTTCAATCCCTGGTTTATTTTGAAGCTTCGTTGCAGTTGTTATTATTGGATGCATTTTCTCAGGAACCAACATCACAGTATCGTTTGGCCCTGTCAAGTCAGATACCTCTAGGTTGTTTGGCTTTACCATGCTGGGTTTACTACCTGACGGTCTCCCTTCCTGTTCATTCTTCAAACTGTCTTTCGGTGGATCTGAGAGAGAAGACTCCCCATATCCTGTCGTTTGATGAATAGTTTCCTCTTCTTCTTCTTCCATTTCTTCAGATTGGGTTACCACTCTTTTCTCCTTCAGAATACTCGGCCTTACAAATCCCTTTGACACATTACTTCCCGTGTCATCCTCAATTGTACCAGGGTGTTCCATGGTCCCATCCTCTGCGGGTTCTGATTTCCTCTTCTGTGCTCTCTTTGTCTTCCCTGCTCCCACTGTCTGCCATTGATTTATGGCAGCGGAAGAGATGGGATGAGAAGCTGGTTTAGAACTTTCTTGAGGGACCACTGCCCTCGAGCACAAAGGAACAGCCGCCTCTCTTAGGATACCTTCAGTGACGCTGGGATCCTCTCGAGGCTGATCTGGACGTTGAGGAGCTGCAACCTCTTTAATGATAGTGGGGCAGTCTGCTCTCCTGTGATCCTTCGCTTTGCATACAAAACAACGGGGTTCGTTTGTCATATAAAACACCCTGTAATTCTTTCCTTCAAAAGGAATAACAAACGACCCCTCACATTCAGAATCCTTTCCCAATTCAATGGAGACTTGTCTTTTAAAAGACCAGACATGTTGTAGGGAGGGCTCATGACAGCCCAAAGACACAGGCTTGATGGGTGATCTCAACACTCCCAGTTGTTCCAGGAAAGGCACCACGACATTGTCAGGCACGTAAGGGGGTATATTAGATATAATTATCCTTGTACCAAGACTTGAGAGTGGTTCGACTTGTACAAAGAGTCCTCCCACACTAATCCCTTTCTCAATTGCTTTGTTTGCTACAGCCTCTGAGTTAAGAAAGAACACAGCTTGTCCATACATTTTCGAGGCTGCAACTATCGTTGCTGGATCAACCACACTAGCGAGTGCTTTTACATAGGCCTCTATTTGGGTGATTTGTCTCAACTCGCATTTCACCCCATGCTTCCTTGTCAACGCCTTAAACGGGTGGGCAGGACGGTTCCCACCTGCACCAGAGGTAGTAGCGGCCATTTTTGCCCATGTACCATCCAGAGGCATGATTACTATTAACGGTATATTTCCCGTCAAATGAAAATGAAAAAAAAAATACCAATTAGCTCGTTCGTGAGCTTTTGCTTATTTTAGCACGACCGTACCGGTATGCTAAAGATTAACTCAAAAGGATAAACAAACACGCGTTGAGCAAATAACCTATCGGCTCAATTGCCAAAACTATGCAAATTTAGCACAGAAAGTCAAGGGTCATCAAGCAAAAACAAGGAAGTCAAACAATTCTGTGATACGCCACAAAGTCTTGTTAAGCTGGCCGTCCGACCGGTCCTGGGGGTATGACGTCACGCCCGGTCAGCGCTGAATAGGGTAGTAGGCCAATCCTTCCTAAGACCTAAGTACCAGCGCCTTCCGGTACGCGAGGAAACACTCCTGCCCGAGCCGCAGCGTAATTGATGGATTGCGCCGAGCGAAGCGAGCCGCGACGCGTGCCGTTAACGGAAGACTAAACCCGATTGTAAGCGGTTCGGCCGAAATCACGCCACAGGTACTCAATGGGGAAATCACTAAAGCGATCGGACGAGAAATAAACCAGAGAATAAGCAGGAACAGGGATTTATTAATTATTTACACAAAAGTCAAAACCAAAGAAGAAGGGAATGAAAGTAATTTACAGGGCGAAGAAGAAGACGATACACAGGGCAATTCTTAAACACTCTTACTTATACCCAGGGACAAGACAAACAGAACAAACTCACGTACACTAATGGGGTTTTCAGGCAGGAATGGCGGATGGATGAGAAGGGCAGACGGTCCACAGGACTGGTGGGCAGGGAGGTTCGGGAATCGCGGCACGCCGTTGGTGCCCCGCGTGCACGCACTCGCTCTTGGTTCAGCAAAAACCCGGTCGTCAGCGCGTCTCTCTTCGCGTCTCTCTCCAGTGCTCCTTTCTCATGCGTCTCTGCCTTCTCACCGTCTCTTGTGGGGGCCTCGCGCCAAGGGTTTTATAACCATGCCCTTGGAACCCTCTCGAACTCTCCAGACGTTTCTTGCCACGCCCTATCAAGCCATGCCCACCGAGCCCTGGTTGGTCGTTAAGGGCTCTCTGACTCCACCTTTGATGACGAGGTGGTGCCACGCCCGTGCTCTGGTGGCTCCTCCCCCCTTCTCGGCCTTGTGTGTGATGGAGTTTGGCGCGAGGCAGCGAATGCTGCTGGGCTAGCAGAGGCGGTGTGATGCCCACGAAAACAGCCCAACTGTTACTGGCAGCGAACGCTGCCTTACCGCTACTGCACTTGAAGAGCGGGAGACGATTGGGGAAAATTGAAGGGGGACCTATCTTATTTGATTGATGCAACGTAGAGTCAACTATTGGAAACACAGCCTTACCTGAAACACATAATAATGACATAACTATTGAGATCCTAAAGTGTCCTACGTGTTGTACATGGACTAACTAAGGTGCAATCTTTAATTAACAGCCAATTAAGGGGACATGTACACAGGGGTCATTTATAAGGGAATTTACTACTAAATTTACATGTGAAGGTTCTAAAAACCGTAACACAGCACCCTCATTCCTAACGGCACGTCTCGGGCCGAAAAAAACTTTAACTTAATGTGGCATTCAGGTGTTATACCCCTCTACTATTAACCTTGTCCTTGAGTGCGACAGTTTTAAAACACAATTAAGTATGTCCCGCCTGCTACGTTGCATCCTGCCTAACAGATTCACACCCACAGGATAACCGAAGTGCGGAATTATTTTCAAGCTACACATTTACGGTGGGGAGCATTATTTACAAGACACTATTTGTATGTACATGCAACCCAGGACCTGTCATTTTTGTTGTGGGATACAAAAAGAACCCTGTGGGAGGGAGGAAAAAGCATGCACTGCACCGATACACCACCTCTACATGCCCGGGGATGCAGAATTGATATTACAATGCATCCCCGAGCATGAAAACACCAAAGCACCAATAAGCACCATCAAGCACCATCCAGTGCTACATTGCACACACACAATAAAACAAACTGATGGTCTTGTTCTTGTCAGCTCCTTCTGCGGGCCGATGTTCTTGATGTTCTCTCTTGATGTTGTTGTTCTTGCCTGCGGCCTATTTGATGATAATAAAGAAAAAAGGCACACAACGCGTCTGTTTTTTTAAAAATTATGGCCAGCAGGGGCCAACTATGGTGGTCCACCTGCATGGCTTGGTGCCACCTCACCGAGGTCCGCAAGCGAAGATTTCTGGCCGCAATGGCCGGTCTCAGCAGAGGGGTCATTCCCCAAAACGTGGGGTCCATCAGTGGTGCTCGGCCACAGAACGGTGGTCCATAAGTGCGGTGCTTGGCTGCAAGACGTGCGGTCCATAAAGTGGTGCATCGATCCAGGCAGCTGGCAGCGGGAATGCGGGCGCACAGATGCGGCTCCCGCATGCTTTCCCTCAGTGCCCAGAGAGCACGGTCCATGGGTGGGGAGGAAGACAAAGCAGAGTCAGCGATGGGTAAGGGCGCAAGGGTACACATCAATAAAGGCAATGCAGAGGTGAGGTGCACCTGGAGATCGAGCGGAGAAAGCTCATCCCGAAAGTACGTCACCCCTCCCCCCCCCCCCCCCCCCCCCCCCGTCACCTACTCTACCCTCGCCCCTTACCCCATATTTACACGACAATTTACAATTCGTCACTACGTCGCGTCTTCCCCATATCTCCCCTAATTCAAATTCATCCACAATCCCTCTAACCATATTTGCCATCACCCAATTCATCATCAATCCCTCTTAAAGAGGAAGAGATGGAACAACCAGCACAATGTCTCACCCACGTCATGATGCGTCTTACACTCCAAAACATTTGCAACAAAAATAAACAACAAACCATGGCATGGTGTGGAGCACTGTCGTCACCTCAGGTGAGTGGATGCATATGGTGCGAAGGGACTTTTAATCCTAACTACTTTCTAAATGACATTAACACACTTTACATTACCCGGGGTCTTTCTCTGCAAAACCATTGGCCGTCTTACACTATGCAGTTCTAAAAACCGAACTCCCATTGACCAAACTGTGGTGCTCACCAATTTGGGATCTCACTCCCCTGATTCAACTCCCTGTGCCTTTGCACAATTTCAGGACTGGGTCGTGTGGCGCTCCCAGCAGGTCTGCTCACCTGCACACCTCCGCCACTGCAGTTGCATCCGAGCTTACCTGCTCCTTATCCTAACCTATCTAACTGGGGAAGGCCCTCCCTGGCACTTACCCCCTCGGTGCCCTCTCTGGCACTGGGCTACCCGGGTCCGTCCTCCGGACCCTCGGGCCCCACTGAACAACTCTACCGGCTCCCAGAGCCCACCTGCGGCCTCACCTGGCCGACATCCTCACAGTGGCGGAGTGCCCATTTAACCATACACACTAACAGGCCACACGCCCAGCTATTTCCATGTCACTAATGCACCCATCCAAACACCATTCTACCACACGCACCACAGATGCCAATATCCACCACAATTTACCTATACCCTCTACCTACTCTTAAACTACCCTCCCCGGGTATTCGTGAAAGGGGTCCATCTTCCCCATCCACTCCCTTCGCACCAACCACTCCACTCCACATATTCCACCATACTCACTCCACACCATCCATTCCATACTCCATTCCATACTAGCTATTTCACACCACTATTCTCCATACACCTGTTCTTCACTTGCACACCTGTGCTCACACACACCTGGTGGCTCTTGCACCCTCCTTTCCTCCCAGGCTTCTTCATTCACTACAATGCCATTCACCCACACTCACAATACTCTGCTCAATACTCTTTCTACACACACACACAGCATCATCTGATCTAACTGGTGCCCTTCTAAAACTCGCACTTCCCTGTCGCCCCTTATATTATTGCGTTCCCTCATCATTATCATCCAACTAATCTACTTACGTCCCCTACTACAGGTACAATGTCGCTACTTAACTCTACAGTTACCTACTGTCATCTCTAGGTCCCTATACATTTATCCAAACCCTCCCTCGGCGAGCTTGCACTGCTAAACCCCATAATCTATAGCTCATGTGCCCGGGTGGATGTGAGGGATGGTGGATTTGCCATCCCTCCACCTCGGGCATCTCCCACTATCAATTTCACCCATCCAATTCATGCCAATCAAAATTTGCCAATCTTTACTGCCAATCATTTTCGCCAATCAAATTTACCAATCCATTTTGCCAATCCTATTCACTATTCCCAATTTCTAATCAAAACACTATCATCTTCACAGTCCACTCACTTGAGCCTCTCGGTGCGTCGTTACATTATTAAAACCTGGCTTCGCAAAGCCGAGCAATGAATTCGGGTAGTTTGGTCGCCTGCAGGTTGAGTCCGTCTGGTATTCGGTTCAGGGGAGGAGGTTTGGTCGGGCCGAGGTTTAAAGCACCATCCCTACGCAGGGCCTTTCGCTCCCAAGCGCGATGGGCCAACCTTGCCCGGGTGGAATGCCGCCACCATGGGGGGGGGGGGGAGGGGATGCTGTTCTGATCCCTCCTACCTTCCCTCGAACCGGACCGGTCGCTTTGCCCGGCAAAGCCCGGACTCGACCGTGCGGGGCGGGGTCCGGCCCGGATCGTGCGCGATGCTCCGAACAGAAGCGACGTTGCACCGATCCCCGCCGGCTCCCGCAGTACACACAGCCCGGCACGGACCGAGGGCTCTCGTCGGTTATACGTCGGTCTGAACGCTGTCCCGTTTAACGTCGATGCCTTACTTGCATGCTCGCATCCTCGCATCCACCCTTTTCACACTCTCTAAACCCGGCGTTCCAACGCCGCTCGTAAAGCCCACACACTTTGTCACAGCACTCGCTCGTGCATTCTCCCCTCGCACAAACTCAGGTCGACTCATAACGCTCACATACTCTTTTGTGCACTCATCCTCACTTTCACACTCTGTTTCCCACTCACCCTCACTTTCACACTCTGTTGTGCACTCATCCTCACTTTCACACTCGGTTGTGCACTCATGCTCACTTTCACACTCTGTTGTGCACTCATCCTCACTTTCGGTAACACACTCGCGCTCCGACGCCATTCGTACACGCGCACCGTTCACCTTCACACACCTTTTCTTCACACGCGCGCCATTCGCTTTAAGACAGCACACAAAGGACCTTCCACCAACGCCCGGGTGCTTTCGCGATCCCAAGCGCATGAAAAATCCTTTCGCGCCATATACAGTCCGACTCACCTGGGCGCTTCCTCTTCCTCATTCTTTCACCACCTGCAAACTTTCATTTTGGTTACGAAGCACGGCATCATGATGTGAACATGGACTTTGTACATATTCCATCTCCCTCTCCAATTTAATTCCTGACCCTGCCGTCTCCTCAATTTCAATTCCCACTATTTGTTGGGTTTTAATTTCTTTATTTTCTTTTTCCTTGTTAAGCTCGACGACCGCTGGTGCTACTAAAATTTTCTCTACTTCAGCGGTCGCCGGCTTTCCCATACCCCGGGTCGCGATTTCTACCCCGGTCCAGTTACCTGCGCTTTGCTCCAACTCACTCAATCCGTGCTCCTCAACTCGCGTTGCCTCATCGCGTACCCCTGCAACCTCTTCGCTCAACCTGCGGTAAACCTCCCTCTCGGCTTCCCTTACCTCATATGCGGCTTGCCCCCTCGCCAACCCCTCATTAATGTATACACAAAGAATTAAGTTAAGCACCCCCCCGTTTTTTTACAACCTCGCACATTACAAGTTTGTTGTCGTCAAAACAGTGTAATATACCCATGATATTGCTATATTTTCTGGAGAAGTGATATTATGGTCACATAAAAACATAACAATCATGCCGTTTTCAATATTTTATTCTGAATAATTTAAGGTGAAATTTTTTGGGAATTTTAGGCATATTTTCACCTCAATTTAAGTATGGAGCTATAGGTCCATCACGGACAGTGTGGATGACGTTTATGTTGTCTAACGTACAGTCATTGTTCTGAGAAGACCTCTAGCGATCTTTGCATCAATAACGTGTGTAGGACCCACGTGATCGGATCACTGACTCAACCAATCACTTTTTTTCACTTTGATCACTCAATTTCATCAATGGATAATTGCTAATGTCATACCAATCATTATTTGATCTCACATACCTTAGAATATATGCCAATGTATACATATACACAAAGAATATATATTAGGGGGTGCTTACCTTAATTCGTTGTGTAGGGGTGCTTAACTTAATTCTTTGTGTATATTTGGCTTGGCCAATTATTCCCCCCAGTTTGTCCCCTAATCTGCTTCCAAATCCCTCCAATTTGCTTCCTAACTTGTTTCCTACTCCTCCCAATTTGCTGTTTAATCCCTCACATTTGGCTTCGAGCCCCCCGATTTGGCTTCCCATGTCATTTCTCAATTCCTTTATTTCTGCCCTTGATTTGTCCCCTGACTCGACCATAAGGGCCCTTATTTCAGCCATAAATAATTGCATGTCTACCACCGTTGGTACAAAGGGCGTGGCTCTCGCCGCCACGTGTGAGGCGCCATCTTGTGCGCCTGCAACCCCCTCTAACACATCCTCATTGCTCTCCTCCTCCCTGGGGTCCTGGGTTGCCTCTAACCCCTCTTCTACCTCCCCTACCGGCATCCGACCGCCTTGATCATCCATCGCACGATTTAATTTAGATCTTATAATAAAATTTCGGCTGCTCAAAATTTTGAGTGCGTTACGCGCACTTCGGGTAAAATCCCACTCCCAGACACCAATTGTTACGGATCCGGGGGACGACACTCCCGTTAACAAGGGGGGGTTAGTCCCCTTGTCTTGTTAAGCTGGCCGTCCAACCGGTCCTGGGGGTATGACGTCACGCCCGGTCAGCGCTGAATAGGGTAGTAGGCCAATCCTTCCTATGACCTAAGTACCAGCGCCTTCCGGTACGGGAGGAAATACTCCCGCCCGAGCCACAGCATAATTGATGGATTGCGCGGAGTGAAGCGAGCCGCGACGCTGGCCGTTAACGGAAGACTAAACCCGATTGTAAGCGGTTCGGCCGAAATCGCGCCACAGGTACTCAATGGGGAAATCACTAAAGCGATCGGATGAGAAATAAACCAGAGAATAAGAAGGAACAGGGATTTATTAATTATTTACACAAAAGCCAAAACCAAAGAAGAAGGGAATAAAAGTAATTTACAGGGCGAAGAAGAAGAAGATACACAGGGCAATTCTTAAACACTCTTACTTGTACCCAGGGACAAGACAAACAGAACAAACTCACGTACACTAATGGGGTTTTCAGGCAGGAATGGTGGGAAGGATGAGAAGGGCAGACGGTCCACAGGACTGGTGGGCAGGGAGGTTCGGGAATCGCGGCACGCCGTTGGTGCCCCGCGTGCACGCACTCGCTCTTGGTTCAGCAAAAACCCGGTCGTCAGCACGTCTCTCTTCGCGTCTCTCTCCAGTGCTCCTTTCTCATGCGTCTCTGCCTTCTCACCGTCTCTTGTGGGGGCCTCGCACCAAGGGTTTTATAACCATGCCCTTGGAACCCTCTCGAACTCACCAGATGTTTCTTGCCACACCCTATCAAGCCATGCCCCCGAGCCCTGGTTGGTCGTTAAGGGCTCTCTGACTCCACCTTTGATGACGAGGTGGTGCCACGCCCATGCTCTGGCGGCTCCTCCCCCCTTCTCGGCCTCGTGCGTGATGGAGTTTGGCGCCAGGCAGCGAATGCTGCTGGGCTAGCAGAGGCGGTGTGATGCCCACGAAAACAGTCCAACTGTTACTGGCAGCGAACGCTGCCTTACCGCTACTGCACTTGAAGAGCGGGAGACGATTGGGGAAAATTGAAGGGGGACCTATCTTATTTGATTGATGCAACGTAGAGTCAACTATTGGAAACACAGCCTGACCTGAAACACATAATAATGACATAACTATTGAGATCCTAAAGTGTCCTACATGTTGTGCATGGAATAACTAAGGTGCAATCTTTAATTAACAGCCAATTAAGGGGACATGTACACAGGGGTCATTTATAAGGGAATTTACTACTAAATCTACATGTGAAGGTTCTAAAAACCGTAACAATATACTCTTATCTGCAGGCCAGAAGCATTACTTCTATTTATAAGCAAAGTCATGGAATCCATCATCGCTACAATCATCAAGCCTTCCATATTATTTTTTTCCCAAAGAGCCAGATCTCTGACAATTACTTTCAGATCTCTGGATTCTGTCGCCGTCAATCAACTCTGGACATGCTGCTGTTACTCTCCCAGCAAAAGTTGTACGAGCTAAATCTCAAAGGAGAAGTCAAGATTGTCGCCTTAGAAATATCTCGAGCATTGAACACGGTACGACATCCTATCCAACTTACCAAGCTCGCTACCTGTGGCGTACAGGGCTGCCTTCACACCTGGCAAATTTATCAGCCTAAGGTATAATGGATGATTTGACAGGACAGTAAACCCTTAAGTGTCATGGGTTTGAATATCACGCTTTTGACCAATTGTGGAAACCTCTGTGTACTGATTTAGTTAACGAGGGTTTAATTTCGACCAGTCGCAGGATTTGGGCCGAGTTGTGACGGTTATCTCGCCCCACGAGGTCTTTGCACACCGCTAATAATGGAATAGAATTGAAATGTAAAAATATACATGCTGGAGTCCTTGGCACTTGGGTTATAAAGCAACAGCAGAACGAGTTATAAAATAAACACATTGACAGATTACAAAGGAAAACCATTTAAGAGATTAATAGGGGAGGAATATGGGGCGAAGGCCACGTTTCATTGTTCTTTTTTTTTTTTATACTGAATCGAGGCTCGTGAAAGAGCTAACATGTATTTCACAAACAAATCAACCAGACAAACAAAATATACAAAAAGAGGGAGCGGAAGACAAGATGGGGAGAGAAGGGGAAGCACACAACCACAACATTTGAGAGCAGGGAGAAGTGTGGGAGGGAGAGGGCTTGGGGGCAGGAGGCATGGGAAGGGGGGGGGGGGGGTGGGAGAAGTATAAAACACAAGGGGACCGAAATTAGCGGGAGTAGAAAAGATCAAGGTTTTGGATGGGGGAGGATAAGAGATGGTGGTGAACAGCTGTTTTAAAGACCTGGAGGGTGGAGTGGGATTGAAGAGAGTGAGGGAGTTTGTTCCAGAGGCGGGAGAAAAGAGGAATGAAGGTGTGAAGGCGAGCAGAAAGTCTTGATTTTGGCAGTTTAACCATAAGAGGGTTGCAGGCAGATCTTGTGCGACCTGTAGGAATATTTGGGGGACAGAGCCCAGAGAGGGCTGGGGGGGCAAGGCCAGAGAGGAGTCGGTAGAAGACGGAAAGACCACCAACCTGCCTGCGGTGAGTGAGTGAAAGGCCCTTGGAGTTAGCTTCATCGCGGGAGATTCCAATGATTCTGAACGCTTTGGTTTCAACAGCGTGAAGACGGGCTAGGTGTGAGGCAGGAGCACCAGACCAGAGGGGAGAGCAGTATTCCATAGAGCTGCGGATGAAAGCCTTTTATGTGGTGAGGAGCTCAGGTGTGCCAAGGAAGGACTTCGCACGACGGAGGATGCCCAGTCGGCGACTGGCTTTGGAGGCCAGATTTGAAATGTGGTTTTCCCAGGAAAGATCATGGCAAATAGTGAGACCCAAAAGCTTGAGTGACAGAACTTCTTGGAGAGGATTATTCAGAAAGTGGATGGGAGGGTTTTCCAGTCGGTCTTTTTGGAGAGACATCGTAAGAGTGTGAGATTTATCAGGATTGAAAGACATGTTCCATTTGTTTGCCCAGTCTGTGATTTTGTCCAGGTCTGCAGAGAGTGAGGAGGCTGCAGACTGCCGATCTGAGGGATGAGGAATGGAGCGACAGAGAGTAGAGTCATCAGCAAAGAGATAGAGAGGATTTTCAAGAGAGTCAGAGAGATCATTGATGAAGACCAGAAAAAGCACAGGGCCCAGAACACTACCTTGGGGAACTCCAGCCTGAACAGGAAGAGGAGATGAGAGAAACCCATTCAGGGCCACACTTTGACTACGACCAGAGAGGAAGTCCGCCAGCCATGCGTGGAGATTTCCATGGATACCAAAGGAGGAGAGTTTGGTGAGCAGAGCAGGGTGCCAGACAGTATCGAAGGCACGTGAAATGTCAAGTGAGACGGCTCTAATTTCCTGTTTGGCGTTGAGGACCTCCATCCATTGTTGAGAAAGCAGAAGCAGCATGTCCAGAGTAGAGTGACCAGGTCTGAAACCAAATTGATGATCAGAGATCAAGCCATTGGAGAAGAGGAAAGATTTCATATCTGAAGCAATGATGGATTCCTTGACTTTGCTGATAATTGGGAGAAGGCTGATTGGTCTGTAGTTACTGGGATCTGTGTTTGCACCTTTTTGTGCAAAGCGGTGATGTTGGCTGATTTCCAAGCAGATGGCAGATGACCTTGAGCAAAAGAGAGGGTGAAGAGAACAGAAAGAGGGAGTGAAAGAGTGGAAGCACATGATTTTAGGACCCGTGGGCTGATGCCGTCAGGACCAGTTGCAGAATCAGAGTCGAGGGTTGACAGAAACTTTTCCACCTTGTCAGGAGGAAAGGACACAGAGTCCAGGAGCAGCTGGGTACGACTGGGTACGGTGGGTACAGAGAGGGATGGGTTTGGGACACAAGATTTAGAGGCAAACACAGAGTTGAGGCATTCAGCTTTTTCACGTGCGGAGTCAGCCGTTAAGCCGTTTGAGGTGAGGGAGGGGATGGAGGGGGAACAAACACCAGAAACAGATTTGACCAGATGCCACCAGGATTTGGAAGAGGGAGACAGATAAGAGAGTTCGGGCTTGAGAACGGTGAGATATTGTTTCCTGGCTCTCCTGAGGGTGGACACACACTTGTTTCCGGCTTTGTGAAAGGAAATGAGATTTCCTTCCGTTGGATTTGCTTTCCAGGAGACGAAAGCAAGTTGTTTCAGGGCAACAGCCTCACCACAAGATTCCATGTACCATGGATGGGAGGAAGGGTATGACAACTGAAGACGAGATGGGATAAATCTGTGCATGAGAGAGAGCAATTTACTTTGAAAGAATTCCCAGGATGAGTTGATGTCAGAGGCGGTAGAGATGGGAGACCAGTCCAGATGATTGATGGCTGCTTGAAGACCGTGCCAGTTGGCCTGAGTGAAATGCCAGACTCGTCGATGCTGAGGAGGCTCTCTGAGAATGGTCAGAGAGATGTCCACTTTGACAAGCACATCATCAGATGAGCCGATTGGAGCAGAAGAAGAGCAGCAGACATTTTCAGGGAAGTTTGTCATAACCAAATCCAGAAGAGAAGATGCTCCGTTGACTGAGATCCGGGTCAGGAAATTGACAGATTGTGTCAGTCCCAGTGAGTCGCAGAAGTCCTTTGCTGAAGAGCCATGGCTGGTGAGAGAGGTACCCACATCCAGCCAACTGGCATGGTGACAATTGAAATCACCACATATGAGGAAGAGAGAGTTGGGATTGGTAGATAGAAGTTGGTCCATATTATCAGACAGCGAGATGTAGATGGAGTCATCGCTGTTTGGTGGACGGTACAACACACATATGAACAAAAGGTGGGAGCGAAGGGGAAGCCGTAGCCAAAGGTATTCCTGGGGGTGAGGTGGAGAGAGGGCAGTGGAGGGCGAGTGAGGAAGAGAGCTTTTTATAAAGATAGCAACCCCACCTCAAGGACGAGGCTCAGGTCTATCATACCGGAAGAGGGAGTAACCTGGGAGAGATACCAAGGCATCAGAGACGTCATGAAGGAGGAAAGTTTCTGTTAAGCAGATCACATCTGGTTTGTCAGAAGCAACCTGTATGGAGAGATCAGTCAAGTTTGAGCGAAGGCCCTGGATGTTCTATGGGGTGAGGGCCAAGTTTTGTTGCTCTATGGGGCAAGGGACAAGTATCGTTGCTTTATGGCGCAAGGGCCAAGTTTCGTTGCTTTATGGGGCGAGGGCCAAGTTTTGTTGCTTTATGGGGCGAGGGCCAAGTTTCGTTGCTTTCGGGGCAAGGGCCAAGCTTTGTTGCTTTATGGGGCGAGGGCCAAGTTTTGTTGCTCTATGGGGCGAGGGCCAAGTTTTGTTGCTCTTTGGGGCGAGGGCCAAGTTTCATTGGTTTATGGTGTGAGGGCCAAGTTTCGTTGCTCTTTGGGGTGAGGGCCAAGTTTTGTTGCTCTTTGGAGCGAGGACCAAGTTTCATTGCTCTATGGGGCGAGGGCCAAGTTTTGTTGCTCTATGAGGTGAGGGCCAAGTTTTGTTGCTCTATGGGGCGAGGGCCAAGTTTTGTTGCTCTTTGGGGCGAGGGCCAAGTTTCATTGGTTTATGGTGTGAGGGCCAAGTTTCGTTGCTCTTTGGGGTGAGGGCCAAGTTTTGTTGCTCTATGGGGCGAGGGCCAAGTTTTGTTGCTCTTTGGGGTGAGGGCCAAGTTTCGTTGCTCTCTGGGGCGAGGGCCAAGTTTCGTTGCTTTATGGGGTGAGGGCCAAGTTCTGTTGCTTTATGGGGCGAGGGCCAAGTTTCGTTGCTTTATGGGGCGAGGGCCAAGTTTCGTTGCTCTTTGGGATGAGGGCCAAATTTCGTTGCTTTATGGGGTGAGGGCCAAGTTTCGTTGCTCTATGGGGCGAGGGCCAAGTTTTGTTGCTCTCTGGGGCGAGGGCCAAGTTTCGTTGCTTTATGGGGTGAGGGCCAAGTTTCGTTGTTTTATGGGGTGAGGGCCAAGTTTCGTTCTTGCAATGGTGAAGAATCACTTCAAAAATTAACAATTCTAGTATCCGGATCTGGATCTCACCAAAATCTAATCATTTCGTCTCTGGCACAAACCCAACCTGTCAACCAAGTTTCATCCAATTCGGTCCCCAACGTTTTGAAACATCCTACTCACAGACAAACAAACAAACACAGACAGACAGACAGACACAAACAGGGGTAAAAACATAACCTCCATCTACCTTCAGTGGTGGAGGTAAAGAAAGGAAAGTAAATTTGCAAGGGTAGATCAAACTTACAGAAAACAATGAGTATAATTTGTCAATGCCACTGTACCTGCTTATTAGCACCATACCGGTGTACACCGGAGGGGACTATAGGTTTGCACGCCGTCCCTCCGTCCCTCCGTCCCTCCGTCCGTCAGTCCGTCAGTCCGTCACGCAAAGAACAGTTTTCCGGACTTTTTTTCTCAACGCTTAAGGCTAATGATTTCAATGGCTAAGGCTAATGACTTGGCACATCGTTTCCTCATGATAAGTTACAGATCAAGTTCGAACTTCACGACGTTTCGATCATTTTTGACAAAGTTATGGCACTTTGAACTTTGGGAATTCTGATAATTCTGATGATCCTTAACTCAGTGCCATTTTAAGTTTTAATTTCCTTTAAAAAAGATTTTCTCTGCAATAATTGGACCGATTGAGATCAAATTTTCACCATATGAGGGACTCGGTCTGGAGAATATTTAATGGTAATTATGACGTCACATGTCACGTGGTTCGGCCGCCATATTGTTTTTCGTGAAACACGAAAACCCCTTTTTCTCTGCAACGGCTGAACAGATCGAGGCCAAACTTTGCAGACAGAATCGCATACCCATGACGAACAAAAAAAGTCAGCGAGCATAACGTCATGCGTCACATGGTTTCAGAGTTATGACGTTTTTAAGCATGAACCTTTAAAACCGAGCTCCTCCCTCATTTTTGATCCAATCGAGGGGAAACTTCACAGATCTGTTCAGCACTAAAATGTCCTTTTGGAATTGGTTTGGCAGATATTGTTAATTAAACGAAAATATTTAGAAAATGGATATCTCTTGTTTATTCTGGAGTTCTCCTCAAGCCGCACCGCACGCCCTCAGCCTCATCTCGTGAACGTCAACAGCGCAACACAGCGCGCGCTTTCCGGAGGGGTGGAGCCAAGCCGAGCAACATATATATACACATCGATCATTGATCGTGAACCGGAAAATATAATAAATTGCTGATATTTAGCGACTCGAAAGGTTCTTTATCAACAACTTCTTTTGGCGTGCTTCTGCTGACCTGTCTGCAAGGTGTATAAATCGAAGTCCTGAGTGCGAATCACAGGTGAGCCCGTCCTGAGGTAATTAGCGATTGGGAACGATTCAGAACCTCTGGATAAATAACCCTTGGTAATTTCCCCAAAAGTTTTCTGGACGACAGACTGCCGGTAGGGGACATGTATTGCAGCGCAATACTCAGAATGCTTGTTTAATTTGAAGTTCCGCAGAATTTTCTTGTCCATCGAAAGACTTTCAGCATCGAGTAGCACACTTCCGATTGAGTCACTTAGAACAAGGTCAGCATCCATAATTTCCAGCGACAGGATGCTCTGAACAGAACAGAACATGGAAAGAGTTGTGAGACACCTCATCTTTGAGAAAAGGAGGAAACTGAATATCAGCTACACAGAGAACCAGCACAGATCTACCCACCATATAGTCTCCCTTACATCACGCACCTTCACTCCTGAAAGGAATTCGTACTGGAAGTTTTCCTCCCAGCGTGGATTGTTGGAGTTCATCACCACCTTTGTTCTCGAACCTTCCAACATGGCCCTGGGTAGGGACATCCTCACGAAGCAGTCCGACTTGCTGACTGCAACAACGAGGCCAAGTGTCACATAAAGTATCACTGTAATGGTATCCTTCACAGACAGATCTATGTTAAGGAAATAACTACATACGTCAGGTGACATTGGAAATTTGGCCCATGTGAAGCAATCACTTACTGCTCTGGGTTTGCGCTACGTGTATGTTGAATCTGTAGTTGCTCTTTCCATCTTAATCAAAGCTAAGTTTCCTGAACCGGATCCGTCGTGTTGTACTGATATATTTTGTCCCAATGTTGCTGTTTGTGTTTTCGTCCAATTTTTTTCGTCCAATTCGTTAAATTGTACCTTTTTTATGTTGAAGGCTCCAGTCATGGACTATATAGTCCTCATCGAGACCAGGCCTTAAATAAAAGAGCTGCATTGATATAATAGTTAATCAAAGAGAGTATAGTCCCAAGAGTTTTTGAGGAACCAACTTCCACATTCTCTTCAATCCCATTCTTCCCTCCAGGTCTTCAAGACAGCTGTTCACCACCATCTCATGTCGTTTTAACCTCCACCCCCACCCTTGGACCCCCACTCCAATCCATCATCCATCTCCCCCACCCCTCACCTCACCCCACCTCAATGCCACCTACTTCCAAATTTTCAGTTTTCCCTCTTGAGAGTTTCCTTCTGTATCCATCTTGTACATGCCATGCATCCTCCCGTGCCCCTCATTCCTCGCCATGCCCATTGTTTGTCCAAGTGTCCCTCTATCTCGGCCTTCAACTCTGCTGTTGGTGTTTCCCCCTCTCTTCCTTTTGTCCTGTTGCATCCTGATCCGTGCAGTGTGCTAATTATAGCTCTTCCAGAAGCCTCGACTATGTATGCAAAATAAAATAAACAAGAAGAAAAATACATAAAATGACAACTCCGTGGTTTTAGTGAGTTAAGGCCGCCAGTCGACCATCTTTGGTCGGATTACAAAACAAAATCTTGTGCATATGTAAACTCTCATGTGTTGTCTTTGTGCCAAGTTTGAACAAAATTGGTCCATGCATGTCCGAGAAATGTGTGAGGACACGTTTACGTAATAAATGGCTGTCAATCGGCCATCTTGGATCTGAGCTTGAAAAGCGATGACGTGCATATGTAATGCAAGCCATTATTCCTTACTAGCAAAAGTACTGGGCGTTGCCGGGTGACAATGAGTCACTTCCTGACGGGAATATGAATGAGGAGGGGAGGAGAGGGGAGGAGAGGGGAGGGAAAGGGGGAAGGGAAAGGGGGAAGAGAATGGGGGAGAGGAAGGGGGAGGTGAAGGGAAAGAGGGAGGGAAAGGGAAGGGAGAAAAGAGAGGGGAAGGGGGAGGGGAGGAGAGAGAGGGAAGGGAGAGCAGAGTGGGGTGAGGTGAGGCAGGTAGGGGGAAGGGAAAAGGGGGAGGGGAAGGGAAATAGGGAGGGAGGAATGGAGGAGTGGAAGGGGAGAAGGAGGGGAGGGGATGGAAAGGGAGTGGAGTGGAGTGGGAGGGGAGACAGAGGAGGGAGGGGAGACAGAGGAGGGAGGGGAGACAGAGGAGGGAGGGGAGAAGAAGGGAGGGTGGAGGGGGAAAAGGGGTAAGAGGGGGAAGGGGGCGAGGAGGTGTGGGGAAGTGAAGAGGGGGTTGGAGCAAGGAGGAGAGAGAGAAGGGAAGGAGGGTTGAGCGAGAAAGTGGGGGGAGGGGTGGGGAAAGAGTGACTATATCGCACACAAATGTTAGTCAATTTTAAAATGGCTACTTAAAATAAAAAGGTAGCTTTGTCTACTGTAACGCCATGGCTTGCAAAAGCAGCCTGAATAACGTTCACCAAGTGGTGATTACCGGTAATCATATTCAAAAATATCTGCAATCTGGGTCCATCATCTAAAGGGAATTCTAAAAACAGGTTGCAGGTACAGTGGAGTGAAACCGGATCCCGTGGAAGTATGAATTAAGCTTTAAATTATTGTGAAGTTAAATTTAAAAACTAACCCCAGAAGCAGAATCACAGCCTGCCTTAAATAAATGAATATATACACTTAGTTATAAAATCACTAAATATGGTAAATTTACCATTTACGCTAGATATGGACTGTACATAGAAAACCACCCAGCACAACCCAACCATCGAGCACAAAGAAACCACCCAGCACAACCAAAACGCCCAGCACAACCAAACACAACCCAAACACCTGGAGCAGGAAGAAGAGCAAGATGAGCAAGAGGAGGAGGAGGAAGACAAGGGAGAGTGGGTGCATTAAACTGTGAACATATAAGTTGACAGAATAAGCTAATTGGGGTCGTGAGGAGACAAAGTAGGATGAGGGGATGTTCCTCATAAGAGAAGGAAGTAGAGAAAGGAAATATGTCTGGGAAGATGTTATAGTAACAGGAGGATATGGCTGTGCCATGTATGCATGCAGTGCAGTGTACAAGAGGGAGAATGTGTGGGGGGAGGGGGGGGAGTTTGGTGGCAGGGGGTTCAAATAATCTGTCATATTCTGTACATAATACATAATAAATAGATGAGTCCTTAGAGACAGCCCACACCTTGATATCATCTGAGTACGCTAGAGAGATGAAGAAATATACTCAGGAGACCATAGTGGGAGCAAGTGACGTGTGGACAATTGGTGTGGATATTTGTAGATGTGTGTGTGTGTGTGTTTGTGGATGTTTATGAGTGTTTATGGATATTGAGTGCAAAAGCCAAACAAAGTGAAAGACTATTCATTTAACCAATTTTGAAGCCGGATTAACGGATTTGAGTGGATTGCATGTTCTCTCACTAGTGTAAATTGGATACTAATCGGATTGCACATCCATTCAAAACACAACAAGCAGCTTTTGAATCCCAAATGTGTTGAAACCAGAGATACAAGAGCAAGAGTTCTCAAAATGAATTCCACCAAGCTGGCTTACTGCCATACTCTCAGCACAGGGCAAAAACAAACTCACAGACATCTCCACCACGCATGTCAAATCCTCCGAAGGGTCCAGCAGACAAGCTTCGATAAGAGAGTAGCTTCTGCAATGGGAAGGGAGGGGAGGGGAGAAGGGATGTCATGATGGAGGTATGAGGAGGTTATGACAAGCTCTTTCAATGCCCTCTTTAGCTAACAGGGGAGCTCAGAGGTTTTGTAATCTTAATACCTCGGCTGTACACACTCAAAAAATCATCACAAACTATCAAGTTTGTGGTCAAAACTTTACCACATCATACCTCCAATAGATCCAGGAGATTAAACAATATAGATATATATATATATATATGTTTGTATGTATGTATGTATGTATATAAACACTACCAGTCAAAAGTTCAGGTACACCCAACATCTTTTGATATTTTACTGTTTAATGTGCAAAATGAACATTAAAATGTCAACAAAACTCTTACCAAAGATATATCTGAACATCTACTGATAAATATATTGTGCTTCAATGCATCTTTCTTGTACGAAACAATAGGTTTAAAGCAATTTTTGGAAATTGGTCGAAAAGTGCAATACTAAACCCAAACTGAAACGTGAAGTTAATGTTATTAACGTTTCATCTCAGGAGCAAAAACTGTTTACAAATACTCTGCTCTGTGTGGAATGAATGTTTGTGCTTAGTTTCTTCATCCCGTGCAATGTCTATTATTGCTAGGTGTTGGAAAAGATGTTTACAGAAAGGCCAGCCATACAATCTAATGAGTGTTTTTGTGTTTCAGATTGCATGAACATGGGTGCCAAAGCTCAGCTCATGCCATAAAAAAGACAAGCAATTGTAACTTTGAGAAAAGAAGGCCAATCCATGAGACAAATTGTAAAAACATTACAAGTGTCAGGAGAGTTGCTTGTGCCATTTTACGACATAACAAAACTGGTAGAAATGCGGGTAGAAAACGTTCTGGTCAACCAATAATCACAACAGAATCGCAGGAGAAGTAATCCGAGTCACCAGTCTGGGCAACAGACGTCTTACAGCAATGGAAATTGTAGCCCAGCGAGACAGCTCCAGCATTGCAACTGTTTCAAGGCCTTCTTTTCTTCAATTCTTCCTTCACATCCGCTATGCCAACAGAACCATGGTGTCCACTTTCAATACTAATGATCCCAAAAGTTTTTTTTCTGCATAGCATGAGTCATAGAGTATGGATCAAATAATGGGCTGGAAAGATAGCCGAGATGTGTCCACACTCTCCTCTGAGCTGTTGAGCTGCTGTCTGCGTTGAAATCCTGACTGAGCTATGTCATCCTGGTGTTCCGCACGCAAGGCGAGGCATCAATGTGTGTGCCATATACAGTCACGTGAAAAAGTAAGTACACCCCATGTAAAGTTTTGACTTTTTCAACATATTTCAACATACAGCTATTTGATCTTCATTTCAACAATATTGATAGATAAAGGTGATATAATATAACAAATATCATGAAACATTTACATTTTGTAGTCCATTGTATAATTTAAATAAACATAAATGCAAATTTCGCATGTGGAAAAAGTAAGTACACCCCCACATTTATCACTACTTCAAATACCTAAAATTAGAATCAGGTGCACCAGCTCAGGTTCAAATGATTAGAACATCGTTAGAGAGGATCTTGGAGGAACCTGTCTTAGTTAAACCTCAGACATTTAGTTTGGTTTGCTCTTTGTTGTTGAAGTGTGCAGCGTCACCATGCCTAGATCAAAAGAGCTCTCTGAGGCCTTCAAAAAGAAGGTTATAGATGCCTACGAGTCTGGTAAGGGATTTAAAAAGATCTCCAAACAATTTGAAATCAATCATTCGACTGTCCGGAAGATCATCTACAAGTGGAGAAGATTCCAAACAACTGCCAACTTGTTCAGGCCAGGCCGCCTCAGCAAGTTCAGCCCGAGAGCAGACCGCAAGATGCTGAAAGAAGTCTCCAAGAACCCCAGAATGTCATCACGGGACCTTGCCACTGTTGATGTCAAAGTGCACGAGTCTACCATGAGAAAGAGGCTGCACAAATTTGATCTACATGGGAGGTGTGCCAGGAGGAAACCTTTGCTGTCCAGAAAGAACATCAGGGCAAGACTAAAGTTTGCCAAAGAACACCTAGGCAAAGACCAGCACTTCTGGAACAATGTGCTCTGGACAGATGAGTCAAAGGTAGAGCTATTTGGTCACAGTACCAGAAGACATGTTTGGCGAAAACCAAAGACAGCATTTGACCACAAGAACCTGATACCAACTGTAAAGCATGGTGGTGGAAATATTATGGTTTGGGGCAGCTTTGCTGCATCAGGGCCTGGGCAGCTCACCATCATAGAATCCACTATGAATTCTTCATTGTACCAGAGGGTGCTTGAGGATAATGTGAGGCCATCTGTCAGAAAGTTGAAGCTCAACCGAAGGTGGACCTTGCAACATGACAATGACCCTAAACATACCAGTAAATCCACCAAGGAATGGCTGAAAAGAAAGAAATGGAGGGTTCTGGAATGGCCAAGTCAAAGCCGGGATCGAAATCCCATCGAGATGTTGTGGGGGGATTTGAAACGAGCTGTGCATGCAAGAAACCCCTCAGTCATCGCACAGCTGAAATATTTCTGCATGGAGGAGTGGGAAAAAATTTCTCCCAGTCGATGTCAGAGACTGATAGACAGTTATAAGAAACGCCTACTTGAGGTTGTTTCTGCCAAAGGGGGCAATACCACCGATTAGAGCCAAGGGTGTACTTACTTTTTCCACATGCGAAATTTGCATTTATGTTTATTTAAATTATACAATGGACTACAAAATGTAAATGTTTCATGATATTTGTTATATTATATCACCTTTATCTATCAATATTGTTGAAATGAAGATCAAATAGCTGTATGTTGAAATATGTTGAAAATGTCAAAACTTTACATGGGGTGTACTTACTTTTTCACGTGACTGTATCGGAAAGACATTAAGCCTGAGGATCCGTTTCTGCTGGCACTCGTCCACATTGAATGGTAAAGATCCCACGATGTTTTTCAAGAGTAGACAACTTATCTCCGGCACCCTGAACAAATTACAAATTCCAGCCCAAATAATCTCCAGACAAACATCAGCCCAAGCTGCCCCTAGACCCCTAAATAATGTGGCAATCATTTTGTTAAACTCTTGGGCCAAAAGGTTTCCCAGTCGACTGCTCAAAATATGGGTATAATCAGGGCTTCCTTAAATAACTAGTAGGAGTAGTAGTAGTCGTAGTAGTAGTAGTAGTCATAGTAGATACAGAAAATGAAATACATCTCAGTACGATTCTAACTGTGCAGTCATTTGAAAGCAAACGGATAATGAACAAGCCCAAAGCATTAAAAGAAAATAATCGAAAATTGCAATCCAATTTGCTCAAAAATCTTGCCAAACGACAATGGCTGAAAATAGCAAAATTGCTGACGTTTCAGTACATTTTTTAAACCATTTCCTCAACACAAAAAAAGCAAAAACGTCTGCACACCACATAATCCTACCTGGACGTGAGGTCTGTGAAATAATATAAAGAAACTTCAGATGTTGCACCTCATAATGCAAGTGTTTCAAAGGTTTAAAAAGAAAAAAAATTAATGGAGAATTGCATGCTCACACAGCACCCCGATACAACTGTATTGTCCCCAATACAATTAAAACACGAGAAGAACATTCCGTGTGCATCGTCAGGTAGACAGGTATGATTAATGCAGTAACGTTCGGGAATTTCTCATTTCCTCAAGTTCACCAGGAAATGCTGGGAAACATCCTTCTAAAGTTGTAAATATATAAATGTCCAAAGGTTAAGTGGCCAAAGGGTCTATACAGATCTTAAGGGGTCTACAGATCTAAACAGCATTTTCCAATGGTATTTCGGATCTAAAGGGGTCTAACCAGTTTAAATGTCTTCAGGGGTCCAAGGGGGTCTCAAGGGTCTTAAAATATATTAAGGAGTCTGAAGGAGTCTAAAGGGATTTAAAGGGTCAAGGGATCTAAAGGGTCAAGGGATCTAAGCGGTCTAAAGGGCCTAAGGGGGTCTAAAGAATCTTAAGGGTCTAAGGGGGCATAAAGGTCTGAAGAGTATGATCCAACAATAGTTACAGGTATAAATTGTCTAATGGGGAGTATAGATCTAGTGGTCTAAAGGGTTCCCAAGGGTCAAACGGGTTATATAGGTTTTAGGGTTCTAAAAGGTATATAGAGTCATAGGGTTCTAACAGGATCTATAAGGTATTAGGGGTCATAACAGTATGTTTCATCAGTAGTCATAGGTCTAAGAGGTCTTAAATGGTCAAAAATGGTCTTAAGAGGAATAAAAGGTCTAAAGTATTGAAATAGGTGTGAGGGGTCAAGGGGTCTAAGTGGTCTAAAGGATGGAAAGGTCAAACGGGTCTAAGGGAGTATAAAGGGTCTTAAAAGGTCCACATAGTCTAAAAGCTCTAAAATGGTCTACAGGATATGTTCCAATAATCCATAATTAAGATATAATCAATAGATGTAGTCAAGGTATAAAAAAAAAGTAATTAATAGACATAGTAGTCAAGATACAATAATAAGTAATTGATAGACATAGTCAAGGTCCAATAATAAGTAATTGATAGACATAGTCAAGGTCCAATAATAAGTAATTGATAGACATAGTCAAGGTCCAATAATAAGTAATTGATAGACATAGTCAAGGTCCAATAATAAGTAATTAATAGACGTAGTCAAGCTCCAATAATAAGTAATTAATAGACGTAGTCAAGCTCCAATAATAAGTAATTGATAGACATAGTCAAGCTCCAATAATAAGTAATTGATAGACATAGTCAAGCTCCAATAATAAGTAATTGATAGACATAGTCAAGCTCCAATAATAAGTAATTGATAGACATAGTCAAGCTCCAATAATAAGTAATTGATAGACATAGTCAAGCTCCAATAATAAGTAATTGATAGACATAGTCAAGATACAATAATAAGTAATTGATAGACATAGTCAAGGTCCAATAATAAGTAATTGATAGACATAGTCAAGGTCCAATAATAAGTAATTGATAGACATAGTCAAGGTCCAATAATAAGTAATTGATAGACATAGTCAAGGTCCAATAATAAGTAATTGATAGACATAGTCAAGGTCCAATAATAAGTAATTGATAGACATAGTCAAGGTCCAATAATAAGTAATTGATAGACGTAGTCAAGGTCCAATAATAAGTAATTAATAGATGTAGTCAAGGTCCAATAATAAGTAATTAATAGATGTAGTCAAGGTCCAATAATAAGTAATTAATAGATGTAGTCAAGGTCCAATAATAAGTAATTAATAGATGTAGTCAAGGTCCAATAATAAGTAATTAATAGATGTAGTCAAGGTCCAATAATAAGTAATTAATAGATGTAGTCAAGGTCCAATAATAAGTAATTAATAGATGTAGTCAAGGTCCAATAATAAGTAATTAATAGATGTAGTCAAGGTCCAATAATAAGTAATTAATAGATGTAGTCAAGGTCCAATAATAAGTAATTAATAGATGTAGTCAAGGTCCAATAATAAGTAATTAATAGACGTAGTCAAGGTCCAATAATAAGTAATTAATAGATGTAGTCAAGGTCCAATAATAAGTAATTAATAGATGTAGTCAAGGTCCAATAATAAGTAATTAATGGACATAGTCAAGGTCCAATAATAAGTAATTAATAGATGTAGTCAAGTTCCAATAATAAGTAATTAATGGACGTAGTCAAGGTCCAATAATAAGTAATTAATAGATGTAGTCAAGTTCCAATAATAAGTAATTAATGGACGTAGTCAAGGTCCAATAATAAGTAATTAATAGATGTAGTCAAGGTCCAATAATAAGTAATTAATGGACGTAGTCAAGGTCCAATAATAAGTAATTAATAGATGTAGTCAAGTTCCAATAATAAGTAATTAATGGACGTAGTCAAGGTCCAATAATAAGTAATTAATAGATGTAGTCAAGTTCCAATAATAAGTAATTAATGGACGTAGTCATGGTCCAATAATAAGTAATTAATAGATGTAGTCAAGGTCCAATAATAAGTAATTAATGGACGTAGTCAAGGTCCAATAATAAGTAATTAATAGACGTAGTCAAGGTCCAATAATAAGTAATTAATAGATGTAGTCAAGTTCCAATAAAACGTAATTGATAGACATACTTACAGTCCTATATTCCAAAGGGGTCTAATGGGTCTACAGGGTATAACATGGTCAATAAGGTCTTTTTCAGAGTTGCTATGTAGCCTGACCCTCGTCAGCACAGAAGCAACAAGAAAGAGTAATCAGAGATTGCAGACCCTCGCCAGGACGTGTTTTAGCGGTTTTTAAGGCTTTTGTGTTAAAACAAATATGGTGGCCGAATCACGTGACCGATGACGTCATAATTTCATTTTTCTCCACCAATTTATCCTTAGATGACACTCAATAAATTTCATCTTTATCGGATGAAGTTTTGTACATGTCGAATTATGACGTCATAATGAAGACATCTATGACATCATCATTAACATATGTTATTCCGCATGGAGAGTTCTTTACAATGAGCCATCTCTCAAAAGTTTTGCTTGGACATAGAAGATATTGTCACATGGTTTGGACAATTTCCAATATTTTCCAGCTCGTTCTGCAACTGAGACTTGATGGTTGTTTTGCTGCCCAATGGCAATAACTTCTCCCGATACAGCCCCTCGTACTCTACGGCAAACCAGTGTCCCATTCTAACGGAGACATCAGAGCCCACATGAGTAGAATTCACTGGTGCTCCCTTCCAATCCAAGTGTGTTTTACTACGTTTATCCTTTAATCGTAAGAACAAAGTCCTCAAGTCGAGACTCGTTTCTCAGTTAAATTTTACCTTGTGGCAGCTCAACCACAGATATTGCCCTCTTTTGGTGTAAATTGACTTGTATTCAATGTATACAACACCACATATCATATACAACACTTTCATCCAGCCACATGCGAGAACTGTGCTAATTAGAAGGTAAACATGGTTACTCACCTTACACTGTTACTCATGTTACCTTTTACATTCATTGTTTTCTTCATAATGCATGCATGAATATCAACAAAGTACTTGTAGTTATCCGAAGGGTCCTGAGAAGGAAGAACATTATAATTGCGAAAATTAACCTAAAAATAAAACTTGGTCTGAGAAAAATGATCTTCCTGAAATTGTAATTGCTTCACTACGCCCCTAGTGGTGTTTATAATAGGGGACATGGATTTGTCGCCCCATTGGAGGAGGACCCTCTCATATTCAGGCCATCGGTGCTCCTATGATTGGCAGCGAGTGTCCCGGAAGCATTGATGGAAAGAGAGTGCCAATCGAATATGTGGGGGAATTGCAAGCTCGGTCAGGGTCGCCCAGGTAGCTCGGATGGCAGAGCACTGGTACGGTTCACTAGAGGACCTGGGTTTGATTCCTCGTCTGGGTGTGAAATTTTCCCACATATATCAATTTAATTATTTATGATCCTGTTCAATAATGTAATATATACATACTTATACATATATACACCAGACAGGAGCTTCTGTGCCACACTGACGAGAGCCAACAAGCCAGAATCATGTGGATGTTCCCTCTCTGGGGTGGACCGATCTATAAAACTGAGAATTTCATTGTACATTGATGTGGGGAACCGTAGCTCTTCTCGGCCTAATATGCGGAGCCTTTGGAACTGTTTAACCAGCAGAGCCTTTTTTATTATACCTACGCCATAAGAGTGAATTTGTGTACACTAATAGGAGGGATCATGTTATTATCCCCTGTGGAACTAGGATCAGGTCCATTAGTCTGTGGGGGATGCACTGAGCATTTAATGCCTCAAGAATGTTGGGTTTCCCTCCTTTCAGTTTAGTGTTAACCAGCAGTAGCAACTGTTTAAAACGGTAATCATACGTGTTTGTGGTTTATAATATTTTTACTTCTGGTAGGGGCCGGTGCTCCAACGACACGCCATGATAAGATATTTATTCACGTGGCATTTGTCCAAGAAGGAAAAAAACCCTTGGGGAGAGGCTGTTGCACATTAATATTATGCTGTTATCATTTGTGTTGTTACTACCTTCGCCACCACAGGTGAACGAGTTTTTTTTTTGTTTGTTTATGGTATACAAGATCGACGCTCGTGTAAGAGCTAACAATAATCACAAAAAAACGGACACATAAAACATATAATAAAGGGAGGAGGACACAAGATGGGGAGAGAGAGGGAAGCACACAACTACAACAGTAGAGAACAGGGACATCGGGAGATCTGTGGGAAGGAGAGGGCTTGGGGGGCAGGAGGCATAGGAAGTGGGGGGAGGGTGGAGGGAATGTATAAAACACATGGACACTGCTAGGGCTTCCAGAAAAGAAGTCGGAATTTCTAAAATGTGGATCTGGGGTGAATTAGCGGGGGTAGAAAAGATCAAGGTTTTGGATGGGGGAAGATAAGAGATGGTGGTGAACAGCTGTTTTAAAGACCTGGAGGGAGGAGAGGGATTGAAGAGAGTGAGGGAGTTTGTTCCAGAGGTGGGAGAAAAAAGGAATGAAGGAGTGATGGTGAGGAGAGAGTCTTGATTTTGGCAATTTCACCAGAAGAGGGTTGTAGGCAGATCTTGTGCGACCTGTAGGAATATTTGGGGGACAGAGCCCAGAGAGAGCTGGGGGACCTATGCTGGATAGGAGTCGGTAGAAGACGGAAAGACCACCAACCTGCCTGCGGTGAGTGAGTGAGAGGCCCTCGGAGTTAGCTTCATCGTGGGAGATTCCAATGATTCTGAATGCTTTGGTTTCAACAGCGTGAAGCCGAGCAAGGTGTGAGGCAGGAGCACCAGCCCAGAGGGGAGAGCAGTATTCCATTGAGCTGCGGATGAAAGCCTTGTACGTGGTGAGGAGCTCAGGTGTGCCTAGGAAGGACTTCGCACGACGGAGGATGCCCAGTCGGCGACTGGCTTTGGAGGCCAGCTTGGAAATGTGGTTTTCCCAGGAAAGATCATGGCAGAAATGTATGTTGTTTATGTTTTCGAATTTATTATGTTTTCATCCGTTTGTTTGTTTGTTTGTTTGTTTGTGAACAGGATATCTCAAAGAAAAATTTGGATGGATTTTCGGATTAAATTTGCTGGACAGGTTGGGTGTGTGACGAGGAAGAATTTATTCGATTTTGCTGAAGATCCGGATCAGGATACCCGAATTTTTAAAGTGATTCTTCACCATTGAGTGATAGAGGTAAGAACAATATATAGCGCGACGTCTCAAAACGTGTGGATGGATTTAGACAAAACTAAGTGAAGGAGTTGGGCGTGGGACAATAAAGTCATAATGAGTGATACAACGTCATGGATTGACAATAATACGTCAAACAGATTGTAATGATCCCGGCCTATCAGTAGAATAGAAAACGTAAACTGTTCCACCTGGCAGAGGGATACGCTCTACCGAGTTGCGTTGCAGTTTGTGAGTGAACATTAAACCCTTTTTCCATTTCAGGGATAAAAACCGCCTCTTAGTCAGGGCCCTGAGGGATATTTTGGGGCCGTTTGGTTCAAATTCTTCCAAAAGCACCAAATTTGGCCCAGATGTTGCCCATGCCATACTCTTTCGATTTTTGACGGGCGCCAAGACGGGCGCCCCCCCCCCCCCCGGGGGCCCCATATTGGCGAAATACTAAATGGCCGCCACCCGGATTAGAGGAAAATCAGTTAAATAACCAAAAGGGTTGGAATCATGTATGATACCACTTTTCAGGGGTTTTCCAGGTCGAGGAATCCAATTATGATGTTATTTTGATGATTCGAGGTCAAGGTCAACCCTCAAGGTCATCTTAAAGGTCATTTTTGAGTCAAACATGTCGGTTTTTGAGTTTTTTGTCAAGATTTACGCGAGGTTCACCATTTTATGTTTCTGGGTTGGGTAATCGAACTCTGACCTTATTTTTGACAATTAGAGGAAATATTTACATGTCTATTTCCTAATTTTCAGGCATATGCAGTTCATCAGTCTAATTACAAAGGTACGGATTTTGATGTTTTATGAACTGTATGCCATATCCTTGTGTTTAATTTTTGTGCGATCATGATCCGGGTTCATGTATACATGATTGTATACATGTCATAAATATGACGTCATAGGTCATGTGACCTGGCGGCCATATTGGATTTTATGAAAACCTTAAAAATGGATCCCTGCCTTCATTTTTCGATCGATTCATTTTGAACTTTGACCGCTTATAGTACGCCATGTGATTGGATGCGTATCCTAATTATGACGTCATAGGTCAGGTGACATGGCGGGATGGACCGGTATGGTCCCCGGATCGTACCGCCCTTGGCGCCCGTCAAAAATCGAAATGGCATGGGCAACATCTGCGCCAAATTTGATGCTTTTGGAAGAATTTGAACCAAAATATCCCTAAGGGCCCTGACTATCTTGGAGACTATTGGAGGAGGTTCTGTCAAGCTCCAGCATGTCGTGTAAATGGTCTGTATATGTGTATCATATATCGTGTATATGAGTCTTCTGATGACCTGCTTTACCTGGGAGAGAGGTGCAGTGATGTCATAATGAGTCTTCTGATGAGCTGCTTTACCTGGGAGAGAGGTGCAGTGATGCCATATGCAGGGAAGGAGTTGGAGACAGAGCCAATGGGGCTTGGCATTGAACTCTTGTATTACTCTCAAATTAACCAACAACTTTGTGGTGGCTATCTGGTGTTAGGTATCCAAACTAGTGGTGTTTCCTGAATTGTAGCGACAGGTGATACACTCAAACTTCCTGTAGAGGATTTTTTTTTTTTTTAAAGTGTTTCTGCTCTTGGCACCTTGAAGGAGTCCAGGTTAGAAAGCGGGATGCTGATATAGACACTGGAGGTGTTGCTCCTGGGAGAGCGACTCCAACCATTGCATGGGAATCTGAATCGGATATTCGAGCCCTTGTTCCAAATCGTGATCATTACCTGTGAACTTAATTCCTAATTACCTGATACATTTGTAGCACGAGTTACAGGTTACACAGGAGGGTGTATATACAGGTATATCATTAGCTCAGTTGGTACATCTGTCTCGGTATTGCACAATTATACAAATGATAATTTCAACCGAACATCAAACACAACATTTGCAGAATCGACCAAACCTGAGGTAACCATTCGCACTTCATGAAAAGGAAAACAAATGTGGACTGATCGGGCACAGGTGAGGATCATCGTTTCTGAAGGAATGTCAAAATCAAACCACCTGTCCTGTTTGCATTCGCGTGCACATGCCGGGGGCGACACAAGTGCACCGTGAACCTGGAGCAGGAGCAAAGGTGTTTCAAAAATGTCGAATTCCAGAGGTTGAACGTCATGTCGGGTGTCGCCACAGGTGAAAGCGCGCCAAGGTAGGGCACGTAACGCGGTCCCTTACCGTGATTGGGCGATCCCGAGCGGTGTTTCGTTGTTCCGGGAGGAATAGGGTCGCAGCCGCAAACGCGGGAGCGAGACGACCTCCGATAAACAGGGTCCGCATGACCGCGACTGCTCCAGCTGGAGTCGTCAATCAGAAACTTCACCCGACCGAGATCTTACACTTCCCAGTGGCTCGCGCCGTTTTTCCGTTAATAAACTTCCATAAAGTTTGAAAACTTTTCACCGGAAGTCCACACGGATAAGGAGCCTCACTTTAATTCCAGAAATCTTCCGTATGACGTGCGAAGGAATAGCTAGTGCTGCATTGCGGAGCACGCACTCCTGTTCGGTCACCAAGCAGCTTGCGAGCGCATGCCAAGCCAGCCGTTCCTTATCCAAGGTTTCCAATAGAGTGCTTGATTTTTATTATTATTTTCTTCACAGAGTCGAGGCTCATTGAAAAGTCAGCACACAACGGATCAGGACGGAACAGACAAAACGAACAGTGGAGAGAAAGGGGGGGGGGGGACAGCAACATCAGAATTGAGGAAGAATATAGGGGTAGAGTTGGACAAACTGGGAGGGGAGGAATGGGGGGCACGAATGGACAAGAGATAGGAGAGATGGACAAACTGGGAGGGGAGGAATGGGGGGCACGAAGGTACAAGAGAGAGGGGGAGAGTTGGACAAACTGGGAGGGGGGGAATGGGGGGCACGAAGGGACAAGAGATAGGAGGAGAGATGGACAAACTGGGAGGGGAGGAATGGGGGGCACGAAGGGACAAGAGATAGGAGGAGAGATGGACAAACTGGGAGGAGAGGAATGGGGGGCACGAAGGTACAAGAGATAGGAGGAGAGATGGACAAACTGGGAGGGGGGAATGGGGGGCACGAAGGTACAAGAGATAGGGGGAGAGTTGGACAAACTGGGAGGGGAGGAATGGGGGGCACGAAGGGACAAGAGATAGGAGGAGAGATGGACAAACTGGGAGGAGAGGAATGGGGGGCACGAAGGTACAAGAGATAGGAGGAGAGATGGACAAACTGAGAGGAGAGGAATGGGGGGCACGAAGGGACAAGAGAGAGGGGGAGAGTTGGACAAACTGGGAGGGGAGGAATGGGGGGCACGAAGGGACAAGAGAGAGGGGGAGAGTTGGACAAACTGGGAGGGGAGGAATGGGGGGCACGAAGGGACAAGAGAGAAGGGGAGAGTTGGACAAACTGGGAGGGGAGGAATGGGGGGCACAAAGGTACAAGAGATAGGAGGAGAGATGGACAAACTGGGAGAGGAATGGGGGGCACGAAGGGACAAGAGAGAGGGGGAGAGTTGGACAAACTGGGAGGGGAGGAATGGGGGGCACGAAGGCACAAGAGATAGGGGGAGAGTTGGACAAACAATGGATGGGAAGGAATGGGGGGCACGAAGGGACAAGAGATAGGGGGAGAGTTGGACAAACAATGGATGGGAAGGATTGGGGGACACGACGGGACAAGAGATGGGGGAGAGTTGGACAAACTGGGAGGGGAGGAATGGGGGACAAGAAGGGACAAGAGAGAGGGGGAGAGTTGGACAAACTGGGAGGGGAGGAGTGGGGGGCACGAAGGGACAAGAGATGGGGGCGAGTTGGACAAAAAATGGATGGGGAGGAATGGACCACGTGACCCTTGTAGAAACCTGGGGAGGACAAAGCACGAATACAGCAGAGGGTGTAAGACCAGAGAGGAGGTGGAAGATGGCAGAGTCTATCGTGGGGTCGGGAATCAAACCCAGAAGAGATATCCCAAAAAGGAAATACGCCAACTCCGAGATTTCCAATATGGTGAACCTACCCTAATGTTAGTTGACCTTTTACTTTTAGTCGCATGTTAACCTTCTGGCCGGGTGCCATGGCCTATGATCTTGAGTGCTGATCACGCGAATTTAAAGTTTTTCTTCCACAGAGTGGATGGCTCATGGAAGAGCCGTCATACACAAATTACGTACACACATGAAGACAGAGAGACCAGACAACACAGGGCTTCACTTTCAGCATGAGACAATCACAGCCAGGCATTGACCTTGGGGGAAGTTAACTCCTCGAGTTTACCTGTAGAGGTAAGAGGACGTTATTGTCGCGTTGGGCCCTCACAAGGATTCCACAACAGCAAAGACTCAACTGTTTATTAAAGTATAAAGCAAACCAGTCACTACTTGTATTGGGAATCAGACAATAAGGCCGTGCCCAAGAGCTCACAACAACAGGTCCTTCACCCACGGCTCAGCACGCAAGACTCCTCCCCCCGTGCCACGTCACATTCCGTGACGTGAATCCGTGCATCAAAAAAACTTGCATAATACATTGTACACTTGCATTATATAAACACATCTCCCATCTTTTGAATGCAAAGGGTGGACAATCGAGGCTTCACATTAAAGTCCTGTAAAGTTCTGTAAAAGCATGACTTAGAAAGTCTCCCACATATAAAGTCTCCCACATATCAAATCTCTCACATATAAAGTCTCCCACAGATAAAGTCTCCCACATATAAAGTCTCCCACATATAAAGTCTCCCACATATCAAATCTCCCACAGATAAAGTCTCCCACATATAAAGTCTCCCACATATCAAATCTCCCACAGATAAAGTCTCCCACAGATAAAGTCTCCCACATATCAAATCTCCCACATATAAAGTCTCCCACATATCAAATCTCCCACAGATAAAGTCTCCCACATATAAAGTCTCCCACAGATAAAGTCTCCCACATATAAAGTCTCCCACATATCAAATCTCCCACATATAAAGTCTCCCACATATAAAGTCTCCCACATATCAAATCTCCCACAGATAAAGTCTCCCACATATAAAGTCTCCCACATATAAAGTCTCCCACATATAAAGTCTCCCACATATCAAATCTCCCACAGATAAAGTCTCCCACATATAAAATCTCCCACATATAAAGTCTCCCACATATAAAGTCTCCCACATATCAAATCTCCCACATATAAAGTCTCCCACATATAAAGTCTCCCACATATAAAGTCTCCCACATATCAAATCTCCCACATATAAAGTCTCCCACATATAAAGTCTCCCACATATCAAATCTCCCACAGATAAAGTCTCCCACATATAAAGTCTCCCACATATAACGTCTCCCACATATAAAGTCTCCCACATATAAAGTCTCCCACATATAACGTCTCCCACATATAAAGTCTCCCACATATAAAGTCACTCACATATAAAGTCTCCCACATATCAAATCTCTCACATATAAAGTCTCCCACATATAACGTCTCCCACATATAAAGTCTCCCACATATAAAGTCACTCACATATAAAGTCTCCCACATATCAAATCTCTCACATATAAAGTCTCTCACATATAAAGTCTCCCACATATAAAGTCTCCCACATATCAAATCTCCCACAGATAAAGTCTCCCACATATAAAGTCTCCCACATATAACGTCTCCCACATATAAAGTCTCCCACATATAAAGTCACTCACATATAAAGTCTCCCACATATCAAATCTCTCACATATAAAGTCTCTCACAAATAAAGTCTCCCACATATCAAATCTCCCACAGATAAAGTCTCCCACAGATAAAGTCTCCCTCAGATAAAGTCTCCCACAGAAAAAATCTCCCACATATAAAGTCTCCCACAGATAAAGTCTCCCACAGATAAAGTCTCCCACAGATAAAGTCTCCCACATATAAAGTCTCCCACAGATAAAGTCTCCCACAGATAAAGTCTCCCACAGATAAAGTCTCCCCCGAATAAAGTCTCCCACATATCAAATCTCTCACATATAAAGTCTCCCACATATAAAGTCTCCCACATATAAAGTCTCCCACATATAAAGTCTCCCACATATCAAATCTCTCACAGATAAAGTCTCTCTCATATAAAGTCTCCCACATATAAAGTCTCCCACATATAAAGCCTCCCACATAAAAAGTTTCCCACACATAAAGTCACCCACATATAAAGTCTCCCACAAATAAAGTCATCGAATAATCAAATCGCACGACATATAAAGTCTCCCACATATAAAGTCTCCAAAATATAAAGTCTCCCACATATAAAGTCTCCCACATATAAAATCTCCCACATATAAAGTCTCACACATATAAAGTCTCCCACATATAATGTCTCCCACATACAACGTCTCCCACATATAAAGTCTCCCACAGATAAAGTCATCGAATAATCAAATTGCACGACATATATAATCTCCCACATATAAAGTCTCCGACATATAAAGTCTCCCACATATAAAGTCTCCCACATATAAAGTCTCCCACATATAAAGTCTCCCAAATATAAAGTCTCCAAAATATTAAGTCTCCCACATATAAAGTCTCCCACATATAAAGTCTCCCACATATAAAGTCTCCCACATATAAAGTCTCCCAAATATAAAGTCTCCAAAATATTAAGTCTCCCACTTATAAAGTCTCCCACGTATAAAGTCTCCCAGGTATAAAGTCTCCCACATATAAAGTCTCCGACATATAAAGTCTCCAACATATAAAGTCTCCAACATATAAAGTCTCCCACATATAAAGTCTCCCACATATAAAGTCTCCCACATATAAAGTCTCCCAAATATAAAGTCTCCAAAATATTAAGTCTCCCACTTATAAAGTCTCCCACGTATAAAGTCTCCCAGGTATAAAGTCTCCAAAATATTAAGTCTCCCACTTATAAAGTCTCCCACGTATAAAGTCTCCCAAATATAAAGTCTCCAAAATATTAAGTCTCCCACTTATAAAGTCTCCCACATATAAAGTCTCCCAAATATAAAGTCTCCAAAATATTAAGTCTCCCACTTATAAAGTCTCCCACGTATAAAGTCTCCCAGGTATAAAGTCTCCCACATATAAAGTCTCCGACATATAAAGTCTCCAACATATAAAGTCTCCAACATATAAAGTCTCCCACATATAAAGTCTCCCACATATAAAGTCTCCCACATATAAAGTCTCCCAAATATAAAGTCTCCAAAATATTAAGTCTCCCACTTATAAAGTCTCCCACGTATAAAGTCTCCCACGTATAAAGTCTCCCACATATAAAGTCTCCGACATATAAAGTCTCCAACATATAAAGTCTCCAACATATAAAGTCTCCAACATATAAAGTCTCCCACATATAAAGTCTCCGACATATAAAGTCTCCAACATATAAAGTCTCCCACATATAAAGTCTCCCACAGATCAAGTCTCTCACAAATCTAATCTCTTACAAATCTAGTCTCTCACAGATCAAGTTTCTCACACATCAAGTCTCACACACATCAAGTCTCTTACAGATAAAGTCTCTCACAAATTAAACTCATTTTGCAATAAATGTTCGTTTCCCATTAATAGTACACTTTCTAAAATCCAATCTCAACCCTCCCCTCCAAATCTACCCCATCACCCCTTCCCTCCAAATCTTCCCCCTTGCCCCTCCCCTCCAAATCTTCTCCATCACCCCTTCCCTCCAAAACTTCCCCATCACCCCTCCCCTCCAAAACTTCCTCATCACCCCCCCCCCCCCCTCCAAATCTACCCCCTTGCCCCTACCCTCCAAATCTTCCCCCTTGCCCCTCCCCTCCAAATCTTCCCCATCACCCCTCCCATCCGAGACTCTCCCTCGCTCCTCCCCTCCGACACTCCCCTCTCACCCATCCTCCTCCAAGCGTCCTCCCCGCTTCTTCCCCCTTCCAACTTTCACCTTCATCTCCCCCAACCTTCTGCCTCGCTCTTCCCCCTCCTCAAATAACACCTCACTGTGCCTCACCCAATCTCCATCAAACCTTTTGTCCTCCCCATTCTTCCCTTTCTCCAAGCTATTCTGAAATCTCTGACACACCTTCAACAGCTCTCCCTACCTCTTCCTCCTCTTCCACATCTTACCCTACCCCCCCCCCCCCCCCGCCCCCGGTTCTGTATCCGATGCTCCCCCTTCCTCTTCATTAACGGTATGGACCTCAAACATCCGGGGCCTTCGCTCAAACGTGACTGATCTCTCCATACAGGTTGCTTCTGACAAACCAGACGTGATCTGCTCAACAGAAACTTTCCTCCTTCATGATGTCTCTGATTCCTTGGTATCTCTGCAAGGTTACTCCCTCCTCCGGTATGATAGACCTGAGCCTGGTCCTGGAGGTGGGGTTGCTATCTTTATAAAAAAAACTCTCTTCCTCACTCGCCCTGCACTGCCCTCTCTCCACCTCACCCCCAGGAATACCTTTGGCTGCGGCTTCCCCTTCGCTCCCACCTTTTGTTCATATGTGTGTTGTACCGTCCACCAAACAGGGATGACTCCATCTACATCTCGCTGTCTGATAATATGGACCAACTTCTATCTACCCATCCCAACTCTCTCTTCCTCATATGTGGTGATTTCAATTGTCACCATGCCAGTTGGCTGGGTGTGGGTACCTCTCTCACCAGCCATGGCTCCTCAGCAAAGGACTTCTGCGACTCACTGGGACTGACACAATCTGTCAATTTCCCGAACCGGATCTCTGTCAACGGAGCATCCTCTCTTCTGGACTTGGTTATGACTAACTTCCCTGAAAATGTCTGCTGCTCTTCTTCTGCTCCAATCGGCTCATCTGATCATGTGCTTGTTAAAGCGGACATCTCTCTGACCATTCTCAGAGAGCCTCCTCAGCGACGACGATTCTGGGATTTCACTCAGGCCAACTGGCTCGGTCTTCAAGCAGCCATCAATCATCTGGACTGGTCTCCCATCTCTACCGCCTCTGACATCAACTCATCCTGGGAATTCTTCCAAAGTAAATTGCTCTCTCTCATGCACAGATTTATCCCATCTCGTCTTCAGTTGTCTTACCCTTCCTCCCGTCCATGGTACACATAATCTTGTGGTGAGGCTGTTGCCCAGAAACAACTTGCCTTCGTCTCCTGGAAAGCAAATCCAATGGAAGGAAATCTCATTTCCTTTCACAAAGCCCGAAACAAGTGTGTGTCCATCCTCAGGAGTGCCAGGAAACAATATCTCTCCGTTCTCAAGATCGAACTCTCTTATCTGTCTCCCTCTTCCAAATCCTGGTGGTATCTGGTCAAATCTGTTTCTGGTGTTTGTTCCCCCTCCATCCCCTCCCTCACCTCAAACTGCTACACAGCTGACTCCGCACGAGAAAAACCTGAATGCCTCAACTCTGTCGTTGCCTCTAAATCTTGTGTCCCAAACCCATCCCTCTCTGTACCCACCGTACCCAGTCGTACCCAGCTGCTCCTGGACTCTGTGTCCTTTCCTCCTGACAAGGTCGAAAAGTTTCTGTCAACCCTCGACTCTGATTCCGCAACTGGACCTGACGGCATCAGCCCACAGGTCCTAAAATCCTGTTCTTCCGCTCTTTCACTCCCTCTCTCTGTTCTCTTCACCCTCTCTTTTGCTCAAGGTCATCTGCCATCTGCAGGGAAATCAGCCAACATCACCACTTTGCACAAAAAAGGTGTAAAAACAGATCCAAGCAACTACAGACCAATCAGCCTTCTCCCAATTATCAGCAAAGTCATGGAAGCCATCATTGCTTCGGATATGAAATCTTTCCTCTTCTCCAATGGCTTGATCTCTGGTCATCAATTTGGTTTCAGGCCTGGTCACTCTACTCTGGATGTGCTGCTTCTGCTTTCTCAACAATGGATGGAGGTCCTCAATGCCAAACAGGAAATTAAAGCTGTCTCCCATGACATATCACGTGCTTTCGATAAGTTCTGCCACCACGCTCTGCTCACCAAACTCTCCTCCTTTGGTATCCATGGAAATCTCCATGCATGGCTGGCGGACTTCCTCTCTAGTCGTAGTCAACGTGTGGCCCTGAATGCGTTTCTCTCATCTACTCTTCCTGTTCAGGCTGGAGTTCCCCAAGGCAGTGTTCTGGGCCTTGTGCTTTTTCTGGTCTTCATCAATGATCTCTCTGACTCTCTTGAAAATCCTCTCTATCTCTTTGCTGATGACTCTACTCTCTGTCGCTCCATTCCTCATCCCTCAGATCGGCAGTCTGCAGCCTCCTCACTCTCTGCAGACCTAGACAAAATCACAGACTGGGCAAACAAATGGAACATGTCTTTCAATCCTGACAAATCTCACACTCTTACGATGTCTCTCCGAAAAGACCGACTGGACAACCCTCCCATCCACTTTCTGAATAATCCTCTCCAAGAAGTTCTGTCACTCAAGCTTTTGGGTCTCACTATCTGCCATGATCTTTCCTGGGAAAACCACATTTCAAATCTGGCCTCCAAAGCCAGTCGCCGACTGGGCATCCTCCGTCGTGCGAAGTCCTTCCTTGGCACACCTGAGCTCCTCACCACATACAAGGCTTTCATCCGCAGCTCAATGGAATACTGCTCTCCCCTCTGGGCTGGTGCTCCTGCCTCACACCTAGCTCGTCTTCACGCTGTTGAAACCAAAGCATTCAGAATCATTGGAATCTCCCGCAATGAAGCTAACTCCAAGGGCCTTTCACTCACTCACCGCAGGCAGGTTGGTGGTCTTTCTGTCTTCTACCGACTCCTCTCCGGCCTCCCCCCCCCCCCAACTCTCTCTGGGCTCTGTCCCCCAAATATTCCTACAGGTCGCACAAGATCTGCCTGCAACCCTCTTATGGTTAAACTGCCAAAATCAAGACTCTCTGCTCACCTTCAGTCCTTCATACCTCTTTTCTCCCACCTCTGGAACAAACTCCCTCACTCTCTTCAATCCCCCTCCTCCCTCTAGGTGTTTAAAACAGCTGTTCACCACCATCTCTTATCTTACCCCATCCAAAACCTTGATCTTTTCTACCCCCGCCAATTTCACCACAAATCCACTTTTTTTAAATACCAACTTCTGTCCTGGAAGTCCTTGGTATCCTTGTGTTTTAGACTTCTCCCACCCCCCCCCCCCCTTCCCACACCTCCTCCCCCCTCTCCCTCTCCCTCCCACACATCTCCCGATATCCCTGCTCTTAAATGTTGTGTTTGAGTGCTTCCCCTTCTCTCCCCATCTTGTCTACCGCTCCCTCCTTTTATAGATTTTGTTTGTCTGTTTGATTTGTTTGTGAAATAAATGTTAGCTCTTTCATGAGCCTCGATTCTCGACACACAAAAAAAAATCTCACAGATCAAATCCCTCACATATCAAGTCTTTCTCAGATCAAGTCTCTCACTCGGGATATGCTCCGCAGGTTGGTCGGAGCGATGAAGAGAAGGACAAGTTCTGATGTGCAATAGAGAAGCTCATGGAAAATGTGAAAGATGAGGAAGTTGTTGTGGTTGGAGCAGACCTAAATGGACACGTGGGAAGGAGTATGGCCGGTTTTGAGGGAGTTCATGGAGGTTACGGATATGGTGTGAGAAATGGAGAAGGTGAAAGGATTTTGGGGTTTGCTGATGGAGCTGATTTGTTGATTTGTAATACTCAGTTCCAGAAAGAGGATGATAAGCTTGTTCCATACACGTCAGATGGGTCGACGATAACCGTTGACTACCTGCTGGTGCGTAGGCGAGATAGGGGGCACCTCCGGGACACAAAGGTGATCCCGGGGGAGGAGGCTGTTTCACAGCACCACTTGGTTGTCTGCGACATAAAGGTGAAAGGTGCGAGGAGAGCTCGGCGGGTGAAGTACCAACCGAGAATGAAGGTGTGGGGGTTGAAAGAGGTGACAGTGAGGGAGGCATTAAAAGAGAGGCTGAGTATGGTTGAGGTTGATGTGGTTGAGCTTGAAAGTGGTTGGATGTCAATGAAAGATAGTCTGTTGGGAGCCGTTGGTGAGGTATGTGGATGGACAAAAGGACCATCTAGCAGGGAAAATGGCCTTAAAATGCATGTTGTTGTTGTTGTTTTTGTTGTGGAGCTTAGCTCAAAGCGGCTGGTGTATCTCGTCAGGAATCGTCAAGATCGTCTGAGGCCTTGGCGTCTTTGCGCGCTAAACCACGCTCGTTGGCGAGAAGTAGGCCTTCCGCGCGGCCCGCTCACTCCTGGCTCCGCGCGTGAAGCGAATGAGCAGGCAGCGTCTATCCACTCATCGTTCTTGCTTGGGAAACTGCAGTTCTCGGTCCGCAGTTCCGCCTCCTCATGACAACTATCAAGATGTCGGAACACGGCCGCCCGCGATGAATCCTCCTTGCGCAAGAGAGCAAATTGCGACCGTTCGCTATGGGGTCCAGAACGAGAAGAACCAATCGGACGTCGATGCTGAGAGAGATAAAATGTCGATGCTGAGAGAGAGCTTTTCGGTGACCATTCACCAACAAAGTCTGGACCCAAGAGAGAAAATGTCTGCCGCTCTAATTGTCCTGTCATTGAGGCTCTGACATCATCCCACGACGTCTCTGTCTCCGCTCCTATCAGCTAGCCTCATCTTACCAGTCTCTGTGCCAATCAAATCCCTGCCAATCACTACTCTTTGGGGCGTGGTGTCCCGGACCTTTTGTGCCTCTGCGCTCACCAAGTCGGTGTTATCAGTGATAGTGCTCGATGCCTGGTTTCTGGTTGTTTTTTTAATTAGTGTGGTTAATGACCGATTTCTTACTAGGTGTCTGTAGTGAGGTGTCATAAGGAACACAGGAAAATATTACAGAGGCAATTACATACAGGGGATTAGTTACCCATAATCCCTCGCTAATTAACAAACTCCACCCCTCTCGCGGAGATGAACATACAAGCCTACCCGACATCCGGTCTACACAAATTTCCTACTTATGATGCATCAAGGTTTCTTCTTCTTGACGACAGTCGGAGCACACTAATCTATACAATTCTACTTGGACTAAGGTATTGCCTACCCCCGACAAACGTAACAGTATTATTGATTTATTCTAGAATAGGAAGCATTGGTAACTACCTGCTCTGATTCCTCTGCCATTGGCTGAAGGTGGTCATGGCCTTATTGGCATCCATAGTCAGATAATGTTTCCGACTCCGCTTCATCCACCAATTCCTTTATGGAACTGTAATTCATTTAATGGACATTCAGAATTTTGACCTCTCTCCATTGCCTACTTTCCACCAAAGCATGATGAATGCTTGGCAGGCCTTCTCCTTGTCCCTTGATATGGCAGTGTATGATATGAAAATGTTTTTCAATGAACCATTATTTTATAATCCTTTCCTGAAAAACATCGTCAATTAGAGAGCATACCTCCGCCAAGCTGAACAGGTTACGTTTTTTAATCCCAATGATAGGCCTGGATCTGGATCCAGACCTGAACTAAAATCGAATTGGCTTGATCTTGTCACCTAACCAACTCATCCACCTCGTATTGTCATAATCCATCCATAACCTTTGACATGTCGTGCTATATATTGTTTTTGGCCCTATCTTTCAATGGTGATGTTGTAGTGGCTACCGCTGGGTTTACACAATCGCCTTGCACCTACCAAGGACGCGGAGCGATCACCATGCCGGGCTCGTCCAGGACGCCCGGGCAGGCCCGCGCTCAACTTGCCAGGCCTCGGCCGGCCACGCCCGCCCTCGACTTGCCAGGCCGCGGCCAGGACGCCCGGCCACGCCCCCTCTCGCCTTTCCCGGGCAAACGCTCCGGGATAATGTGTGTATATATATTGCTGCCCGATAAACGGGCTTTTCAGAGTACCCGAGTTGTTTTGTGACAATAAAGAAACTCGGACGAATTCCAGCTTTTTGTCGCGTCCATTCTTCCGATTACGTGGGAGCACAGCTCCTTCAATGTATCACTTTTACAATTCTCATATCCGGATTTGGATCTTCACCAAAATCGAATCAATTCATCCGTGTCAGACATCCATCCTATTCACATATAGGCCATATCCGTCCATAACTCTTTGAGATATCCTGCTCACAGACAAATAGACTGACAGACAAACAGGGGTGAAAACATAACCTCCATCGACCTTCGGTGGAGGGGTAATGAAAGGGGACTTGTTCCAAGTTTTATTGGATGGACCTTAATTAAAGCGGAACCAGGAAATAAGTGACTCAATGCCAACGATGAGATATGTTGAATGTTCTGGCTGAAGTAACGAAGATGATTTCTGTTAAAATCGTTTCTCTTTTTGTTCTCCAAGAAATACTCTCTACCTGTTGGAAGATTTAGCAAATCATTGGAGTTTCAGTGGGTGAAACTACAAAGGCCCAAAGAGATTCCTTCCCCAATGTCCTTGTATATTGTGATGGTTCGGGGAACTGTCATTCGCCAGGTAATCACATACAACATGTAGGTTCCCTAGTTATTTATTTCCTTATTAAATTACCTAGATATAGTACTCCCTAAAGTGTAATAGGTTTCCAGGGTAACATGTGTCGCGAAGGGATTAGCTGGGGTGTCGCTCGTTTCTCATTCTCATCGACCTTAAAGAACAGCGCTGTGATCCTCCATATGCCCAGAAGAGCAGAGTGACATTCCAACAGGTACGCCTCATTTGCATATCGCGCCAAAAACCCATTTGAATCCGCGTGCCAACATCCAACCATCACTACCCTAACCCATGCTACCTTAACACCAATTGACTCACCACCGGACTATCAACCACCTCTACGCTACCATACAATAATTACCATCCTTCATCACCAAGCAACAACAAACCTCGCACCTTTATTGCTCAACATTCAACCACAGTGCCTCAATCACTACTGAACGACAATGCGTCCACCACAGTCACACCACCACAAGATAGCCGCCATTCGACCACATCTGACCTCTGATTGTGTCGACCAGGCCTAAAAATGTTGGGGCAGGAGCTTTGATCTTTCCCAGAATCCACCCCTCTCCAGGCGCATTAAAAGAGGGGCCATGACCCTGTCTAGACAGTGCAGTAGTGTTGTTGACGGTTCAGGGTTTTAGGTTCAAGTACGGATACGGTTCAAGTTCAAGGTCTTTTCCGAGAGTTGAGAGGGGTGGTGGTCGTCGAGACAGTGGAGATGGTGGAGCAGGACCAACACAGCACCACCTGAGAGGATCGCAACCTCCACAGAGGCCGATCAATGATAAAAGAGCTCAATCAGTGTCTTTCCCAATGACCTCTCCCTCAGCGCAGGGAAGGGGTGAGGACACGTGGTAAGGCAGAGAACGAACCAACCTCACTCTGTGCTATCTTCTGAACTATTGCACTTTTCTTTCGTGTGTGAGTGTGATGTGGCGCCATTGTCTGGGTTAGTGTCGGTTTTTTTTTTTTTTTTTTTTTTTTTTGTATACTGAATCGAGGCTCGTGAAAGAGCTAACATTTACTTCACAAACAAATCAACCAGACAAACAAAATATATAAAAAGCGGGAGCGGAAAACAAGATGGGGAGAGAAGGTGAAGCACACAAACACAACATTTGAGAGCAGGGAGATGTGTGGAAGGGAGAGGGCTTGGGGGGAGGAGTAATTGTATAAGTATAAGTATAAGTAGGATATTCGGTAATTGTATAAGTAGGATAACTAGTCAGGTTAACTTAGCACTGTGTCTCTTTGATCCTGTATATTGCTGCATCCACACGAATACTCCCCATTGTATGTCTTTTGTCTTGTATACTGTGCATACAAGAAGAAAAAGACGTAAAATGTCATAGCCCGCCGTGGTTTTAGTAATTTTGCTGTACGGAGTTAAAGGCTGTCAGTCGGCCATATTTGGTCAGAGGACAAGACAAAATCTTCTCCATATGTAGACTCATGTATTGTCTTTGTGCCAAGTTTGAACAAAATCGGTCCATGTATGTCCGAGAAATGGATGGGGACACGTTTGACTACAAAATGGCCACCAGTCGGCCATCTTGGATCGGACCTCGAAAAAAAGATGACATGCATATGTAAGTCATCATTCATTACATTTGTGCCAAATTTGAACAAGATCGGTAAATTTACGGCCGAGAAATGGTTGAGGACGTTGTCGATATCGGTTTTTTTACAACTAAAATGGCCACCAGTCTAACATTCGGCCATATTTGATCAATCGAAAAATAAAGTTAAGTGCACGTATGTGCTGTCATGTGCTGTGCTTCTGCCAAGTTTGAACAGAATCGGACCATGCATGTTCAATAAATGGTTGGGGACATGTTTAAGTAACAAAATGGCCGCAGGTCAGCCATCTTGGATCTGTTCTTGAAAATAAATGACATGCATATGTAAGCCATGGTTCGTTATCGGTGTGCAAAGTTTGAACAACATCGGCAAATCCATGTCCGAGAAATGGTTGACGTCGAGGACGTGTTCACACCCTAAATATGTTGGGGACATTCAATGATTGGGGAAACTAGCACACACTGAATTTAACTCATAGAGTTATATTGCATTGATTTTCTATCCCTAGTTCCAGCCAATGTTCCTTTTGTGAATCATTTGAAATCTCTTCCCATTCATACATTGAATGTAGTCATTTGAAACCCCTTTTTCTCTTCTACAATAAATGTTTCAAAAATTAGACTGGGTTACCTCTAACATTTCATTTTTGGTGTTTCCAAATGGTCTTCATTAACGAAAATGTATGACTTAAAAGATTCTACCAGCCGGATTCAGATCTTCACCAAAATCGAATTTATTTGTCCTTGTCCCACACATTACCTGTCCACAAAGTTTCGTCCAAATCCGTCCGCAACTTTTTGAGATATCCTACCATAAGTTGGTTTTAGCCCGATCTCCCAATGGTGAAGAATCACTTTTTAAATTCTCGTAGCCGGATCCGAATCCGAATCTTCACCAAAATCGAATCATTTCATCCTTGTGACATATGCTACATCTCTGCCAAATTTCGTCCGAATCCGTCCACAACTTTTTGGGATATTTTGTTCACAGACGGACAGACACACAGACACACAGACAGAATGAAAAACCACTTATAGAGCGACACTTGGCAAAACAAAACAAAGTAGAATGGCACTCAGTAGAGAATCCTTTTGACCTCAAAAATAATTTGTGGTAAAATTCACTGACGTAATATGCAAATCGTCTTCAAAGTTCAAGTTAATCGGATGAAAATTGACCGTTTTAGAAATTTCGCCAATGTTGACCTTTTGGCCTATGTTGACCTGAAAAATATTTGGTGGTTGAATTCAGTTAGCTGATATGCAACTCCTATTCAGATTTCAAGTGAATCGGATGAAAATTGAGGATTTTAGAAATTTGAAAGTGGTTGACCTTTGGCCTATGTTGACATTTTGACCTTTTGACCTCAAAAATATATAGCATTTTGTCGGACCGCAAACTCTACCATTTGGTGTAGTTTCATGACGATCTGTTTAAAATTGTGACCTGTAGGCAAGTATAAGGACAGACAAACACACAAACACACAAACCGGAGTCATCAACAAACTTGTCAATAATTTTTTTTCCCCCCCAAGTAACAAACAGGGGCGAAAGCATGACCTCCATCGACCTTCGGTGGTCGAGGTGATAAACGAAACAAGAACGATATCAGTTTCAAACAAAGTTAGAGTAGGCCATCGTTAAAGTTAATTCACTTTCACAATCCCTCTTTATTTGAAATCGAAATAGCTTCATCCAACGAGTTTATGGGTTAATAAATCATCCAACATGACATATTACATGTCAATGCCTCATTAAGTTAAATTGTGAAATACTCATGCGTTGGGGTCTCGGGTTTTAATAGGTTCGCTAAAACTCCATTACAACACCAATAATTAACTTTAGTAAATGGCTTCCGAACAGGAAAGGGCCCGGAAATCTCCACATGGGGCCACGTGTCTGGGGATATCTGCCCCGTATGTTTTCAAGATGGTTTTGTCTTGGAAATTGCACTCGTTCATTCGTGATGGAGAGTGCAATAATAAACAGGAAATGTCTTATCGCCAAGCAATGCGGAAAGATTTGGATTGATGTCGGTCAGGTGCACGCTTTCTTGAGAGGCACTCGTTGAATGATGGGGTAAAGGGTGTGATGATGAATGTTGCATGTTACACGTGTTACACATCTGAAACGGTAATACAAAGTAAACTAGAATGGCACTCAGGAGAGAGGATACCTCCACCTGCTAGGCCATATCACTCAATGGTCAAGAATCACTTTAAAAATTCTACTAGTTGGATCCGAATCCGGATCTTCACCAAAATCGAATCGAATCGTCCTTGTCCGACACACAACCTCTCCACCAAGTTTCGTCCGAATTCGTCCACAATTTTTGAGATATTTTGTTGACAAACAGACAGACAAACATACAGACAGGGGTGAAAACATAACCTCCATCCACCTTTGGTGGCGGAGTTTTTTTTGTTGTTTTTTTTTTGTACACAAGATCGAGGTTAATGTAAGAGCTAACATTAATGACAAAAAAAACAAACGGAGACATAAGACAAAACTACATGGTATTCATAGAATACTTACCCTGCGCAGTCAACTTGGTGTAAGCCAACTCTTCTATTTTTGAATATATTTTTTTCTTTCATCCAATATGGCTGCCAGACCACGTGAGCGATGACATCATAAATTTATATTCTCTAATATAATTGTTGCATAGATCACGCTCAATAAATTTCAAACTGATCAGACTAAGCGTTGTCCCTGTCGAATTATGACGTCATAATTATGGCACCACTGAGGTCATCGTTAGCAACACCTATTCCCCATATGGAGTTCTTTACAATGAGCCACGTTTCAATTTTTTCCATGGAGCGGTTTTGGAGATATAGAGGTGCAACATTTTTCGGTTTTTCTAAGATGGCGCCTGTACCACATGGCCTATGACGTCACATCATCATTAAAATATTCTACATGAGGTGCTCCTATGGTGAAAATTTCGCGCCCATCAGACCAACGGTTTCTGAGGGGAAAAAAATGACAATGATCAGATAAGTCTTGTACTTGTCGAATTATGACATCATAAAGAAGGCACCGATGACATCATCATGAACATATCTTTTTCCCCAAGGGGAGTACTTGACAATGAGCCATGTTTCAATTTTTTCCATGGAGCGGTTTCGGACATATAGAGATGCAACTTTTAAAGATTTTTCCCAAGATGGCACCTGTACCACGTGACCTATGACGTTATCATTTTCATTTAAAAATTCCACAGGAGGAGCTGCACATACTCTGAAAAATTCGTGTCCATTCGTCTAACAGTTGCAGAGGAATTTTTGTTTTATTCATACTGATCGCGTTGTACTTGACGAATTATGACGTCATAATTAAGGCACCGATGACATCACCATCAACATATCTTATTCCCCATGGTGAGTACTTGACAATGAGCTGTGTTTCCATTTTTTTCCATTGAGCGGTTTGGGAGATATGGAGGTGCAAAGTTTTTACAAGATGGCGTCCGTACCACGTGACATACGACGTCATAATTATGAATAAAAAATTCTACAGGCGGAGGCGCTTCAATGGTAAAAAAAATTCGTGTCAGTTGGACCAACGGTTGCCGAGAAAATGATTTTTTTTAAATGCAGACACGTACGGCACACGGCACACGTACTTAGATAAATACTTTACCCCGCTTTTCACTTCGCGAGCGCAGAGTAATAAAGGGAGCGAAAGACAAGATGGGGAGTGAGAGGGAAGCACACAAGTACAATAATTTGAGAGCAGGGACATCGGGAGATCTGTGAGAGGGAGAGGGCTTGGGGGGAGGAGGCATGGGACTGGGGGGGATGGAGAGGTAAAAAAGACATGGACACTGCTTGGACTTCCAGGAAATAAATTGGTATTTCAAAAAAGTGGATCTGGGGTGAATTAGCGGGGGTAGAAAAGATGAAGGTTTTGGTTGGGGGAAGATAAGAGATGGTGGTGAACAGCTGTTTTAAATCGCGGAGCATATCCCAAGATGACGTTCACCAAGATCTTTCCAATCATCATTTTCACCATCATCAACCTATCACTCACTCTAGTCACACTCACCACACTGTCGACAAACTCCTCAGAAAACAGGACACCAACACCATTCACGCCCTACGGGCACCCTTGCCACACAAACTTGTATTTCTGTCCCTGCCTACCCTTCACCATTCCCACACCACTTCCCTTCCATCTCGTCTCTTGCACACAACATATGTCCACTCTTCTTCTGACCAATACTTCCACCACTTCTCCTGATCTCCCTGTCATTGTCCCTACATTTCATGTCCCAAACCTCAGAAACCGATCTCCACTTCGGGCTGTACCCTGCCAATATGTAGTTGTAATTGTCATGGTTCTCTTTTTGAGGCAATGTTTTTATGGCCGGATGCCCTTCCTGACGCCAACCCTCTTAGTCGCCTCTTACGACACGCAGGGATACGGTGTACCTATTCTAACCAGGGTACACACCGGGACAACGAAATGAAGCGATACATGAAGAGTATTTGTAAAATAAGAAAATGAAACGAAGAAACGGCACATTCAGCAGCATTTATTCAACAAAAAGGTGAAATGCTGATTTGACATTTGTGATTAATTCAGATTTGGATGTAATTGCTTTTCCATTATATTTTCCCTCATTTTAAATATGTTAATGTTTATTTTTCACTTGAGCAACGTCGGTTACTCCTGCTATAAACACATATACTTTACTCGGGGTACAAATACAACTTTGTCTGGGGGTAACATAGGCTAAGTGGCCGCGGCCTCATTTGGGGTGTGGGGGACCGGGAGAGGAGCGTAAATTCTCGATGTAAATGTGTACCTTGTGACGCCACCTGGTGATGGTGGCAGAGGGTATTACAATTTCCTTTTTAACCTGGGCAACACTGAGGTTATGAAGCACCCTTTGCACAGGAAAAAATTTCCTCCTTCTCATCCCCCCTCCCCCAAAACGGAGGGGCCTGCCAAAGCCACCCACCCCCGCCCCCCCCCCCCAAAGATGTATATGTAGTATATCTTATCCCTCTCTCCCTCTCCCCTCACCTCTCGCCTGCTAGTTTATTATACAATAACAAAACAGCCCTCAGTAAATGGACTAACCCCGTGCGCGGCGGAACGTTGCGGTTTTTCAAATCCGAGTACGTGTCCGAGGATGAAACAAAACTACTCCAGCAGTGATGCAAAGCGAAACATATCTCGACGAAAATTGAATCAGTTCTTCCTTGTCGGATACCCAACCTGTCCACCAAGTTTCGTCCGAATCTGTCCACAACGTTTTGAGATATCGTGCTAAATATTGTTGTTTGCCCTATCATTCAATAGTAAAACATATCACTTTAAAATTCTCAGATCCGGATCCGGATTTTCACCAAATTCTACTAATTCCGTCCTTATCACATAACGATATTCATCAAGATGAAAATTGACAATCTGAACCATAAATTAAGAAACCATAGATTAGAAAAGATCAAGGTCAATCAGATGAAAATTGACAATTTTTCAGATGAAAATTGCTGATTTTAGAGGTTTGACCTTGAATTGACCTTTTGACCTCAAAAATAGTTGTTTTTCCCATTTCAATGACGATATGCAAATGCTGTTCAACTTTCAAGCCCATCGGTGAAAAATGATGATTTTAGAAATTTGACCTCAAGATGACCTTTGACCTCAAAATTAATGGGCTTCTCAATTGTGATGACCTCTGCAACTTATTCAAGTTTCATTGCGATCGGTTTAGAATTGTGACCTGTAGGCGAGTGACAAACAAACACAGAAAAACAGACAGACAGAATAAGAAAGTCAACCGACCAACTTGAAGAAAAATCTTTGATTTTGCAAGTAACAAAAATTTGGTAATGAACACACCAATGAAAGTGCTGGGGTGTATTTTTTTTATGGGATTTTCCCGCCACAAAGCCCACAAGGCCACTCGAGGTGGGGGCTAAAATAAAGGAAGCACTAAGACTCGGTACGTGTGTTCATTAATCAATCAGCTAGTCCTATTCTTAGTAGATGTACCTGGTCTTAGTGTTTCCTTTATTAACTCAGTATTACATTTTGGGTCTAAATATTTTTCGTGTCCAGGGCTTCAAAAATGTTAAACCACCTCTGATTTTACAGTACTGTGCAAAGGTTCAGCTTATTTTCACTTTTGTCATGCTATTCCCGAGTACACATTTGTGGGAAGTTAGAATTGTGCAATATAGGTACATAATTCAAATTTCTGTGAAAGTCAATTTATTATCATAGTCACCTTTAAGTATATAAAATAAATTACGAAACTGAAAAAGATTTATTTTGCTATACATACATGTGCTAGAAATCCTTTTACCACAAACAAAATATGCAAGAAACAGTTAATTATTAATTATTGAAGTAATCAACACCAGTTACATTAATGTGAATTACAATAAACCACAATAAAAATGACAAATTAGTGAATACTAGGGAGATACCCGTGTTACGCACGGGTGGGAGGCCAGAAGCAAACAGGCAATGCAGATACGGCGAACGCTAAAGCATGAAACCAATAAATTCCACATTCCTGTAGCACCTTCAGTCGCACGTCAAACATGGACAGCAAGTTCGTGAAGGACTTCCATGAAAAACGTACCCGTTCGCAAACAAACGGGTACGTTCACATATAGAAACATCGATCGTGGGACCGTGGCGAATCTGCATATGGCGATCCGCGAAGTTCACGTTCAGAAAGCAGAAACCATCACGGCATGTCGTCATTCACTTGAACTCGATATCTCCTTTTTCATTCCAAACAACATAACTCCAATTAATCACAAAATAAACTTTTACCAACATTGTTAATGTTTCCTTCATTGTAAAAACTACCAAATCAACAGTTAAAAGGATTTTGGGCCGATAGCTGTTACGGCCTTGGCAAGATCGATGGAGACAGCGATCTGTTAGCTTATACACCACCCAAATACATATGTGGAATGCTCTCATGTTGAGATTAAATGTCGTTTGAACTTTGGTCGAGGTCATTATTTACTTTTAATGATGTTTATATACGAATGATGTTTAATGATGTTTATATTGGTTTGGGGTCGTCCTTTCCGCATATCTCGTGGGATTGTAAGTTGGAGAGACGGCCGTGATGGCGGGGAGCGAGGGGGTTGGAATTCTCTCAAGCAGGGATTCAAGCCGTGTCCTTATAAAAGGTCTTTGTCCGAGGTCACCGAGTTTGATATTTGCACGAGTTTGAGTTGCACGCAGCCGTACAGCGATCGGTGCAGCCGTTTGTGCGGCACCCGGGAAAACAACGTCACAAAGAAAACATCGTCACAATGAACGTTATGCGAACGCGAATGTTATGCGTGAGTCCAAACCTGAGAATGCTGGAGACCAAAGCTGAAATTGGGAAAACTAAACAGCCTATTTTACTCCTGGAGATCCCAGGATTATCCACCCAAAATATCGTTGCGATCGGTTCAGCAGTTTTTACGGTACCTTTGAACAGACAGACAGACAGACAGACGGACGGACATTTGGTGAATTATAGTAAGATGTGAAATTATTTTTAATCATCTTCTTCCTTTGTTTGAAAGTCTAAGTGGGTTCAGAATGGCGCCAACGAAGCAACTTTCAACAGAACTTTCAACATGTAAAGATCCAAACTTTGGGAGAAGATTCCCGGATCCAGTCTCTGACCTGTGCCTCTGCCAAATTTCTCAAAGATAAGTCCTCCTGGTCATTTTTATTGCGTTTTTGCTTTTTTTTTTGTTGGCGCCATGTTTGCTGTGTGCTCCAAGTTCGGATTTGTTTTAAAATTTATGCCAATTTAGGGGTATTCATTGAACTTTTCGTACAGGAATATTTCAGGCCTACCTTTTTCTAGTTTGAGTCTGTGTTCGCTTTTTATTGTTATTTTCTCTCTAGCACCTTCAGCCCCCTTGTTTTCTCCTCATTCCCCTTTACCTCTCCTTCAATTCCTCCCAATTAATGGGAGGAATTGTGTCTGTTTAGTGTCTTAAAAATAATTATAATAATCATTTCAATTCCTTACCTTCACCCTTACACCTTCCAGACCACCTTACTTCCTGCTCTCTACAATTTTTGCCGTTTTCCACTCAGCAATCCCGCTGTGACCATCTGTCCGTCAGCCCATTTTAATTGTAAAAAGAAGACCAAAAGTCTAACAGCGGTGTAGCCGGGCTTGTAAAATATTATAAACCACAAACACATATGTTTAGCTTTTCAAACAGTCGCTAATGCTGTTTATAACATCAAAGAAATTTGGAGGAATCTCGACATCCATGAGATAGGTTTTACTTACAGAACTGAGCGAAGATCTACTGTATTCCATGTACCCCACAAGGGTTGGAGGTGTGCTCTGAGTGGAATGCTTGCTCGAAGCCACTTGGCGATCTCTCCACAAGAAACTTGATAAATGAACACACACAATGTTCTTGAAATCCGACCATAGATCGACTGTAATCTATATACTCCCAAAGATGAATGGCCCTTCCTGCCACACCGGTAGTGAGCGGGTGTTGGCCTACTTGTAAATTCAAATGTCGGTTGTTGCCCGGCACTGTCGTAATGACATCATAGACGTAATGACCGAACGGACACAAACCTTCCGCTACTTTAATATGTAGAACATGATATATTTTAACTTCCAGTACGTTTGCAGTCACTACGAAGGGATTAGTGTTACAATTAGATTTACTATAATATTAACGTTACGTTATCATTATTTCGAAAATGATATTACCATTAAAAAACCGAGGCTAATTCCTTACTTTCTCTGTGATTAATATTAGTGCCGAACAACGCTCATCATTGATCATGAACCATACAACGCTTCAATTCAGTACCCTTCCATTCACGACATTGGGATTAAAGTATTATGGTGTAGCGTGGTGCTACACACGCAACTTGTTTGTCAAAGAAGGTAAGCCACAACGCGTAGGATCAAAAGAGTCTTTATTGTAAAGCTCAAACTGTAGCACTGACTCGCTCGGGGCTGCGAGCCCCGTGTATATCCCGACGCCACGCCTACCCCTCGGGCGTGGCCGACACCCTCTTGGTGCGCGGAATGATGTCACCGCACCAGCGAGCCATCGTGTCCACCACACGCGCCCCCCCAGAATTCCCGCGCACATGAAGGGTCAGTTTGCGGGGCAAACGGATGACCCGGCCAAAGCGCCCTCTGGCGGCTGGTGGCGTCTGGGATGCCGGGATGCCGTCTGGGCTGCCGCTGGCGGCATCTGGGATGGGTGCAGGACAGGGTGGTGGCGTGCCGGCGGGGCTGGGCGGTGCTGGGGGTCCGCCCACCGGGGGGCGGCCCCGACGCGGGGGCCGAGCCACTGGCGGGGGGTGGTCCACGTCGAGGTGGGCCGGCATGAGGTGGTCCACGGAAACGCGGTCAGGAGTACTGCCGATGTCCAGGGTGAAGTGTTTTGCCCCGGTCTCCAGCACGCGGAAGGGCCCGTCGTACGGGGACCGCAGCGGTGTCCGGTGGGCGTCGTGGCGGACGAACACGTACTCCACCGTGCGAAGCTCCGGGGCGACATGCATTGGCGGGCACCCGTGGTGCGCCGTCGGCACCGGGGCGAACCTCTGGGCGGTCTCCTGCAGTGCAGAGCGCTGCTGCGCCACGGACCATGGTGCCGTGGAGTCGGGGAGGAACTCGCCCGGCACCCGCAGCGGTTGTCCGAAGACCAACTCCGCCGCGGCTGTGCGCAGGTCGTCCTTGGGCGCCGTCCTGAGGCCCAGCAGGACCCAGGGGAGCCTGTCGACCCAGCCGCCGTCGCGGAGGGTGGCCCGGAGCGCGGCCTTTAAGGAGCGATGGAAGCGCTCGCACAGGCCGTTGGCCTGGGGGTGGTAGGCCATGGTGCGGTGCAGCTGGACGCCGAGCCCCCACGCAACCGCCCCCCAGAGCTCCGAGGTGAACTGGGGGCCGCGGTCGGACGAGATGTCCGAGGGGGCGCCGAACCGGGCAACCCAGGTGGCGATGAACGCCTGCGCGATGTCCGCCGCCATCGTCGCCGCCAAAGGCACGGCCTCCGGCCACCGGGTGGTGCGGTCCACCATGGTGAGGACGTGGGTGAAACCCCGCGAGGGGGGCAGAGGTCCCACCAAGTCCACGTGAATGTGGTCGAACCGACGTTCGGGCACAGTAAACGGGGCCAACGGGGCCTGGGTGTGGCGGTGCACCTTCGCGCGCTGGCACGCGAGGCACGTCCTGGTCCAATCGCGGACGGTCTTCCGGAGGCCATGCCAGACGAACTTGTCGGCGACCAGCCTCTGGGAGGCCTTCGTGCCCGGGTGGGACAGGCCGTGGATGGTGTCAAAAACCCGGCGCTGCCAACCCGCGGGCACGATGGGGCGAGGCCGGCCGAGGGAGACGTCGCACAAGAGGGCCGTGCCCGCGCCGTCGAACGGCACCTCGGTGACGCGGAGGCCCGTGACGGCGGTCCGCAAGGCCTGGACGTCGGGGTCGGTGGTCTGGTCCGCCGCCATCTGGGCATAGTCGATCCTGAGGTGGACCGCGTGGGCGACGGCCCGGGAAAGGCAATCCGCCACCGGGTTGTCCTTCCCCGCGATGTGCCGGATGTCCGTCGTGTACTCGGACACGGCCGAGAGGTGACGCTGCTGCCGGGCCGACCACGGCTTGGCGACCTTAGCCATCGCGAAGACCAGGGGCTTGTGGTCGACGAAGGCCGTGAACGAACGGCCCTCGAGCAGATGGCGGAAATGCCGGACCGCCAGGTGAAGCCCGAGCAGCTCGCGGTCGAAGGTACTGTACCACCGTTCGTGTGTGCGGAGCTGCCGGCTGAAAAACGCCAGTGGCTGCCAAGCTCCCTTCACCCATTGCTCGTGCACCGTGCCCACCGCGTAGTCCAACGCGTCGGTGGTGAGGGCGATCGGTGCATCGGGCGCTGGGTGCGGGAGCATGGTGGCGTTAGCCAAGGCGAGCTTCGCGCCCGTGAATGCCGCGTGCATCGGCTCGGTCCAAGCAACGTCACCTTTGCCCGGCTTCCCCCGGAGGGCCTCGTGCAGGGGGCGCAGGAGCTGGGCGATGCGGGGCAGGAACCGGTGATAAAAGTTCACCATGCCCAGGAACTCCTGGAGCCCCTTGATCATGCGGGGGCGCAGAAACCCCCTGACCGCCTCCACCTTGGCCGGTAAGGGGATGGCCCCGTGCCTGGTGACGCGGTGCCCCAAAAAATCGATTTCGGCTACGCCGAACCGGCACTTGGCGGGGTTGATGATCAGGCCATACTGGCCCAGGCGTTCGAAGAGCATGCGGAGATGGCAGAGGTGCTCCTCACGGGACGCGCTTGCGACGAGGATGTCGTCCAGGTAGACGTAAACGAAATCCAAGTCACGCAAGATGCTGTCCATCAGCCGCTGGAACGCCTGAGCCGCATTCTTCAACCCAAAGGGCATCCGCAGAAACTCGAAGAGGCCGAATGGTGTAATGACGGCCGTCTTCGGTATGTCCTCCGGCCTGACGGGGACCTGGTGGTAGCCGCGGATGAGGTCCACCTTGGAAAAGAGGGACATTTTCGCCAACCGGGCGGAAAAGTCCTGGATGTGAGGGACCGGATAGCGGTCAGGGGTGGTAGCATTGTTGAGGCGGCGGTAGTCCCCGCACGGCCGCCATCCCCCGCCGGGCTTCGGCACGATGTGCAGCGGCGATGCCCAAGCGCTCTTGGAGCGCCGCACGATGCCCAGCCGCTCCAGCGTAGCGAACTCCGCTTTCGCCACCGCGAGCTTCGTCGGCTCGAGGTGGCGTGCCCGGGCGTAGACTGGTGGCCCGACGGTGGGGATGTGATGCTCCACCCCGTGCTTGATGGCCACCGCCGAGAAGGTGGGCCGCGTGAGGGCCGGGAAACTGGCGAGGAGGCGGGTAAAGTCATCCGCTGCCGGAAGCGTACAAACCAAACTCGCCGGGACGGAACCGTTTAACAAGCCGCTTGGTGAGCCGCTCGGTGAGCCGCTCAGTGAGCCGCTCAATGAGCTGCTCAGCGAACAAGTGAGCGAGCTAAAGGTTTCGGCCTGGACGAGCCGTCTGTGCTTTACGTCGACCAGCAACCCATTTGCACATAGGAAGTCCGCACCGAGCAATGCCATGGGCACGCTGGCGGTTACGAACGTCCATTGAAAGCGCTGCCCTCCAACCCGCAGGGAGAGGCAGCGCTTCCCGAATGTGCGTATGGGTGTACTGCTGGCTGCAAGCAACGCGGGGCCCCGGCCCGCGGTTCGCTTGCCGGACGTGTGGGCTGGGATGACACTTACCTGCGTTCCTGTATCGCAGAGGAAACGGTGCCCGGACAAGGTGTCCGTGATAAATAGGAGGCTGCCGGAATGGCCGACATTCAGGGCCGCTACCGAGCGCCGGCTCGGTCGTTTCCCGACTCACCAAACGAGCACGGCGGGCAACACCTCTTAGCCTTGTGGCCGAACCTGGCGTGGAAACGGCACCAGGCTTGCGGCGGGAGCGGCGAAGGCCGCGGCTTTCGCCGCTGCAGTGATGGTGGGCGGGGCGTGGCGGCAGCCACGAGGTGTGCATCAGCCTCGGGATCCACGAGGTGTGCAGCCGCATCAGCCTCGGGATCCACGACGGCCGCACCGAAGCTCGCCCGCTTGTCACAAGCCGCGAAAAACTTGTCGGCCTCGACGGCCAGAGCGCGGGGTTCCCCTATGTTGGAACCGGCCAACGCGAGGCGTACCTGTGCCGGTAGCTGGCGTAGAAAAAGCACCCGGAATAAAAAATCCGGGGCTTTGTCACCCAGCAATGACAGCATGTAGTCCATCCGTACCGATGGTCGTGTGTCACCGAGTTCGGGAAGGTCCAGGAGGCGGTCCGCCCGTTCAAACTCCGTGAGGCCGAACGTGGTGATGAGGAGACGTTTGAGCGCCCTGTACTTGTGCTCTGCCGGTGGGTGCCGCAGGATGGACACGACTCGGGCGGCCGTGCCGGGCCCGAGGGCGGCGATCACGTGATAGTAACGCGTCTCGTCCGCCGTTATTCCTCGAAGCTGGAACTGTGCTTCGGCCTGCACGAACCATACCTCGGCCTGTGCTTCCCAAAACTCAGGGAGCTTTACCGCGTTGCTGGCCATGGCGCGTTCTGTGGTCAGGGATGGCTGAACCAAAAGGGGTCACCAGTGTAGCGTGGTGCTACGCACGCAACTTGTTTGTCAAAGAAGGTAAGCCACAACGCGTAGGATCAAAAGAGTCTTTATTGTAAAGCTCAAACTGTAGCACTGACTCGCTCGGGGCTGCGAGCCCCGTGTATATCCCGAGGCCACGCCTACCCCTCGGGCGTGGCCGACACCCTCTTGGTGCGCGGAATGATGTCACCGCGCCAGCGAGCCATCGTGTCCGCCACAATGGTTATATTTACTATATTATTATTATTATTACGAAAACGATACTACTGAAACGATATGTTGGAACCCATCTGTGGATCGGTCCCATCGGCCGATGGGTCTGACCCGTTTGGCGACCCATCTGTGGATGCACGAGAAATGACAATGCAGACCCATCGGCCGATGGGTCTGCGCCATCTGCGGATGTGTTGTTCACCTTGAAGGAATGTGTATGCATCAATGGTGGATGAGTTAACCTAACCCTAACCCTAACCCTAACCCTAACCCTAACCTAACCCTAACCCTAACAACCCTAACCTAACCCTAACCCTAACAACCCTAACCCTAACCCTAACCCTAACCCTAATCATCAGCACCTGCCACTCTCTACCCTACCACCATTCCCCTCCGCCATTATCAGAAGAACACCTAATGTTTTGTATGAATGTTGAGTATGTTATGTAAAGCTTTACTAAAACTGCCATGTATCTGTTAATTACAAAATGTATTGACAAAATGTATAAATAGATGGGTAGAAATAGATAATAAAACATTTTAAAATCATCTCTGTTAAATTCCTACCACATGTAATTCCAATGACTGTGTACCTGATTGAAGAGCACCATTCTGTCAACACATTCCTTCAAGGTGAACAACACATCCGCAGATGGCGCAGACCCATCGGCCGATGGGTCTGCATTGTCATTTCTCGTGCATCCACAGATGGGTCGCCAAACGGGTCAGACCCATCGGCCGATGGGACCGATCCACAGATGGGTTCCAACAGATACACTACTGTATTAAGAAACCTGGGCTTAATTTGTACGAGGCGGACGGTGAGTCATAACACCTAAGGCCTATACGTACCATACCATATTGTTGGAAGAGCCGTAACGCCGATGCTTTCGATATTTGATGATCATTTTAACAATCAGGTTTGTTTGTGTTTCACACGGAATGAAAAACGTAAAAGTAGAGCAAGGCGATTGTGATATATGACAGGTTCGACGATATGCCATGAACGGCATATAAATCCAAATGGCGGTGTGTGGAGAGAGTCAGCCGCGTACGCCGTAATAATAATAATAATAATTCATTTATTTTGTATAGCGCTTTTCCAGAAGCCCAAAGGCGCTTTGACAGAGTGGAAAACATAATGCATAACAATACATGAAAACAACAATTGCAAAAAGACAAGAATCAAGAAAACAAACAGCAGCGATATACGGCATATATATAAGACAAGAATCAAAAAGACAAGACAAGAATCAATAGGGAAATATTTAAAGCAAAAGGAGGGAGAAGGAGAAGAGATAGTCAGGGGTTAATGCTGTGGGTTGAATGTTGAATGCAGCGTTGAACAGGTGGGTCTTTAGTGATGTTTTGAATGTGGTGAGTGAGGAGGAGTCTCTGATGGTGTGAGGTAGTGAGTTCCAGAGGGTGGGAGCAGCGATGGAGAAGGCCCTGTCCCCCCAGGATCTGAATTTGGTCCGGATGGAGGGGGTCAGGAGGTTGGTACCAGCAGAGCGGAGGTTGCGGGTGGGAGTGTGTCTGGAGAGGAGGTCAGCCAGGTAGGATGGGGCCAGGTTATGGAGGGCTTTGTATGTCAAGAGGAGGATTTTGTACTGGATTCTCTGGGGGATGGGGAGCCAGTGAAGCTTGTAAAGGACGGGGGTGATGTGGTCACGGGTCCGGGAATGAGTGAGTAGACGGGCAGCGGAGTTCTGAATGTATTGGAGTTTATTGGTGATTTTTGAGGGTGAACCATAGAGGAGGCTATTGCAGTAGTCCAGACGGGAGGTGATGAAGGCGTGGATGAGGGTTTCTGCAGCCGTGGAGGAGAGGGATGAGCGGAGACGGGCAATGTTTTTCAGGTGAAAGAAGGCTGACTTTGTGATCTGTTTAGTGTATTTGTCGAAGGAAAGGGTTTGGTCAAAGATGACGCCAAGATTCCGGATGTGAGGGGAGGTGGATACTGGGATACCGTCGATGTTGAGGGCAAAGTTATGGGTGGATTTTGTGAGCGTTTTTGGGCCAATGATGATTATTTCAGATTTATCACAGTTAAGCTTGAGGAAGTTGATTTGAAGCCAGGATTTTATTTCAGTGATGCAGTTTGTCAGGATAGAGTGGGTGTCGGTGGAGACGGACTTGGTGGAGATGAAAAGCTGGATGTCATCGGCGAAGCAGTGGAATTGGAGACCATGACGGCGGATTAAGTGACCGAGCGGGGACAGGTAAAGGATGAAGAGGAGGGGGCCAAGAACTGAACCTTGGGGGACACCTTGGGGGAGGGGAGCAGTGGGGGATTTGCAGTTATTGATGGAGATGAACTGGCATCTGTCAGAGAGGTATGATTTAATCCAAGAGAGGGCAGTGCCGGTGACGTTAAAGGTGGATTCAAGTCGGGTGAGGAGGATAGTGTGATCGATGGTGTCAAAGGCAGCGCTGAGGTCGAGGAGGACGAGAATGTTGAGGTTGCCAGCGTCAGAGGAGAGGAGAAGGTCGTTGGTGATTTTGAGGAGAGCAGTTTCAGTACTGTGGTTGGAGCGGAATCCGGATTGGAATGTTTCATACAAGTTATTGGCAGAGAGATGATGTTTGAGTTGAGTGGCTACAGCGCGTTCCAAAACTTTTGACAGAAAGGGTAGGTTGGAGATGGGTCTGAAGTTGTTTAGGGTGTCAGGGTTTAGACCAGGTTTTTTTAGAATGGGGGTAACAGCAGCAATTTTGAGGGAAGGTGGGACGATGCCTGTAGACAGGGAGGAGTTTATTGTTGCAATGATAAGTGGAGAGAGAGCAGGGAGGGAGGCTTTGACAAAGCTGGAGGGGATGGGGTCAAGAGTGCAGGTGGCAGTTTTCATTCCTATGAGGAGTTCAGAGAGGTCAGTAGGAGAGATTGGGGAGAACCGAGACAGGGGATGGCAGGACAAGGGGGGGCAGGTGGTTGGAGGGGGAGCGGGTGCGGCGGTGGTCAAGCTGTTGTAGATGTTGTCAATTTTGCGTTGGAAGAAAGAGAGGAAGGAGATGCAGTTGTCTACTGTGAATGACTGGGTGGTGGTGTTCAGGGGGCGGAGGAGTTTGTTTATTGTCGAGAAGAGTGCTTTTGGGTTTCCGGAGCCAGAGTGGATAATTTGAGAGTAGTAGGCAGAGCGGGCGCGGGAGAGGGCATCTTTGTAGTGTTGTATGTGGTCCTTGTAGGCTTGGGAGTGAACTGTGAGACCCGTTTTATTGCGGAGTCTTTCAAGTTGGCGAGCACGAGTTTTCATCAGGTGGAGTTCAGGGGTAAACCAGGGAGCAGAATGGGTGAAAGAAACTGTTTTGGTTTTTACAGGCGCAAGCTGGTCAAGGCAGGAGGAGAGAGTGTGGTTGTAGTAGTCAGTGAGGTCGGAAGGGGTGTGGAGGTCAATGAAGGGAGAAGTGGACATTTTTTCAGAGAGGGTGGATGAGAATGAGGTAGGTGAAAGAGCGTTTAGCTTACGGAAGTTGATTGTGCGATAATGCCTTGGTGTTGGGGCGGGGATGTTGATGGTCAGAGTGATGGCTAAGTGGTCAGAGAGGGTGAGGTCGGAGCCATAGAGATGGTGCAAATTTAATCCAGTGGAGCAGACAAGGTCCAAAATGTGACCACGGATATGGGTAGGAAAGTCGACATGTTGAGTGAGGTTAAAGCAGGTGAGTAAATCAGTGAAGTCAGTGGTTATTGTGGAGTCAGTGGAGTCCATGTGGATATTGAAATCACCAAGGAGGAGGATTGAGGGGGAGAGGGAACATAGCTGGGTCAGAAAGTAGGAGAAGTCAGACAGGAATGATGGGTGTGGTTTGGGAGGGCGGTAGACGACAGCCATGACTGACTGCGTGTGACCAGAGAGTTTTAAAGCCAGGTGTTCAAATGATGGAGCAGATGAGATGGAGATGAGGTTGGTCTTGATGTCTTGACGGTGGATAACGGCAATTCCACCACCTCGGCCCTCCGAGCGTGGTTTATTGACGTAGGAATATCCATTGGGTGTGGTGAGGTTGAGTGTGTAGTAGTCCAGAGGTTGTTGCCAGGTTTCGGTGAGACAGAGAAAGTCCAGTTTGTTATCCAGGATGTATTCGTTCAGGATGAGGCATTTATTGTTGAGGGACCGGGTGTTGAACAGGGTGAGCTTGATGTTGTTTTGAACAGCAGGGATGAATTCAGGTGATTTAGCCAGGGTTCGTAGGCAAGAGGTGCGATCGTGTGGGTTGCTGTGACCAGGTGCGCTGGGACGAAGAGTGAGAGTGCGCTGAGCCGACCAGAGGACGGGGATGGAGTGACCTGATTGCAAATAAACAAACTTGCGACCGGAGCCACGGTGAATGTACCTGGGTCGTCGGAGGAGTCCATTTGATTTGATGGCAGAGATGCATGATGGGGTGGAGCGGGTATTGAGCAGAAGAAGCCTTGCGGCGGAGTACTTCAGAGCCATGCCAGGCAGGAGCGAAGGGACGAGTACGAGGCCAAGGTCGAGGAGGCAAAGCGGCAAACGCAGCGGCAAACGCAGCGGCAAACGCAGCGGCAAACGACTGCAGCCGCTAATCAAGACCACAGCGGCAAACAAGGCCACAAGGCCACCGGCAAACAAGGCCACGGCCACAATCAACGGGAGCGGGCCTTTCGAATTCCGTATTCCGTACCATCAAAAGCAGATTCCGTTATCCAGCCGGAGAACACGCGGCACGTGCGGGTGTGAAAAGGCAGGACAGGTGTGAGATGTCAGGTCAGAAAGGTAGAAGCAGACCCTGTACATCCATCCAGTCGGAGAAGCGGCGAATATGCAACGCCAGCGTCCTCTCGCAACCGAACCCGGAAGTCGAATGGTGGTGTCAGAATGGTAATGACATCAGACGTCATCACATCACCCAGTCATGTGACCAGATCCTCAGCTTTGATTGGTATACGTTTGAGGGGACATACATACATACAGACGGACAAACTGTTCTGGACGGATCTGCCCGATGGACTACGGCATAAAAACCCGATGTTGAATACGTCCTCAACCATTTCGTGGACATGCGTTTACCGATCTTGTTCAAACTTTGCACACAGATAATGAATGATGGCTTAGATATGCATGTCATCTCTTTTGGAGATCAGATCCAAGATGGCCGACTGGCGGCCATTTTGTTACTTAAGCATGTCCCCAACCATTTCTTGACATTCATGGACAGATTTTCCTCAAACTTGGCAGAAGCACGGTACATGATGCCATCCACTGGCACCTCACTTTATTTTGTGATCTGGTCAAAGATGGTCGACTGGTAGACTGGCGGCCATTTTAGCTGTAAAAAAAAAACCCCAGATATTTAACATACACAACAATTTTAACCTGCCAATCATCTTTTTGTTTTACCTCATTATTTTTTTTCTCTACAGATCTCAAGGCTCATGGAAGATCAGAACAGTACAGAGAGGGGGGAAACGCGCAGAATTGATGGCCTAGATAGGGGGAGAAAGTTGGGGGGGGGGGGGGTGCAGGAAGGGCCAAGATGGATACAGAAGGAAACTCACAGGAGGGGAAAAAAATTGAAATTTGGAAGGAGAAGTGATTGTGTGTGGGGATGGGGAATGGAGGGTAGAAAAAATTGGGGAATGGGGATGATTTGAGATGGTTGTGAACAGCTGTTTTGAAGACCTGGAGGGAGGAGTGGGATTGAAGAGAATGTGGAAGTTGATTACACAGGTTGGAAAAAGAGCAACGAACGAGTGAAAATGGGCAGTGATCCTGGATTTGGGTAGTTTCATCAGAAGGGAGTTGATGGTGGACCACGTGTGTCCGACAGATACTTGGAGGGCAGAGGGTGCAAAACCAGAAATGAGGTGGTAAAAGACAGACAGACCACAGACCTGTCTGCAATGGGAAATGATAGGGCCATAGATTCTGCCTCAGTGAGAGATTCCAATGATCTTGAAGTCCTTGGTTTCCATGGCGTCAAGCTGAGCAAGATGTGAGGTAGGGGAGCCAGCCCAGAGGGAAGAGCAGTACTCCATCAAGCTGTGGAGAAATCATGAATGAGGTGGTGGAGGGCAGCAAGCCTGAAGTCCTAGATGGAAGAGTAGGAGATAACAGGTTCAGGAAGGCAGTTGAACATAGGGGGATGATCAATGAAGGTGTGATGCTGGGGTACCAGTCCGTAGGGGAGAGCAGTACTCCGTCAGACAAAATGGGGGCAATGCCCTTCTAGGCGGTCAGAAATTCTAATTGTCAAAGGAATGACTTGCATGGAACAATGGAACACGCATGTGAAGGCTTTGGGGGCCAGCTTTGCGGTCTATGGTGGGCCCAGGAAAGGTTAGGCTGATGGTGAGGTCTTGAAAATCAAGAAACTGAACCAAAGGTTTGGAAATGACAGCATCAGTGGCATCGAAAAGCGGAAACTTACAATGCAGAGTGGGTTGGACAGAGGGAAAGGACAAGAGGACAAAGGCCGACAAAAGACTGTACACGAGGGATACTACACTCAGCTCGGGTTATGGATCCTCATACGTCAGGGTACACTTAAAGGCCATAAGCAGCCAAAATATACTAAATTAACCAGGTAGTCACTTTGAGTGACCCCATATGTACTACAAGGTCAAATACTGAAGTGGTGCCTCAGCGAGCGTGTACGTACAAGGCGGGATGTGCTCCGTGTGCCTCCTACCGTTGGAAATCGTGCATCGCTTGTTGTCTCGGCCATCCAGCCTACAGACCCTTAATGGTTAATGCCAGAGCAGCATCAACCATTCGAAGTAGCACTTCTTGTACTCTTGTTTGACATGTCGAAAAGTCATTTCACTCCGACCACGCGCGTGTCCGAGTTTAGGGTCCACATATGCTGTCGCGTATGGGGATGGGGGGAGAGGGGATAATTAACTGGATAATCAAATGCTGGAACTGTGCACAACCCGCCCTACCCGCGGAGATGGACACGAACGAACGGTGCAGACTCCGGTGACACACATCCTCATGGACGGGCGAGAAGGAGCGACATCCGAGCGAGGGGACAATATGGCGAGGGTCGACCTGGAGACCGTGTCCCTGCATGAACTGACCATAAGCGACAGCACCAAGCTTCAGGCGGTGCAGGTGGCCCTAATCGCCGCGTACTCGCTCATCATCCTACTCGGAGTGTTCGGAAACTCGATGGTCATTTACCTGGTATTGCGTCACCGATACATGCGCACCGTCACCAACTTGTTCATCGCAAACCTGGCCCTCGCAGACCTGCTGGTGAACACCCTCTGTCTGCCCTTTACTCTCACGTACACGTTGCGGGACACCTGGACGCTCGGGGCGGTGATGTGCCACGCGGTACCATTTGCCCAGGCGCTCGCGGTCAACGTGTCCACCCTGACGCTCACGGTCATCGCGCTGGACCGCCATCGCTGCATCGTGTACCACGCGAGGGGTCGCTGTTCCATGGGACGCAGCCGCCTGCTCATCGGGTGCACGTGGCTCTCGGCGGCCGTTCTGGCAGCTCCGCTCGCGATCTTCCGCGAGTACCGCACGTTGGACATACCTGGCCTGGGAAGGCTCGGACCCGTGTGCTCTGAGAAGTGGCCGAGCGAGGCCGAGCACGACGGCACCGTGTACAGCGTGTCCATGCTGCTCCTGCAGTACGTGCTGCCTCTGACGGTCATCACGGCGGCCTATTCACGCATCTGGTACACGCTCCGTGGGTCCGCCAGCCCGGGGGGCTCCGTGGGTCGGCGCTGCGAGCGGCGGCGGCGGCGCAGGAAAGCAACGGGGATGCTCGCCACGGTGGTCGTGGTGTTCGCGGTGTGCTGGTTGCCCCTGCACGTGTTCCAGTTGGCGAGCGACCTGGACCACCGGTTGCTTCGTTTCACCGACTACAAGCTCTTGTATACGGTGTTCCACATCGTCGCCATGTGTTCCACCTTTGTGAACCCGTTCTTGTATGGATGGATGAACACCAACTACCGCAACGGCTTTCTTACCGTATGCACCTGCTGGGTAAAGCCGCACACCATCCGACCCGAGCCCGACCTGGCCTCGGCACGCTCGCGCTCCGTCCGCAGCACTCTGCACCTGCAAGGTCTGCGCTCCGGGCCTGCTGCGCCCACTTCTGAGAGAACCCAGCAACCCGGAAACGATCAACCCAAGGAAGTGTCAATTAGGGACGAGCACGAAGACAGCTCTCCGATGGACGAGGAGGACCCCTCACCGCTGTCTGGTCAGGTGTGATGATCCACCTCTCTGGACGAGGAGGACCGCTCACCGCTGTCTGGTCAGGTGTGATGATTCACCTTTCTGGATGAGGAGGACCGCTCGCTGCTGTTTAGTCAGGTGTGATGATTCACCTCTCTGGACGAGGAGGACCACTCGCTGCTGTCTAGTCAGGTGTGATGATCCACCTCTCTGGACGAGGAGGACCGCTCACCGCTGTCTGGTCAGGTGTGATGATTCACCTTTCTGGATGAGGAGGACCGCTCGCTGCTGTTTAGTCAGGTGTGATGATTCACCTCTCTGGATGAGGAGGACCACTCGCTGCTGTCTAGTCAGGTGTGATGATTCACCTATCTGCACGAGGAGGACCGCTCGCTGCTGTTTAGTCAGGTGTGATGATTCACCTCTCTGGACGAGGAGGACCGCTCGCTGCTGTCTAGTCAGGTGTGATGATTCACCTATCTGCACGAGGAGGACCGCTCGCCGCTGTCTAGTCAGGTGTGATGATTCACCTATCTGGACGAGGACCGCTCGCCGCTGTCGAGTCAGGTGTGATGATCCACTGCTCTGAATTAGGAGAAGCACAGTGATGGTAATTCTTCCACTCTGTCTTTTTGTCGCTATTTTTTTTCCTTCTTCTTCTTCTTCAGATTTCAGCACCTCCAACGAAATGCTGACATTTCCACCTGGATCTCCCTCACATTGAAATCTTTTATTTCCTGGATGGTAGTGAGTAGGTATGTCTAAGGTGTGCCATCGTCCACTATTAGAGCCCAATGATTGCTTGGTTTACCTTCCCTACTCTGCACGGCTTAAACGTTTACCTGATCGTCATAATCACCGAGTGATGACGTGTCGTTTACCTGATCGTCATAATCACCGAGTGATGACGTGTCGTTTACCTGATCGTCATAATCACCGAGTGATGACGTGTCGTTTACCTGATCATCATAATCACCGAGTGATGACGTGTCGTTTACCTGATCGTCATAATCACCGAGTGATGACGTGTCGTTTACCTGATCGTCATAATCACCGAGTGATGACGTGTCATGCATATTTTATGACGCATTACTTGACATTGCTTCACTGGTTGAACACACATCTCTACCTGGGTTTACACCAACTCACCTTTGGTAATTCATTTTTTGAAATGAAAGGTCTCACTCGCATAATGTTATTAATGGGCCGCACAATCTGCAGCGTTAACCGGGTTTGTAATCCAGACACAGGTGTAAGTGGTCGTCCTGGTTCCAGGTGTAAGTGCACCGTCGTCCTTCAGAGGGTTGCTGAGCCGGTCGTCCTGTCTGCCAACACTAGTCCTTGGTAAATGAGAAGATCGCACGGTATCTTTCGTCAAGAGTCGACCAGGTATCGTCAGCACTTTGAACAAATTAAATATCGCTGCCCAAAACCAGCTGCGGTCGAATGTCAGGACTCGCCAACCAGTTCGTAAAAGACTTGGGATTTTTTTTTGAAGTCCCCCAGCCAAGGGAGCAAATAATTGTGTCAGTCTTCTTCTTCTTCATTTTATGCAACTCAAGACTATGAGGTCGTGTCATTGCCCAAGGGTGCGGCTGCGCTGATGGTGTGTGTGTGTGTGTGTGTGTGTGTGTGTGTGTGTGTGTGTGTGTGTGTGTGTGTGTGTGTGTGTGTGTGTGTGTGTGTGTGTGTGTGTGTGTGTGTGTGTCAGGCTTTGCCCAGTGCCGGTGATGGCTTTCCTACTGTTCGATCTTCGATCCCGGTTAATGTCCACCCGAGGGATGGCACGCTCTGGACAGATCACCTTGCCTGTGCAACACCAGGACGACAGTTTATACAACCAGGTCGGGATTGGAACCCAGGCTAGACCGCTTTGAAGGGAATGTGCGTACCTTAAGGTCATCCTGTCAGCCCGATTGGGCCAATTAAAGCCGTCGTAGAGCAGCAGCAGCATTACCCAATCTCCTGTAACTACAGATATTGTGTTGCTGCTTTGCCCCACCCCCCACGACCCTCACAATGGCGTTTTGCAATCGTTTCAAATCAGCCCCTGTGAATGTGCTTTAGTCTATGTATAACGAATGATGTGGGGAGAACAATCTGCGCTCACTTTCATTTATCATACAACATATCTGATAACCTGGGTGCTGCATGATGACGTCATATTCGTTCAATGTTGTCCGAGTCTTTTCTTGTTCCTTTACTTGAGTGTTGCGGGTGGTTGTTTGACTTTCATTTGATCACATGAAGTTTAATAGAAGATAAAAAATGCTGAAAAACTTTATGGTCAGGGTTAGGGTGAGATCATTTTTCTTTTGTTATTACGTCATACTAATCGCCAAATGATTATGTTGTACAGTAGGTGGAATTAAACAATATGGAGTCAATCGCTGCATTTGCATTGTACGTTCTGTCCGAAAGTGTGTCCACAGATTTGTGTATAACGATGAGAGTTATCAAATTGCTTTGTTGTTTTGGATTAATATTTCGTATAATCAACTGCACTTCAGTTCTTCATTTATCAGATAGAATATATATGTATATATACACAAGTTCAAAACACACCTGGTCACAAGTGTGCCGCACTGACCGGGTCCTCAGTCGAGGTCCTCAGCATCATCCCGTTTCGGCCCTTCAACCTCGATACGGTCAGCTAAGGTGGGCCAGCAGGGGCACATACACATCCACATGCAGCAACTGCACCTGGATGCGTACATACCCCCACCCCCAGCCAGTGCGAACAACAACAACAACACCTCCACATCCAGAATCCACAGCACCAAACAAACATGGTGGAACACTCAAACACCCACCTTTATACCCTTCACCACTCACCAACAAAACACACCAGATCATTCATACGCACACATACACACATACACACCCATACACACACAACACCAACCAACCAACCACCTACCCTTGCATCATACACCACTCAACACACAAAAACACACTCGTGCAAAAATTAATGCATGCAAAAACACACACCCTCACCAACTCACTCATATACACAAAATAAGAAATAATAATGGTAACATTAAAAAAAAAAAAAAAAAACCTACACCGTTCGACGTGCCTCCATAAACTTCCTCCATATCCAAAATGAGCCTTTCAAGGCAACCTGGGCCACCTTGTCACAAATCCTCCTTCTTTCTGTCCCACACACTCCCAGCCTAGCAAGAAATGCAGAAAAGGAATTGCCAATATACCCTCTACACCCCACCTCAAATGGCTGACACGAAACGCGCCAACCCTTCTCCCAGCACTCTGCCTCCAGCTCACTGTACTTTCCTCTCTTCCTCTCGTGCACCTCCTCCATGTTCTCTTCCCAAGGTACAGACAACTCCCATAAGATTACCTGTCTTGTTGCACTTGACCAAATGACAATGTCAGGCCGCAACCTTGTCACACAGATCTCCTCTGGGAATACCAATTGTGGCTTTAGGTCTGCCACCACCTGCCAATCACAAGCATCTGACAGCCCTCTTGCTTTCCACCTCTTACCACTTGGCCCTCTTTGACAAACCACACCTCTCCCCCATCAGTCTCCTTCTCCACTCTTCTCTCTCTCGATCTCAGAACCTCTTGTTGCACCATCTGCACCACCACCGCCAGCACCTGATCATGTCGCCACCTGTATCTTCCTGCTGCCAATGCTACTGAGCATGCACTCAGTGCATGCTGCACCGTTCCCACACCTCCACACAAATAACATCTCTCCTCCTGCAACAACCCCCACAATCTCAAGTTTACTGGTGACGGAAGCACATCATACATTGCCCGCAACAGGAAATTCAACAATATTGGCTCCATCCTCCAATTCTCTTGCCACTACAATATCCTCACCGCACACCTTCCCACTTAGTCCAAGCACCTTGCTGTGCCTGACCGACTGCTTTCACATATCTCCCCTCGTCTTCCTTTCTTCTCACCTCCCTCTCAACCATCTTCCTCCTCTCTTTCACACATGCCTTTCCCCATCGCTCATGCTCCATCCACCCCAAGCCATGCTTCCCATGCTGTACCATCCCCATGGCATCCTCCTGTTGCAACCGCTCCTCCATCTCGTCCACCTCTGCTCTTGCATTCCACTTCCGACTTCCCTTCTTCTCTGGGAGAGCATTCCTTACCACTGCATCACTTGAATCCCGCAACATCATGAACTCCCGCACCCTCGCCACCTTAAACTCCTTGGTTAATGATGTCAAGGGAAACAGGAGTTTTCCACCCTGACCATAAAAGGAAATGTTCGTCAAACAGCGTGGCACTCCCAACCACCTCCTCACAAACCCACTCACCACAACCTCCATCCTCTCTACATGCCCAATTGCAATATCATACATCATCAATGGCCACAATGCTCGTGGCATCAACCTAAACTTCAAACACCATACCTTCAACTTACCTGGCAAACCACATCCATCAAACCTCTTCAAACCTCTCAAAAGCTTGTTTCTGACCTCCTCCACGCTTCCCACATCATTCAACTCCACTGTATACCATCTTCCCAAACTCTTCACAGGGGCCTCTACCAAAGATGAACCACCTCCCCTCCCAGCTCAAACCTGTGCATGTTATTCACCGCTCCTCGTCTCACTACCACACTCCTCGACTTTCTTGCTTTAAATCCTATATATATATATATATATATATATATATATATATATATATATATATATATATATATATATATATACTATATATATATATATATATATCTATATATCTATATATATATATATATATATATCTATATATATATATATCTATATATATATATATATATATATATATATATATATATATATATATATATATATATATATACATATATATATTTATTTATTTATTTATTTATTGTCACGTGATTGTCCCTTGGTTAAGACCAGAAATCGCGGATGGCCAAACAAACTTTAATGGAGGCGTTTATTCATTGACGGATTTGACTATACAAGCACGGGGGAGGAGCGGGGGGGGGGGGGGGGGGGAAGAGGGAAGAAGAGGAAGCGGCAAGAGCTCTTACCTCACGGCCCGCGCGCGCCAGCGTCTTCAACCCGGAAACAATTAAACTGACACGAACACCGGATTTTGCATATAAAGGGAAAATAATACAAGGATTGATTTCCAATAAATATCGGGACAGGAAAATAACGCACCGGTAATCACTAAACCCCTCTAATGAAAAGCTTCCACACTTCACTTCAAATACAAACAAATGGGAATGAAGCAAATAAAATGTTGTGTTCGTTTGTGGGGACTTAGCTCTGTCTGTGGCGAGTCAGGACTCGTCAGCTTCGAGCGCCGTCGTCCGACGCGGCTCCGTGCTTGGTGGGAAGTAGTCCTCAATGCCCCCGTTCGCGCGCTACTAGTCCACCGAGCCACTCACCGAGCCACTCACCACTCACCACTCACCCACTCACCACCACTCACCACTCACCGAGCCACTCACCCACTCACCCACTCACCCACTCACCCACTCACGAGTCACTCAGCCACTCACCGAGCCACCGAGCGTTCGCCCTGGTCTCGCCCGCTCCAGTGGCAAGCCTTGCTCACTTCGTGAACGCCAGGGAGGAGAATCGATGGTGCTCCAATGATGCTCCAACAGGTCATTTGCAAAAGGAAGGTCCAACCGGGAACGAAAAGCAAAGCAGGAGGGAGGTCCGGGCAGGAGCGAAGCCAAAGCGAGAAGGGCAGGTCGAGACGGAGGTTCAGGCAGGATCGAAGCCACAGCGAGAAGAGAAAGGCAAAATTCCGGAGAGCCAGTCGTTTTACTCTCGGTCTTCTCTGACGTCAGCTCCTTTTCCCCAACCAACGTGGTACCCCTTGACTTGTCGAATCGTCTCACCGCGTTGGTGTCCTTCCATTGGCCGAGCGCTTGGCGCCCTGCTCCCATGCCATTGGTCGGTGGCCAACCACAAGTCCTTCTTTACCCTCCAATCACGGGGAAGCTCTCTGCCCTTCCGTTGACCAATCACTCATCCTCCCCGACTCTGCCAATCGGTGCCCTGCTTGTTGCTCGCCCCTCCCCCTGGCCACTCAAGAGTCCACCTGGGCGTGGCTTCCAGCCTGCCTGGTCAATGTGTGAAAGCCATGGTGTACCACTGCACGGCCGCTGCCTGCTGGTCTGTAGCGGTCAGTTCTTGTAAGGGAGGGGTGGGGGGGGGGATTTAATGAATGTGGTGCACTATGGGCCTATCTTAGTGTCTATAAGGATGTGTTGCCTTACGGGACAAAGGGTAGATCACAGGTTTCACAAACAATGGAGTATTATCTTATCCCCTCGAACTATATATCACAGGATCATCCTCGTATGATCACAGGTATACACTTACCCCGACAAACCGCCTACACACAGAACTTATTACAGGTGGGGTTCCCTATCACGACAGCCGGACACCTACCTATGCATATCTACCTAAATCTATATATGCCTACCCCAAAATTCATAACAATTATTCATATATATATACACAAACACACAACTGCACCTTCTCAAGCGAGGAAAAACATCACCTTGCGAAGAGACATGATTATGCACCAAAGCAAAAAGCTGAGATGGTGCTAACTGTCTCACCATCATCAAAGACAATACTCCAGAGGAGAAAACTACAAACGGAAACCTGGAGTGTTGAGGAGAAGGAGATAATCCTCCAATGCAAGATGTATTCCATACATGAGGCATGGGAGAGTAAAGATAAGGGGGAACGGTTCAGGAACCAGCTGAAAAACACGAAACTGGCCATTAGGGTAGAGACCGTCCCCCTTGATAAATTTGAGAAGGTCTTTCCAACAATTAAAAGATGTCTAGATAAAGATAGAATAAAATATAAGAGATTACATCTAGGGCAAGGCAACAAGAGAGATTAGAGTGAGGGGAGCTAAGTGCTCGCTTGAAGGTGAAGACAGAGATGGCAGGAATTTGGCCGAGATGGCACGAGAGGAAGTTTTGGCTTTGCAACGAGATGGGGAACCAAACCCCGACATAGAGTGTGGCTAAAGGAAAGAATGACAGTATCCACCTGAAAGAGGGGCAAGACCGGTTCAGAAACAAAGACCAGGTGACTCAGGCACAAACCAAGGGGAAAAGAATGGAAAAGGTGGATGGTGATGGGCTGAAACATAAGGGAGAGCAGCAGAATGAGGGACAGGAGAATGGTGAAAATGATGAAGAGCAGCATAGACTGGAAGAAGAGTTAGCCAACTAAATAGAAGAGATGAAATTGATAAAACACAGAGAAAGACAAAAACTTTATCGCAGAGAAAAGAATAAACGGACAAAAATCTGAGTGAGGTGAACCAACCATTCAATTAGAAACAGATACACTAGCGGTCAAACGTTTTAGAAACCTCAATTTTTCCAGTTTTTATTGAAATTTACGCCGTTTAATGTCTCATTGTACTCTGAAATTAAGCATCGAAGAAATAAACAATTGGAGATAAAAAAAAGAAATCATAGAATCATTTTGTTTAAAAAAAATTAATTTAAATCTTTGACTCAGCAAAGTGGCCACCTTTTGCAGATATAACCATCGAACACACTCGTGGCATTCTTTCTACAATGGAAATCAAATATTGTTCGGGAAGTTCTTCCCAACACTGTTGCAGAAGTTCCCACAAATGTGTTGCACTTGTTGGTTGCTTTGCTTTCACCTTTTTTTTTTCTTTTTTTTTGTATACAACATCGAGGCTCGTGAAAGAGCTAACAGTAATCACACAGAAAGACAAACCGACACATAAAACATATAACATGGGGAGCGGTAGACAAGATGGGGCGAGAGGGGGAGGAACACAAACACAACATCTGAGGGCAGGGACATCGAGAGATCTGTGGGAGGGAGAGGGCTTTGGGGGGGGGCATGGGAAGGGGCGGTGGGAGAGGTAGAAAACATATGGACACTGCCAGGACTTCCAGGAAACAAGTTGGAATTTCAAACAAGGTGGATCTGGGGTGAATTCGTGGGGGTAGAAAAGATCAAGGTTTGGATGGGGAAAGATAAGAGATGGTGGTGAACAGCTGTTTTAAGACCTGGAGGGAGGAGTGGAATTGAAGGGAGTGAGGGGAGTTTGTTCCAGAGGCGGGAGAAAAGAGGAATGAAAGATTGAAGGTGAGCAGAGAGCCGAGATTTCGGCAGTTTAACCATCAGAGGGTTGCTGGCAGATCTTGTGCGACCTGTAGGAATATTTGGGGGACAAAGCACAGAGAGAGCTGGGGGAGAAAGGCCGGAGAGGAGTCGGTAGAAGACAGAAAGACCACCTACCTGTCTGCGGTGAGTGAGTGAAAGGCCCTCGGAGATAGCTACATCACGGGAGATTCCAATGATTCTGAAAGCTTTGGTTTCAACAGCGTGAAGCCGAGCTAGGTGTGAGGCAGGAGCACTAGCCCATAGGGGAGAACATTATTCCATTGAGCTGCGGATGAAAGCCTGTATGTGGTGAGGAGCTCAGGTGTGCTGAGGAAGGACTTCGCACGACGGAGGATGCCCAGTCGGCGATATATATCTCTATATAAAGGAGAGTGTCTGTGTGTGTGTGTGTGTGTGTGTGTGTGTGTGTGTGTGTGTGTGTGTGTGTGTGTGTGTGTGTGTGTGTGTGTGTGTGTGTCTGTCTGTCTGGATGTCCGCTTATAACTCAAGAACTACACATCGGAGAAAGGTTTTAGACACAGATTCGGAATCAGCATAAAATCCCGGTGGTTTTAGGCTACGTTGTATTTTAATATCAATGATTTAAAAAAACCGCGCCAGCTGCAATTCCATGGTGTAGTTTGTGGCGGCGCTAGACGTTCGGGGTGTATTGCAATGGTTTGTCGGGTTTGGCTGTGGGTCCAGAATAGCTCCCATTTCCTTATGTTCTTCCACTTTTATTTTGATTCTTCTGTTACAACGCCTTCCTTATCTACCTTATATCCCCCCGACGAGGCCTCTACATAATTTCATGCGGCAGAATTTCGTGCATTTTGAGTGAAAGAAGTGAGACGAAGTTGTAGGAGGAAGAAGAGGCGCGATCACTGTGGAGGCCTTGATCGTGAGTGGAAATGGCGGGAATTGCGTTTGTATCGCAAAGTAAAGGATCTGCATTCATTTCTGAACTTGCATTGGTGGATTGTTATACATCTGCATTATTTTTCATTAAAAAACTTGATGTTGAACTTGAAGGCTCCAAGCACGGACTATATATAGCCCTCATTGAGGTAAAAATAAAAGTAAAAATCCTGCTATCGCTTGCCAAGCTAGCCGTTCCCCCTTCCCCCTCCCACTCCACTCCCCCTCCCCTCGCCTCCTCCCCCTCCCCCCCCTCTTCTCCCCTCCCCCCTCTTCTCCCCTCTCCCCCTCTCCTCCCCCTCCCCATCCTCTCCTCCCCTCCCCACCCTCTCCCTCCTCCCCCCGCCCCCCGTTCCCCTCCCCACCCTCTCCTCTCCTCCCCTCCCTTCCCCCGCCCGGCAATGCCGGGTACTTCCCATGGCCAGCTGTACGTGGGCTGCTCGAGGGTTGGAAAACCAAGCAATCTTTGTCTTGGCACCAAGTAAGAAAACCAGAAATGTTGTATACCAAGAGGTTTTGAGAAATTGAAAATTGACAAAACGTCATGTAGGAAATGTACTGATATTGCTCTAAAATCTACATGTTCTTTTCATCATATATTTGTATTATTCTTATTCAACCCGGGCGAAGCCGGGTACCTCAGATAGTATATATATATATATATATAATGTATATACATATATATATATATATATATATATATATATATATATATATATATATATATGTGTGTGTGTGTGTGTGTGTGTGTGTGTGTGTGTGTGTGTGTGTGTGTGTGTGTGTGTGTGTGTGTGTGTGTGTATTGTTGTGGTTTTGAGAACCCACACTTACTTGTAAATATCACATCATTAAAGGTTAAAGGTAGCACCCCATAGATAGGCCACAAGCAACACGTAGGTCACCGTAGGACATCAGTTATTTCTTTAGTATGTCTTTAGATAAGGCCATGTTTCCAATAGTTGAATCTGCGTTGTGTCAATCAAATAAGGAGTAGCCCCCATTCCATCCATTTTGCCGGCCTCCCTCTCCAAGCGACGCCATTAAGCGCGCCCTACAGACTGTACCCCACGGCCCTCCCAATTGTTACGCGCCTTGCCAGCAGCGTTCGCAGCCTCGCTGGGCTTCCGCCCAGACGCCGCCATAAGCCACGATGTTGAGGCCCGGAAAAAGGGATGTGGAGCGCCAGGAAGAAGGTGTGGCCACGTCACCCAGCCGTCAGGGCGGGGCCGGTAAGCAAGCACCAGCCAACCAGGGCTGTAGTGACATCGCCGACAGGCGTGGCTTTGGGGCTCGCGGAGCGATCGCTTGCTTGAGATATAAAAGCGAGCGCACAAAGCCCTTTTACTGGACTCGTTGGAAGGTTGGCTTTTGAGAGGGCTTGTTGGGAGGCGCTTGGTAAAGGACTTATTGGGAGCGCACATTTGAGAGGACTTACTGCACTGGCGCTGATTAAAGAAGGACGGCCAAGGACTGTCGTGATTACGAAGAACGCGAGAGTATATGTGCTTGAAGAGGGCTCGCTGGCATTGGGAGTTCAAACAAGGACATTGGAGAGGGGGCGTTTGGCGCAGGTCGTACGCCTATTACGCATGCTAGTACCAGCCTTCCCCCCCCCCCCCCCCCCCGTCATTACAACTGTCCGTTCGCGTCACGCTACACAGAGCTGCCTGCTGGGTTTCGTCCGGTGGACCGGAGCCTGGACCGGAGCCGGCCTGGAGCCTGGACGCGCTGGTGACCATCAACCTACCATCTCAGCAATCCCCGTGTGAGTGTCTGTGTGTGTGAGACGGGCCCGTTTGTCCAAGGAATAAGTTAAGCCTGTAATTAAGATTGCCCTGTGTATCTGCTTCTTCCTCTTCCTTGTACATTCCCTTCTTTCGTTTCCTCTTCTAATAATTTGTACAAATTGTTAATAAATTGCTTTGTCCTTCCTATTTTCTTGGTTTCGTCTCCATCCAATCGCCTCAGTCTTTTCTCCCATTGGGTAAGCGTGGCACGATTCGGAACCGCTATAATCGGGTCTAGTCACCTGTTAACAGCTCGGATCGCGGATTGCTATCCGCTCGGCATATCCCATCATATCCGTGGTTCGAGCAGGAGTTATTTCCTCGCTTACTGGGCGGCGTTAATAAGTAGGTAATAAGAAGACGGCTTACAACCCTAGTTAACATCGTCCGGAAGTGACGTCATAACCCCCAGGGTCGCGTCGGCCAGATAAGAGACTAGCGGATTAACCCCCCCCCCCCCCCCGCCCCCTTGGTAAGGGGAGAGCCGACATTTGAGATCCGCAACAATATATATATATATATGATTTAACTGTACAAAAATATCGGCTTTATTAAGGAAATGCCGTTAACATAATGCACGATGAAAACTATAATTCCTAAATGGGACGTCCCCACACAAACCCGTATACAGCACAAAGGGAAGAATAACTGGAAAATAAATGCGCGTTATTTTGTGGCCACTTCGCTCTGAGCTGCTCTTGAACCACGTCGGGAATCGTCCAGGCCCCAAGAGCACAATCTGGAAGCGGCACAGGCCCTGGCGGGAAGAAGGCCTCAGCACGGCCTCGTTCACTCAGCCGCGCTCGTCCTCGTCGTCCGCCTCACCAGCACTCACGTCAATCAGCACAAGAGCGCTATGAACGGTGACTGTTCGTCATGAAATCCGTAAGCAGAGAGAGCTTGTCGGCGACCGTTCGCTATCAAAGCCAGAAAACAGAGAGAGAAACCAAGAGGAGACAACATGAACAGTGGTCGCTTTCTATGAAATCCAATCGCGCAAGAGCACTTTGAAATGTTCACGTGTTCGTCAATGAATTTCGCCTCGCGCAAGAGGACAAAATGTCGGGACTCAAGTCTTTTATTCCCCGGTCTTCCACCTCCTTCGATGACATTCGCGCACTCCCCAATCAGCGGCCGCCATCCCATCACTCCATGCCCCGGACCAATCACTGCTCTCCGGGGAATGGCATTATGGCCCTGCCTGCTTGATGTGGTGATGTCGCGGCTGACAGTGCCAGCGGTATTGTTCAACGTCTTGTTCCGGTTGGTTTTATTTTATGTTCTAAATGCGCGATTTCATGCTCGGTGTGTGTGCTGCATCGTCATAAGGAACAGAGGAAAAATAACAGAGGACATTACATACAGGGGATTAATTACCCATAATCCCTAACTAATTAACATAACCCCACCCCTCATGATGGGAACGAAGATACACGCTTACCCGACATCCGGTCTAAACGAATTTCCTACTTATGATACATAGGGTTTCTTCTTCTTCATGACAGTTGGAACACACTACCTATACAATTATTCTACCTGGACTATGGTAATCATTGCCTACCCCCTACAAACGTAACAATATATATATATATATATATATATATATATATATATATATATATATATATATATATATATATATATATATATATATATATATATATATATATATATATATATATATACATATATATATATATATACATATATACATATATATACATATATACAGTCATCCCTCGCTATATCGCGGTTCACTTTTCGCGGCTTCGGTACATCGCGGGTTTTTCTCGCTAGTATATGTAAAATTATATCGCCGATTTTTCGCTATATCGCGGGATTTTGCGGTATAAATGTATTTTTATATACTATTATTTTAAATATTTTTGTGGTAAAATAAGCATTTTCTAGCCTAAAAAATTAAAAAACGTAAAGAAATAAGAAAAATACAGTATTTAAAACATATTACAAGAAATAAAATACTGTACATAGTGTACAGTAGAAGGGTAGACAAAGAGTCGTGCGTATGGAAAACGCCAGTACATTCATCATCGTCATCACCTTCATCGTCATCAGTACTGCACAGCTAATTCATCATCATCTTCATCACGCAAGTTGTAGTATTGAAGAGCCGGGGCTCTTGCTTGATACGGACGAAATGACGGGCAAGACACAAACTCGTCCGAGAAGATATTTATTCTCAAAACCAACTCGGGAACACTGAAAAGCCCATTTATCGGGCTGCATTATAAAGCACAACCAGAAACCGAAAGCCACGCCTCTCAAGCGTGGCGTGCTTCGGTGGTCACGTGATCAACAGGTGTAGCTGATTATACCCGCAAAGCGCGGCACGCTTTAGCGGTCACGTGACCAGCCACTCTCGCGCCGGGAATCCCCGCCGGTGACGTCACCGGCTGGAGCAAGGAGATTCTGATGCTGGTCTTGCTTGGGGAACCCATGGGTAGCTACAGTATCTTCAATGGTGAGTACCCATTAGAATTTTATATGTTGTTAAAATTACGTATGTTTAAGAGTGTAAAAAGTGTTTAAGAGTATAGGAAGTGTTTATAAGAGTATGGGAAAGGTTAATAAGAGTGTGGGGAGTTCATAATGCTTTAAAATATATATTAAAAAAAAAAAATATGGTCGCTACTTCGCGGATTTTCGTCTATCGCGGGGGGTTCTGGAACGTAACCCCCGCGATAAACGAGGGATCACTGTATTCCCTTTGATCCAGACAAGTGACCTGTGATTTATTCATGGACACCCTATATTCCCCAAGGATAGTAGATGATGTGCATGAAGTTTCACATTGATCTGGTCAGCCGTTCTGGAGAAGATTTTAAAAGTTTTTTTTTTACGTTCAATCAAGCACTCCCGAACCACGTGACCTATGATGTCATCAATTTAATTCTGTCGACCAAAGTATCCCTAGATGGCCCTCAAACATTTTCATACTGATCGGATCAAGCATTGTACTTGCCAAATTATGACGTCACAATGAAGGCACCGATGACATCATCATTAACATATGTTATTGCCCATGGTTTCAGAGATTTCGACGTGCAAAGTTTTTTGCTGTTTTTTTTTTTTTCAAGATTACGTCATAGTTGTCACTAAAAAAATCCTCCAGTAGGAGGTGCTCCTGTGGTGCAAAATTTCGTGTCAATCGAACAAACGCTTGCTGAGAAAATGAATTTTTAAAATGCAGACATGTACGTATGCCTCTCTTACGCACGCAACTTATCGCTTAACCATGCCTTTCACTTCGCGAGCACAGGGTAAAAATGCACATTATATATATACACAGCCAATCGCATTTACAGCCAAATCACTTGGTCATTGTAGTTTCCAAATATCAGCTTCCTCACTCAAAAGGTGCCTGATATTTCCCAGATGAGAAATAAAATAAATAAGTACGTAATAAATCGATAATAATGAAGTAACTAATCAATTAATTGATTGATAAAGAAAATAAAAAACACTGTTTTTGTCAAAGCACGTGCTCACTATTGTGGCCAAATTTCAGTTTCTTTTCTCATAGGATGGCTGAGATATCACCCGGACAAACAAACAAGAAAAACAAACAAACGGAGCCCCCTTCGGTGCCCGGCGATGACGTATGCAGCGCCTGGCGAAGGAATAGGAAAGTATCTGTGTGCAATAAAAAAAAAGAGAGGAATCATGGTGAGGGTTAACCACACATTTTGAGAGGTTAAAATTGAGGTGGTTACTGGAGCAATGTGTGCCTCTTGGAAGGGCTTGAGAGGAGCAATAGATGGCTGAAAAGGCAGGGGTAGCAAGACCATAAAAGAGACAATCAAAAAACGAGAAGCTGCCAACTTTTTTGGAGTTGGTTATGATGAGTATACCAGGGACACCAGTCCCTCGATTATTTGTGGGAAATGCCAATGAGTTTCAGAACTTTTGCTTCCCCAGGTGTGGCAGATGTGAATATGTGATGTGCGGACACCAAGCATAAAAGGCAGGACCCCATTGAGCTACGAACACAGACCGTGTAGGTCATGAGAACTTGAGCATCGAGGAAGTACTTGCCACAAGAGTCTGTCTCGTGTAGCGTTGGTGCCATCTTGGAAATGTGGTTTCCCTGGATACTGGAAAGGAAAATTACAGGGCCTTCAGAAAGTATTCATGCCTCTTGACTTCCTTTACATTTTGTTATGTTACAACCAGAAATGGATTAAATTGAGATTTTTTTGTCCCTGATCTACACATAATACCTCATAATGTCAGTGGTATTATTTTTTCAGAATTTAAATTCTTTTTTTGGAATTCAGAATATTTTGTATTCAATTCAGGGTCAGTAAGTATTTAACCCCTTTACGATGACACTCCAAATTGAGCTTAGGTAAATCCAATTTCTTTTGATCATCCTTGAGATGTCTCTGCAACTTGATTGGAGTCCACCTGTGGCCAATTCAATTGATTGGACATGATTTAGAAACAAACAACCTTCTATATAAGGTCCCACAGTTGATGGTGCATTTCAAAGCAGAAACTCCACCATGAAGTCCAAGGAACTGTGCGTAGAACTCCGAGATGGAATTGTGAGGAGGCCTAGATCTGGGGAAGGGATAAAACAATTTCTAGTGTTGAAAGTTCCCAAGAGTACAGTGAGCTCCATCATTAGGAAATGGAAAGAATATGGAACTACACAGACTATTCCTAGAGCTGGCCGTCCGACCAAACTGAGCAACCGGGCAAGAAGGACCTTGGTCAGGGCGTTGACTAAGCACCCAATGAGGACTCTGACAGAACTACATCGTTTCTTTTCTGAGATGAAAGAACCTGTCTGAGAAGAAGGACACCAGTCTCTGCAGCACTTCACACATCTAGGCTTTATATGAGAGTGGGCAGTCGGAAAATACTCCTGAGAAAAAGGCACATGACAGCATGCATGGACTTTGCAAGTGAAATACTCTCTGAGACCATAACACAAATGATTCTGTGGTCTAATGAGACAAAAAATTAACTCTTTGGTCTGAATGTAAAAGCGCTATGTCTGGTGGCAACCAAGCACAGCTCATCGCCCATCTAACACCATCCCTACCGTGAAGCATGGTGGTGGAAGCATCATGCTATGGGGATGCTTTTCAGTGGCAAGGACTGGGAGACTTGCAAAGATAGAGGGAACAATGAATGGAGCCAAATACAGGCAAATAATTGAGGAGAACAATGACCCCAAGTATACAGGTAAAGCAACACTGGAATGGCTTCAGAACAAGAACGTGAAAGTCCTTGAGTGGCCCAGCCAAAGCCCAGACTTGAATCCCATTGAGAATCTGTGGAAAGACTTGAAGATTGATGTTCACCAACACTCCCCATCAACTTCAGAGAGATTGAGCAAATTTGCAACGAAGAATGGGAGAAACTCCTCAAATCCAGATGTGCAAAGCTGATACAGACCCAGGAACACTCAAAGCTTTAATCTCTACCAAAGGCACTTCGACAAGGTATTCACTCAGGGGGTTGAATACTTATGTAAATTAGATATTTCTCTATTTTATTTTTAATTATTTTGTAAACATTTCTAAAACAAAAATTCCACTTTCAAATCAATGACAGTGAATGGTATTCAAGGTCTTTCTCCCATCCAAGCATTTGCCTCGTGATGCTGTGACTCCAACACCAATCCCCAAGTGCCCTGTTGATTTGACCTTTTATTCCATCAGGGCTCTTTACTCATGGTTTTTAATGTGTATAAAAATCCATCTGAGAGTACATTGTTGTTGGTTCGCACAAATACCGTTGGCTGATTGTAATAATATTTAAACCATGAGCGCATCAACTTAACTCGTTTAACTCGTTGTTCAACAAAGTCCTGCAGAGGGCGCTGTGGCTGCACGAAAACAACACAAGGCAATCTTCTTCCTCTTCTTTCATGTGCAGCTCTCAGGCTGAAAGTGCGGCTGCGTTGGTGATGCGGTGGCCTCTGTGGGGTCGGGCAGGCATTTTGGAATTTGGTCAAGGTGCCGGCAATAACTCGCCTACTTTTCGCAAAGGACACCGTGGAATCTTTAACATCCAACGCCTAATACCGGCAGACTGGACACCCAGCTTAACGTTTATCCGAGTGAAGGCACACACACACACATTGATGAATCACCCTGCCTGTGAAACACCAGGATGGCAGTTCATAGCTGAGCCGGGATTCAAACCCAGGCGAGACAACAGAGAGGCGAGTGTGCGCACCTCCAGCCTCCAGTCCTGGACATTTGACAACTAGTCAGGTTCACGATGTCAATAAATTATATTTCGTTCAAAATCATGGTAGATTAGCAAACCTATACATTTTTGGAAAGGTTATAGCATAAGGAAACTAAAAATCAATGCTTACATTTGGAGAGATACCTGTATGGCGGCCATTTTGGATTTTCAAAATGGCCACTGTAAAATACATATTTTGTTCTATTTCTGCCTCTAATTACCCCAAAAACTTTTAAAATATACTAAACCTATATTTTCAGGGACAAGGAATCCAATGAAAGTATCAAATTAGTGCTATGGGGAATGGTAAGACACGAATCAAAGGTTTTGAATTCCAAAATACGTACTGTCTTTATTTTCGCGATAAGTTGCATAATCAAATACATGTTATCATTTTGTACAGGCAGTTAATAACATCAAAATGTGTCACAATAATTCATATCACCAAACATACACAGACAGTCAGCAAAATCATATATACACATGCAGTCAGTATAACTTCACATCTTCACAGGCAGTCAATGACAAAATATACACAGGCAGTCAATGGCATCAAACATACACGATTACAGAATATGCCATTTAGAGTTCGTCATCACCGTCCTGTGTGTCGTATCCGACAATATAGTCCGCATCGTTTTCACAGTCCGTTCCACACAAGCAAAGGTCGGTCAAATTGGTTGGCAAATCGAATTGGTCGAATGGTCGATCGAATCAAATTCGATGAATCGAATCGAATCGATCGAATTGGTCGAATGGTCGAATGGTCGAATCGAATTGGTTGGAATTGGCAAATGTAAACATTGATTTTCAGATTTTCCATGTAATAACGTTTCCAAAAATGTATAGGTTTGCTAATCTACGATGATTTTGAACGAAAAAACATAGCGAACCTGACTAAACCCAGCACAAGGCGATGTACGTACGGAACTCAAGAACCATATTGAAATGTAAGGAAAGCCTTGATGTACGAATCGTTCCTCTCCATCTCCACAGTACGGCTCGCTGCACGCTTGGTCAGTGGGACACCCAAACGTGGGGACACCCAAACGTGGGGACACCGAAACGTCGGGACACCGAAACGTGGGGACACCCAAACGTGGGGACACCCAAACGTGTAGACACACAAACGTGGGGACACACAAACGTGGGGACACCTAAACGTGGGGACACCTAAACGTGGGGACACCTAAACATGGGGACACAGAAACGTGGGGACACCGAAACATGGGCACTTGTGACACATGACGTCTTCTATAAAACTGAATTCAGGATTGGATTTTAAATGTTATAAAAAATTATATGAAGGGTCCTCGGGGTCTTTCGGGTCTACAGAGTCATCGGGGTCTTTTGAGTCTCCAGGGTATTTTGGGTCTTTAGGGATCCTAGGGGTTTTTGAGTCTTATGGGTCTTTGGAGTCCGCAGGGTCTTTTGGGTCCTCGGCCTTTTGAGTGCTCGTTGTCTTTTGGGTCTTTGGAGTCCCCAGGTTCTTTGGAGTAGTCAGGGTCTGTTGAGTCCTTGTGGTCTTTCGGGTCATCGGGTCTTTTGAGTCCTCAGGCCCTATGGCTCTTTTGGGTCCTTTGGGGTTTTTGGGGTTTTCGGAGTCCTCATCTTTTGGGTCCTCGAGGTCTTTTGGGTATTTAAGGGTCTTCGGGGGATTTTGCGATCTTGGTGGTCTTAAGGGTTTTGGGGGTCTTACAGGTTGTTCAAAGGTTTAAGGGGTCTCAGCGATCCAAAGATTCGAAAGGTACATTGTGATAGTGCATAATTAATAGCCGTACGTAATTAATAGACAGGTATGCTAAAAGAGAGCCGTTTGTCTGTGTGTTGCCATTTTTCTCAGAGATGGCTGAACGGATCTTTGTCAAACTTTCAGGTGTTTGTCATTGAGTGCCAGAAAGTTTTTTTTAGACAAAAACTTTTTTTTTTAATATTCGAAACAAAAGTCGATGTTTTGGTGGATGAAAAAAAAAAATCTCTCTGTAGTGCCTAAACCTTTTTGATTCATGAAAAAAATTGCTTTATAGTGCCGAAACCTTTTTGATTAATGACAGTTATATACAAGTACACATTTGCATAAATAAATACAAAACAATTACCAGACATTTGAATACAAATAATCAAACAATTTCGGACGTGGTTGAAGTTGGAGGTAAGGCTTCTTCTTCTTCCTGAACGTCATCAAACTTAACTCAGAAACGTGATAAACGGCACATTCAGCAGCATATATTCAACAAAAAGATAAAATGATGATTTGACATTTGTGATGGATTCTGATTTAGATGTAATTGCTTTTCCATTATATTTGCCCTCATTTCAAATATGTTAGTTTCTTTTTCGATTGAGCAACGCCGGGTACTCCGGCTATAAACACTTTTATACTTTACTCGCTACTCGGGGTACAAATACAAATACAACTTTGTCTGGGGGTGTCTGGGGCTATGTGGCCGCGGCCTCATTCGGTGGTATCGGGGGGCCGGGGTATGGGAGTAAATTATCTTTGTAAATGTCTACCGTGTAGCACCGCCTGCTGTTGGTGGTATTACAATTTCCTTTTTTTACCTGGGCAACACTGAGGTTTTCCTCCTTCCCTTCCCCCACTCCCCCAAAATGGAGGGGCCTGTCAAAGCCACAGCCAAAGTTGTAAATGTAGTATATCTTTCCCATCCCTCTCTCCTCACCTCCCCATTCCACTCCCCCCCCCTCCCCCCCCCACTCCCTTCCTCACCCCTCCCTCTCCTGCTTCTCCTCCCCTCCCCCCCCCCCCCCCACCCCACTCCCGGGTACTCCTGCTAGTCTTTGATATTGAGCGATTTTGTTTAGCTGCATGGGTTTTGTGTTTTGTTTGTTCTCATTTGTTGTATGTTTTCGTGATATTTTTCCTGTTGATTCATTTTAATTGTAATTTGTATTTATTTATTTATTTATTTTTATTTATTTATTTAATCTTACAATTCCATGAGACTGGCATACTCTGCCAACAAACTTTTTAACATTGGACACCAGTTCGTTCAACAAACCAAATTCCGCGTTGACTTGACCATATGGAAAATGTTGAACTCACTAGGAATATGTGCAGGAAAAACACCAAGAGGATCTCGGGGTGGTATTGATAAACAAAGACAAATTTATAGTTCAGCTCGGTAACCGAGCAATGAACTCTCAGTGCTATCAACAACAAAGTTTCCACATAATGCATCCAATTTGATAGGAATACATTTGTCTCCAACTTAAATTTCAAGGCATGAGCCTAAAGACTTCAATCTTCCAAAATTAATGTTATGTAATCCTTGCTCCTAGCAAAAGAAACTTGATGAATTCAGATCCATTTTATTCCAGGATCAAACACACAGCAGCAGCATCAGAATCGTGGTTCAATCCAACGACTCCTGTGGAACACATTGAAGGATGCACATTATTCTCACAAACCCAGAAAGGACAGACCTCATGGAGGAGTCGTTCTTCATGCCCAAGACAAACTCCATGCACAAGTGAAGGTGACGGTCCCTGACAGCCTGGAAATTGAATGGATAAAATCCGGCCCAAAAACACGACCACGATCAATGTCCCAGTTGTTCTATGTGGCCGTTTATTCGCCACCTGGGAATCAACATGCGGATCAACTTGTTGACCACTTACAGCAGATGCCTGACCATATCCCTACTGCAAACCCTGATGCTGGCATTGTTATTGCTGGAGATCTGAATCGTCTTGACATCTCCCAACTTACATCAGGTGACCTGGACCAAGTTGTGAAGAAACCAACTCGCCAGGGAGCAGTGCGAGGTATGATTCTCACTAACCTGAAGTCCTTTTACAATGAACCTGAGATATACCCTCCAACTGGTAAGAGTGATCACAATACAGTTATGTGGAAGCCATGACCTAAAACAGCACAGTCCAACAAAGTAATCACAAATAAGACCCATTAAGCACTCGACACTTCGAAAATTTGGCCAATGGATGAATTTGGCCAATGGATGAATTTGGCCAATGCATGAATTTGGCCAATGGATGACTCGGCATGATTGGTCGGAGGTTACGGAGAAACCTGAAACCCTAGCTAAATGTGATGCTTTCTGTCATACAATGCATACAACCGTTGACTCCTTTTCCCCCACTAAACAAGTAAAGTTGCATAGCGGTGATAAGCAGTGCATGACTACATGTATTAAAAGTCTGATGAAAAATCGTCAAAAGCTTTTTTGTGAAAGAAATGAGCAATGGAAGAAAGTGAGGAATAGAATTTCTAAATTGATTGTTAAGGCCAAACAGCATTTCTATCATGATATAGTTCAGAATATTAAATCTTCAAATCCAGCATAGTGGTACCTCCAAATCCGGATCATGACTACTGGAGTCAGTTCCAGCCCGACCATCGAACCACCACCACCTGATGTTGACCTAACGGATGACCAAGCAATAGCGACTCCATCCATGACAACCGGAGCCAGTTCCAACCCGACCATCGAATCACCACCTGATGTTGGCATAACGGATGACCAAGCAATAGTGACTCCATCAATGACTACCGGAGTCATTTCCAGCCCTACCATCGAACCACCACATGATGTTGACCTAACGGATGACCAAGCAATAGCCAACTGCATCAATGACTACTTTGCGGAAATTGCGAAGGATGTTGATCCTTCAGATTGCTCTACACTTCAGGCATACTTACCAGCCCCACATCCATGTCCAGAAGTAGAGAAACCTGAAGTCTACAAAGTCCTACAGCACATCTTACTATAATTCACCAAATGTCCGTCTGTGTGTCTGTCTGTCCATCCATCTGTCCGTCCGTTCGAAGATACCGCAAAATCGGCTGAACTGATCGCAATGATATTTTGGATGGGTTATCCTAGGATCTCCTGGAGTAAAATAGGCTATATTGTTTTCCAATTTCAGCTTTGGCCTCCAGCATTTTCAGATTTGGACTCCTGCATAATGTTATTTTCCCGGGTGCCGTATAAACTGCTCCACCGATCGCTGCACGGCTGCACCGATTAGCTGCACCGATCGGACTCGGTGACCACGGACAAAGACCTTTTGTAAGGACATAGGTTGAATCCTTGCTGGAGAGAATGCCAACCCCCTCCCCGCCATCACGGCCGTCTCTCCAACTCACAATCCCACGAGATATGCGGAAAGGACGACCCAAAACCAATTATCTTCTTTTTGATTCGTATATAAACATCATTAAAAGTAAATAATGACCTTTGCCAAAGTTCAAACGACGTGGGTTTAATCTCTACATGAGAGAATTCCACATAGCTATTTGGGCGGTGTATAAGCTAAAAGATCGCTGTCTCCATCGATCTTGCCAAGGCCGTAACACCTATCGGCTCAAAATCCTTTTAACTGTTGACTTGGTAGTTTTTACAATGAAGGAAACATGTATGGGAAGTACATACGACATAGCGATTGTGAATGTGACAGCTCTGAGGCGTCTTTCGCTTCGCATCGAATTATTCAATACATTCATTAGATTCATTCATTAATTTAATGATCATTACGCTCATTCTTATGCTCATTAAACGTTCATTAAACATTAAACGTTCATTAAACGATCGAAAATAAAAACGAAAAACATTACGAAATTACGTTCACACCGTCACATCAAACACTACCGTGAACACAAACATCATCACAACATCGTCACAATGAAAACATCATCACAAACGTTACATTACGTAATTCAAACCGTGAACACATCGAATATTGGAGAGCCCATTGCCCAAATTTGAAACACGATGGAATAATATTTACGGATATGAACAGTGATGTGGCTTTTATTGAAATTCTACAAATACTGTTTAGATTTTGATGATTTGTGTGTGATATGATTTAACGGATGTTTATATAAATCGTTTAAAATTAAAAAAAAAAAAGCCTTCAATTTCTGATATTTTGCCTTTTCATTTGGGCCTCACAATTGAAACCCCACCCGTCGGGTGGGTACCGTTGCTCGTAATCATAATGTTATGTCGGTAGGTAAAGGAATATCTAGATCCAGGTAGATCTGCATAGGTAGGTGCTCGACTGTCGTGATAGGGAATCTACCTGTAATAAGTTCTATGTTTAGCCGTGTGTCGGAATAAGTTGTATCCGTTTACAGGGATTATGGGGCATGCTAATTAGCACAGGGATTATGGGTAAAATTCCCTTGTGTATCGTTCCCTCTGTGAGCAACCCAGTGTCCCTTATGGCAATACATCCTATAGACACTTAGATAGGTCCATTAGTGCACACATTAAATAATTCCCCGCCACCACAAAGACTTACAGAAAGAACAGGCAGGAAGCCAGATCGGGGCACCGTCGATGGGGCCACAGCCAGCCACAGCACCAGCTGGCATAGCAACAAACATCGTGCAAGGCAGGCTATAGCCATGCCCAGGGAACGTGTGATTGGTCGAGGTAAGAAGCTGGCCACTGATAGGTGAAAGGAAGGTGGAAGGAAGCGGCACACTGATTGGCCACCGACCGTGGACTCCTCGGCCAATCAGTGCGGAAGGCGCAAACACTCGGCCAATCAGTGCGGAAGGCGCAAACACTCGGCCAATCAGTGCGGAAGGTGCAAAACCACTACTTAGAAGCAGGCCGCTGATTGGAGGGGAATGGCCGGTGACGTCAGAAGGTGGGAAAAGACCACAAAGAAGTGAGGGGCTGATTGGTAACGCGAGAGCTGACGTCACACTGCGGGTGACAACACAACTCGTTGGCGGGCATTCTGGGCTTCCCTGTCGTCTTCCCTGCGGTCTTCCCTGCGGTCTTCCCTGGTCGTCGTCCCTGGGTTCTTCGTGGTGCTCTTGATCTTGGTGCTTGGTGATTGATCTTGGTGCTGGAAGCGAGGCTTGGTACTTGGAGCAAGGCTTGGTGCTTGGAGCGAGGCTTGGTACTTGGAGCGAGGCTTGGTACTTGGAGCGAGGCTTGGTGCTTGGAGCGAGGCTTGGTACTTGGAGAGAGGCTTGGTACTTGGAGCGAGGCTTGGTACTTGGAGCGAGGCTTGGTACTTGGAGCAAGGCTTGGTGCTTGGAGCGAGGCTTGGTGCTACGAGCAAAAGGGACCTCGCGTGCGACCGACAAGCAGGTGAGTGAGGTGTGCCACTGAGCGGGTGGCTCGGGGCCTAGCAGAGTGTGAACGAGGCGTTCGGAGGCCTGCATCGCACCAACATCGGAGCTGGACGATTCCTGACGACGCTACACTGCAAGACAGATAAGCTCACGCCCACCAACGTGCACACAATGGTTTCTTTATTTAATTAATTCCCCTGTGATGTTGTTGAAGTGAGGTGTGTGGGATCCCGGTTTCGGAACCATCGTTATTTGGCGGCGTGTTTCATTGTTCTCGGGTTCCGCATAATAAATCGTTTATTTTTGTACATTTAACCCCCGTGTTCGTTTGAGTTCATTCCCTACAGGATCGAGGGCTGCCGTCGGAGCGTCAGGTAAGAGCTTGCCGCCTCTTCCTCTTCGTTCTCCCTCCCGTGCTAGCATAGTCCAATCCGTAATTGATCGGCGCCTCCATTTAAGTGCGTTTGGCCATCCACGAGCCCACGGTATTTAACCGGAGGGATTCGCGTGACAATAATATAGCTTCTGCCCCTGACGAAATCCCAGCCCTTTTGATTCGTGAATTTGCTCATGAATTTAGTACCCCATTAACGGAAATGGCAAATTCTTCATTTAAAGAGGGAACTGTTCCAGCACAGTGGGAAAAAGCTATTGTTGTCCTGATCCCGAAGACTTCTAGACCAGGTTGGAATAAGCTCAGGCCAATATCGTTGACTGATCACTTTGCAAAACTAGCTGAATCATTTGTAACTCGATGGATACCCAGTGACATTAAAGACAATATTGACATCAATCAGTTTAGTAACAGAGCAGATTATTCCACCTGACACTACCTTGTTAAGTTAATGAATCATCTATCTGAGCAGCTGACAAACAGCTAAGTCACAGCTCGGTGGTTGTAACAGATTTTTCTAAAGCCTTTGATTTAATAAATCACAATGTGGTTGTAACAAAGTTGATTCAAATTGGTGTCAGGCCTGCCATAATTCCTTGTATATGTGGTTTCTTGGATAAAAGAGCTCAGTGTGGTAGATACAAGGCTACCTTGTCTGTAAATGGAACCCTCTGTGGAGGGGCACCACAGGGTACCAAATTGGGCCTTCTCTGTTTTTTGGCTCAAATCAATGATGCGATGACTCAGCTTGATGACAAGGCTCATATCCTAGCCCTTAAGTATGTTGATGACATGACACTGATTGAGAATTCAGGGGGCAGGCAACCTAATATGTAACTACAATCCGCCTTAAATATCTTTACTCATTGGGCAATTCAAAAGAACATGAAGCTGAATACTGACAAATGTGCCCTTATAGAAGTTTGTTTAATGAAGCAACCTCCACCAAGGCCTCGACTTACTATCCAAGCGACTGTACTGCAGAAAGTTGATCATCTCAAAATACTGGGTGTTATCATCTCATCTGGTCTGAAGTGGAATCTTCACATTCGCAATATTGTCACCAGGGTAAATAGAAAGTCGTTCATGTTGAAGATGCTGAAGAAGTTTAACTTAGCCGTGGAAGATTTGTCCACCATTTACAAAGGTTATGTTAGGTCACTTTTAGAGTATGTTGTTCCAATTTGGAATGCTGGCCTTACAATCCGCCAAAGTAACCACCTGGAACAGGTTCAGAAAAGGGCTCCCCGAATCATTCTCGGACAATCATACATTCATTATGATCAGGCCCTTCAGTTTTGTAATATCTCAACCTTGAAACAACGCAGGTTTGAAAGTTGTCTGAGATTCGCAGAACAATTGCTGACATCTAATGAGGTTAGACATTGGCTTCCAGGCCTCAGCCAGGATAGGACACCATACACTCTCAGAAATTCATCGCAACTCTCACAAATCACATGTAAAACCCAAAGGTACAAAAACAGTGCTATACCATAGTTTGTTAAAATTTTGATTGAATAATAGACATTGCACTCCCTTTTTATTTTATTTTTAAACACCTTCCTCTTTTAACTTTTTTTTAAGTACAAAGCAATTACATCTATATTAGTGGGGAGGGGCCTATGTACTGAATTTCAAGTTCGTGTGCAGTTCATGTTAATTTTGGGCAACCACTATAAATGTATTCTACTGGGTCCTACTAATCGGAAAAATGATGTCGCCATTTTTTTCTGTTGACCTTTAGTGACCTTGACTCAAGGTCAAAGTCCAAACGTCATTACAGCGACCATACTTCATCCAAAGTATATCGACCTTGGTACCAAAATGTGGCAAATTTCACAAGGAACATTGATTATGACATTTGTTTTGTCATTTGCCCTCTCAGATGTTTGCAATATGCAAATGAATAAGCAAATGACCTAATTAGAGAAAAAATATGCATAATTAACATATAGTCTTCACCATATACGTAAATCCCATCACTTCGCATTATTATTGAATGCCAATCATTAGTTACCATCTCAAATGTGTTCTGCTGGATCCTAAACTGGAAAAATATGTTGCAAGGGTAAGCTTAGCTGCTGGCATGCACGGATGGAATCTTCCCCTGATGTGGTGTCTGCCTTTGCGTCTCTTGGTAATCGTAATGGACCATCGGCAGAAACAATATCGCAGCTCTTAGAAGAGTTTGTTTGTCAGTGTGGTACACACAGGACGAACCACCGTGGTGCACGGGCGATGTTCTGCCACGGCAGCGCATCGATATCATGGACGAACCACTGGATTCTGACGACGTGGGCTCAGACGACTCGGACGCAGAACTCCAGCTGCCAGACATCCCCGATCCGTTTGGCGGAGAAAGCACGGACAGTGACCAAGAATGACAACGTTCGCCAATGAATGTGCCCGTTTATTGTTTTGATTGTTGGGTGATAATTTGATCATATTGCTAATGAGATTACATTCGGCCAGCTTAACCCTTTATATGCCCGTTGTACAATTTGGCATACACTTTTTTCTAAACCTTTTTTTTCAAGTTGAGAATGTAAATTCTTATATCGTTTTGGGATTTTTTTTTTATAGCAAACACTAATGTTTTTGATGACATGATGGTACCAAAGAGACGATTATAAGAATGTAAGGACTCTTTTAAAATGTTGTATTTGAAAGCATCAAATTTAGTTATGTCTATGATCAATGATCATGGTACATGAGAGATTCTTACAGCATACAATTGGTACAGGAGTTATTGATGTGTTGAATCACAGGAACGTATTGTCCTTGCTTTGCCATGTTTGCGCTATTAACGAGTGCCAAGTTTTAAATTGTCATAACTTTGTGAGTTTATGTCCGAGAATGATAGTTGTAATATTGAATGGTAGCGCTGGGTCACAGTGTAGTTTACAATATGATTTGAACTAATAAAGTCTCACGGATATACCTCAAACAAACCTAATGTAGAAATGTGGTTATTTTTGTGACGCGCCGGATATATCTATAAGGGGTGTGTGTATATGTACCCCAATAACTCATATTACATATGTCTGAAACTTACTTATGAGGGTTTGAGACGAACCGACACAAGCTCAGCTTTCATTTGGTACCTTATATGTTTGTGTAGCTGCTGTAATGACCCCATAATTCACCAAAATATGAAAATGTGCCAACGGATCACGACGCGAAACGAAATTGGTCACGTTTTGAGGGTACCCCCATACATTGCCCCCAAATGACAAGTTCATCCCAACTTATGCAATGTTAACATTTGATTTCATGTTCAGGACACTCTAGTTCTAGGGCATCAGAAAAATATAGGGTCGGAGGTTTGTGGGGGGGGGGGGGGGGGGGGTGGGCGGGGGTGCACGGCCAGCTATAGTAGCCCATGGCCTAATAAGAAGCTAATCTATAAAGCAATAACATGTTTCCAGTTTACTCAGTGCAAATTTTTTTACAATGTGTGTCAACAATAACCATTAGATGCACATAGCAACACAATCATGGTAATGCAGAATTGTGGTCAAAATATGCTCTTTGAACTTTGACCTTAGTTCAAGGTCACAAGGGTCACAAGAATATTGACAACATCAGTCAGCTAATAGGACCCAGGATACATTTGTGATTAATTACTAACAATTAACATTTTCTGGAGACGGGATGTACCAGCCATTATGTGTATGACCGGGATATATGTTTAATAGGGTATGCTAATTATACATATTTTTGTCTCTAATTAGCTCATTTGCATATTGCAAAAAAACGAAAGGTCAAATGACGAAACAAATGTCATAACCAATGTTCCTTGTGAAATTTACCACATTTTGGTACCCAGGATGATATACTTTGGATGAAGTATGGTCACTGTAATGATGTTTGAACTTTGACCTTGAGTCAAGGTCACTAAAGGTCAACAGGAAAAAAATGGCGACATCATTTTTCCGATTAGTAGGACCCAGTAGAATACATTAATAGTGGTTGCCCAAAATCAACATGAACTGCACACCAACTTAAAATTGAGTACATGCCCCCCCCCCCCCCCCCCCCACTATATCTTTTTAAAATATATTTGCTGATTTTCATGCACCTCTTCTTTAATCCTTCCCCTGCTTTTTGCTGTATTTACCTTCCTTTAGTTTATCCTCCCTTATATCATGTTACTTTATAATGAAATTTGTTTGTTTTCCTTGTTATTCCTCAGTATGTTAGACGTCCACGTGTTCAATGCTTTATCCTTTTTAAATTGTTTACACTGTCATATGTATTATATAATGTAGATGGCTTTGCCTCTTTGGCCTGTAGTTTGTGACTTTGGGGTATGCAAGGGTCTTCGGGGGTAATTTGTGTCTTTGGGGTCCACTAGGTCCTCATGGTCTTTAAGGGGCTCCAGGGTCTTTTCAGTCTTTTGGATTGTTTGGGTCTTTGGGGTCTTTAATGGTCTCTGGGGTATTTTGGGTCTTTTTGGTCTTCTGGGTCTTTTCAATCTTTTTGGTCTTTGGAGTTTTTTGGGACTTCTTGGTCTTTAAGGGTCTTTTGGATATTTTGGGTCTTGGGGTCTTTTGGGGTATTCAGAATCTTTTCGGTCTTCTGGGTCTTTTCGATCCTTTCAGTAACTGGGATATTTTTGGTCTTCGGGCTCTTTTCGGTCTTCAGGGTCTTTTTGATCTTTTCGGTCTTCGGGGTATTTAAAGGTTTTTGAGGTATTTTGGGTCTTCGGAGTATTTTTGGTCTTCATGGTCGTTTAGGTCTTTAACAGTCTTTGGAGTCTTTTGGGTCTTCAGGGTCTTTGTGGTCTTTTGGGTATTTAAGGGTCTTGGGGTCTTTTGAGTATTCAGGGTCTTTATTGGTCTTTGGGGAATTGGGGGTCTTCAGGGTCTTTTGGGTTTTTGTGGTCTTTTGGATCTTTAATGGGTCTTGGTGTCTTTGGGGTATTTTGGGTTTTCAGGGACTTGTCGGTCTTTGAAGTCCTCTGGGTCATTTGGGTCTTTGGGGTCTTCAGGGTATTTAAGGGTCTTTGGGGGTATTTTGGGTCTTCAGGGTATTTAAGGATTTTTAAGGTATTTTGGGCCTTCTGGGTGTCTATGGGTTTTTGGAGTATTTAAGGGTCTTCGGGGTCTTTCGAGTCTTTGTGGTCTTTAAGGATCTTGGGGCCTTTTGGGGGTTTTTGGGTCTTTGGAGTATTTTTGGTATTTGGGGTCTTTAACAGTCTTCAGTATCTTTGGGGTCTTCAGGATATTTTGTGTGTTTGGGCCCATTGGGTCTTCAGGATATTTTGGGTGTTTGGGGTATTTTGGGTCTTCGGAGTCCTTATTTGTTTATATTCGCGGGAATGAGAGTCTGCGGAGGGATGGAACGAATTGGCGGAATTGCAAGTCTATCAAGTGGACATATCGCTTCCATCGAATGGCAACCAGAGAGGTAACCAGAGAGGTAACCTTCACTCAGGGCGATACATTGTGCAAATTGGGAGTTTCCTCGGGGCCCGTGGTGTAGTGGGGAGGGTAGGTGAGACGGGGAGGGTAGGTGAGATGGGGAGGGGGAGGGTATGCGAGATGGGGGGGGGGGGGAATAGGTGAGATGGGGAGGGTAGGTGAGACGGGGTGGGAATAGGTGAGATGGGGAGGGTAGGTGAGACGGGGGGGGGGGAATAGGTGGAACGGGGGATGGGGGGGGGGAATAGGTGAGGTGGGGGGGGGGGGTAGGTGAGACGGGGTGGGGGGGTAGGTGAGACGGGGGGGGGTAGGTGAGACGGGGAGGGTAGGTGAGATGGGGAGGGTAGGTGAGACGGGGCGGGGTGGGAGAGGGTAGGTGAGACGGGGCGGGGGGTGGGGGGGAATAGGTGAGACGGGTGGGGGGTAAGTGAGACGGGGGGGGGTAGGTGAGACGGGGAGGACCCAGCCATAGGCGGGACTCACTCAGCCATGGCCCGCACCCCGCACCCTGCACGCTTGCCCGTCCTCGGACCTCCCCCGCTCTTCCCACCTCTCCCGCCCGCGGCTTCTGTGTCAGAACGAAGCTGCGAGGAGGTTCAGTCCGCGCCGCGTTCGATCGACAATGAACACGAGTCCGGACGGCTCGAGTTGAGGAGCGCCTACTGGAGGACCAGTCCTTGTCCACCCTTACCCAAGACCTTTTGATCCAGCAAGCGATCCATTCTCGTACCGGGTAAGTGTCGATAGTTAAACCGCACGGCGGAGGAACTGCTCAAGGTACAGATTATTATTTTGTTGGTAAATAAACAAACGGCGGCTACCTTCACTGCAGGCGCATCTCGCGGGAAAAAGTTTGATTGTAGTGACGTCATCGCTTCGTACCGTTTTGCACGCGTTTGGTGAGCCGGGGGGTCCGAGTATACCTGCGGCTTCTTGCGTTGATTTAGTGAAATCGCGCAGAACTGAACATACAAAACGGACCATTAAACCGTGCGCAACTACCGAAATACGTCTCGCAATGATGACGTCATCACAGGCGCGTACATGTCCTGGTTCACGGAACGCTGGGACATTGTTTACAAAAGTGGATTAAAAGATTCGGACGAATGGGCGTTTCCCGTCCATTTCTTGAATATTATTTCGTTGTTCTGGATGGAAAATTCACACCTGATCAAAATAGGAAGAGCTCGTGTTGTTTTTAATACAAAAGGTTTGTTAGTACTGTGATGTGTTAGTTATAAGGTGTGTAACACCCCTCAACTTGCATCGTGGACCCCATTCCCATTGTGGACCCCCAAGTACATGATGCACGCCTTTCCTATGATGGACCCCTCAACTTGCATCGTGGACCCCATTCCCATTGTGGACCCCCAAGTACATGATGCACGCCTTTCCTATGATGGACCCCTCAACTTGCATCATGGACCCCTTTCGTATTATGTACCTCTGCCTTGCATCGTGGACCCCATTCGTATTATGTACCTCTACCTTGCATCGTGGACCCCATTCGTATTATGTACCTCTACCTTGCATCGTGGACCCCTTTCGTATTAATCACCTCTACCTTGCATCGTGGACCCCATTCGTATTATGTACCTCTACCTTGCATCGTGGACCCCATTCGTATTATGTACCTCTACCTTGCATCGTGGACCCCTTTCGTATTATGTACCTCTACCTTGCATCGTGGACCCCTTTCGTATTATGTACCTCTACCTTGCATCGTGGACCCCATTCCCATTGTGGACCCCCAAGTACATGATGCACGCTTTTCCTATGATGGACCCCTCAACTTGCATCGTGGACCCCTTTCGTATTATGTACCTCTACCTTGCATCGTGGACCCCATTCGTATTATGTACCTCTACCTTGCATCGTGGACCCATTTCCGACCATATCAGTGTATAATAACCTCGTGGTTGAATAGCGAGCGATCAAATGAACGTATCATTTTCTGTGTCCATAGATCCTTGAGACCGTTGGACTATCTGGTGTGCACCCTTGGGGTGCAGCCACACTATGTGGTTGCACTTGCTACACCTGGCCCTGATTGGGCTTGCTGCTCCAGAAGCCCTGGCCCATGGTAAGTAAGAGTACTGTTTTTGTTTTGTTCTTAATACCGTACCACCTGGAGTCCGAGAGCAATCTCGAACAAGAGCTCACCTGAGACCCCCATGTTTACCAGTTGTTGTTGCCATGTCAACTCACCATTTGGGTAAGACTCAGTTTTGAGTAAGGGGTAAATGATAAAGAGACGACCACGACAATGGTTGATCTTCACGAAATTGTAGGACATTGAGATATAAAGGAGTATGGTGACCTCCTCCATCCGACAGATCTACTGTATCTACGTGCATGCTGTGTCACTGCACCCCGTGTGTCTGCAAAGACACGTGTACTACTCCTACGATCCCACACTGACAAACTGACGATCGACAAGCTTTATGAAGTGAACCCTCATCAATATTGAGGAGAAACCTCTCTCAAGTCAAACCGAACCACAACATTCTTTAAGGGTCTTCGTCGTTTGCTGAAGAATATCAAAGTTTATAGAAGTTATAAAGTTTGAAACTTTCTTTGCATTCATTTTTTTGCTTACCTTGTGGTTTGTCCATTGTCCTCCAGCATGTTCTTTTCTCGATTTGTAGGATGAGAAGGGTCCAAGGTTAAAGTTTAGCTTGCAGGATATTTATGGTGCGTCTGTTCAACGTCCTCATGTTTGCTCTAGATCACCTTATAATTCTAAAGTGATCGATTTGAGAGAAACCTTGTGTAGCGCATGCACATCATGCGATATCTGTGGAATGTGGTTGAAAAAAAATTGTCTTTCAGTGTAGATTTATAGACCTGGTCCCTTCTGGTCTTGTAGAAGATAGCTAACAGCTTTCGAGTGAAACTAGGAGGATTCCGTGACCCTGCTGGTAAATAAAGATTCCTTTGAGTTTTTGTTACAACACTTTGGAAAATGCATCATCATAAGTGGCTCAGGAAGGTACTTCAACTCTGGCAAGGCAGAATAAGGGGAGCCTGTTGGTAAGGGTATTTGAATAAACAATGACATGTTTTTAAGGGAAACCTTGCTCCACACACAGCGGTTTGTTTTATACAAAACGGTAAGAGGGGCGTACAAAAACTTTACAAATGTGATACTCATAAAGGTCCAATAAACGCCCAAAAATGGACAACGGGAGGTATAGGTAATGAAAATATATATACTGTATACCGAAATATACATGGGTGTATATATATACAGTATATGTACAGTCACGTGAAAAAGTAAGTACACCCCATGTAAAGTTTTGACTTTTTCAACATATTTCAACATACAGCTATTTGATCTTCATTTCAACAATATTGATAGATAAAGGTGATATAATATAACAAATATCATGAAACATTTACATTTTGTCGTCCATTGTAAAATTTAAATAAACATAAATGCAAATTTCGCATGTGGAAAAAGTAAGTACACCCCTACATTTATCACTACTTCAAATACCTAAAATTAGAATCAGGTGCACCAGCTCAGGTGCAAATGATTAGAACATCATTAAAGAGGATCTTGGAGGAACCTGTCTTATATAAACCTCAAACATTTAGTTTGGTTTGCTCTTTGTTGTTGAAGTGTGCGGCGTCACCATGCCTAGATCAAAAGAGCTCTATGAGGCCTTCAGAAAGAAGATTATAGATGCCTACGAGTCTGGGAAGGGATTTAAAAAGATCTCCAAACAATTTGAAATCAATCATTCGACTGTCCAGAAGATCATCTACAAGAGGAGAAGATTCCAAACAACTGCCAACTTGTTCAGGCCAGGCCGCCCCAGCAAGTTCAGCCCGAGAGCAGACCGCAAGATGCTGAAAGAAGTCTCTAAGAACCCCAGAATGTCATCACGGGACCTACAGGTAGCTCTTGCCACTGTTGATGTCAAAGTGCACGAGTCTACCATTAGAAAGAGGCTGCACAAATTTGATCTACATGGGAGGTGTGCCAGGAGGAAACCTTTGCTGTCCAGAAAGAACATCAGGGCAAGACTAAAGTTTGCCAAGGAACACCTAGGCAAAGATCAGCACTTCTGGAACAATGTGCTCTGGACAGATGAGTCAAAGGTAGAGCTATTTGGTCACAGTACCAGAAGACATGTTTGGCGAAAACCAAAGACAGCATTTGACCACAAGAACCCGATACCAACTGTAAAGCATGGTGGTGGAAATATTATGGTTTGGGGCAGCTTTGCTGCATCAGGACCTGGGCAGCTCTCCATCATAGAATCCACTCTGAATTCTTTATTGTACCAGAGGGTGCTTGAGGATAATGTGAGGCCATCTGTCAGAAAGTTGAAGCTCAACCGAAGGTGGACCTTGCAACATGAGAATGACCCTAAACATACCAGTAAATCCACCAAGGCATGGCTGAAAAGAAAGAAATGGAGGGTTCTGGAATGGCCAACTCAAAGCCTGGATCTAAATCCCATCGAGATGTTGTGGAGGGATTTGAAACGAGCTGTGCATGCAAGAAACCCCTCAAACATCGCACAGCTGAAAGAATTCTGCATGGAGGAGTGGGCAAAAATTTCTCCCAGTCGATGTCAGAGACTGGTAGACAGTTATAAGAAACGCCTACTTGAGGTTGTTTCTGCCAAAGGGGGCAATACCACTATTAGAGCCAAGGGTGTACTTACTTTTTCCACATGCAAAATTTGCATTTATGTTTATTTAAATTATACAATGGACTACAAAATGTAAATGTTTCATGATATTTGTTATATTATATCACCTTTATCTATCAATATTGTTGAAATGAAGATCAAATAGCTGTATGTTGAAATATGTTGAAAAAGTCAAAACTTTACATGGGGTGTACTTACTTTTTCACGTGACTGTATATAGTCCATATTCATTATATATGTAGGGCTCGCAGGGTAGCTCAAACTCTCTGGGTATGCACACTCCCCTCTGAGCTGTCCAGGCTGTTTTTTTAATCTGGACCTGTCTATAAACTCCCATCCTAGTGTTTCGCAGGGATTGGATGCATCAACGTGCGGACTGTCCCCTCGGAAGGATGGTCGGCAGAGAACCCAGTCTGCCAGCACCAGTTGTTGGTGGACGTTAAAGATCCCATGGTGTAGTTCACAAAGAGTAGATGAGTTATCGCTGGCACTCTAATCAAATCACAAATTCTGCCAAACTGCCTTCCGTCGGGAATCCTGCGCCTGAATGGCGACCGGAATGTGGAATGGGAATGTCCAGGATTGGTTTTGGCCTTGAATCATCCCTCCACTTGTAATACACCCCAAAACTCTAAAGAGTATAGGCCTCTATTATTATTGCTATTATCAAATTGAAAGATAACAAGACGTTGGTGGACTCTTCGAGCGTGGATTGTTATGAGTATCTCATTTGTATAACCTTTTGAACGTTCCTCGTACTTTATCATAACCTGTAATCAAGACATATCAACTCGGTCACCAACTTGAACATCTTCATTTGAAAAGAATCACTAACTTTTTGTTCGTACCATTGTGTCAAACAAAGTATCGAGAACGTGTTCTACCAACTGCTTTGTTTCTGTTGCTTATGTTAGTTGTGGCCCTTTTGTGTTCTAATAACTCTTCTTCGTGAGACTTTCCCATCGCTATGTTGATCAGTGGTGTCTGTTTGTCTGTAAAATAACACGAAGACACAACGGATCTACCAAACCGACGTTTTACACAAAATCCAAAGTAGAGCTGATATCATGTTGGTGAACCTTCCCAAATGGAGAAGTTCCCAGGTTTGAATAGAAAGAAAAGGGGTCACGAGTCGGTCCATGCCTGACCTTTCTCACTTGTTTCTTTTGGTAAATGTAGTGACATTATTCAGTCCAGCTTGGCTCTGCTCTGGCCTGACCTATTCTGGATCTCTCAAATAATCTTGTATTTCTCAAGTCAAACCCCACCCAGCGCAACAAGGGCTGGCGCGTAGCGCAAGCCAAAACTGCCCCGATATGTAGCATTGTAGTTGGTGCTTTGAATACACGTGCCATCATAACACCATCAAAGAAGTGTTCCAGTTGATCTAACTCTGGGGGTAAAAACAAAGCTTCACTTTAATGGGCAACGGTTTTGTTTGGTACCGTGACTTCGTGCTGTTCCACCATTCCAGGAACATCCAAATACCATTTTCCCAAAACTCAACTGAGGTGCCGTTGTGTTTCGAAGTGGCTTTTTTTCAAGCGGCGTTCGAAGGGAAAGAAAAGGGCCAACTATGGTGAGCAATGCTAATTTTGCCGCAGCTCCAGTTTTTCCAAGCTCGGGTTGCCAAGCACTGATTGACACACGCTCGACGTTTTTCCAGATCGGGTTGCCAAATCAGTTCAACGTCGTCGCTGCTGCGTGGACCGAAACCCAGATCGGGGCGAGCATGCGACCGTCGATCGCGATGGTGGAGCGGACGACGAACATGAGGAAATGAGACGGTCTGGGCGGAAGTGCGAACGTCTTGGACGCGCATGGCTCCGCGTCAATTTGCTCCGTAGAATGGCGGCCTAACACTGCCCGACCCAGAAAACGGCCTCGGGGGTGGTTGCTAATTGCTGCAAATCTCCGTATGTAATAGCCGTGGAAGCTGTTGGGATCTGTTTGCCGTCACGACCGTCCGTCTTGGTCACATAGCTGCGCAAGGAGTCCACCAAAATAGCCACACCGCTAAAATTACGTTAACCGTCACGTGCGTCGGATTCCTCCGGACGGTTGCGTCCGAGACACTTCTCGGGCTGGAGCGGGTGCCATGTGCCCCGAATGAGCGTAAAACAATTTTGAACGTTCGCAGTGGCACTAACCGATCAATGGGAATGCTTCAAGTGTTAGCCAGATTGAGCAAGGAAACGCATATGCGTGGGGTCCTCTTTGGGTGTACACCCTCTCCGCTAAAACAAGATTTGGAAATCACAACTCGGGCCTGGAAACTGGAGCTGTTGGATGAAATTTGCTGGTAGTAACCAAATACTAGTAACCAAACATGATGAGTTATCTTTGGGTAAACTTAGACTGAAAACCAAACATCCTGGATTACCTCCACAAGTAAAAGCCAAAGCTCTAAAGCCAACATACTACAGGTGCTCCGCAAACAGGATTTCTTTTTAAACCTAAAAGGCTGAGTTCGTGGAACAGAAAGAAAAGCATTTCATCTGTTTCAGCTTACTTTGACACGCACAAGTTCTCGTTACTCGATAAACTCCTTCCATTTTTTAGGATTGAATGGAATACCTGGTTCGAGCGATCATGAGATTTACTTTATTCAAATTTAATACTTTTCTAGGTGAAAACAGAAAGGAGCTAAACCCCAAAACAAACTCTGGCAATACTACAAATGGGCACCTGATAAGTAAACCGGGCTATCCCACACAAATGGGCCCCTGATAAGTAAACCGGGCTATCCCACACAAATGGGCCCCTGATAAGTAAACCGGGCTATCCCACACAAATGGGCCACTGATAAGTAAACCGGGTATATCCCACACAAATGGGCCCCTGATAAGTAAACCAGGCTATCCCACACAAATGGGCCCCTGATAAGTAAACCAGGCTATCCCACACAAATGGGCCCCTGATAAGTAAACCGGGCTATCCCACACAAATGGGCCCCTGATAAGTAAACCGGGCTATCCCACACAAATGGGCCCCTGATAAGTAAACCGGGTATATCCCACACAAATGGGCCCCTGATAAGTAAACCAGGCTATCCCACACAAATGGGCACCTGATAAGTAAACCGGGCTATCCCACACAAATGGGCCCCTGATAAGTAAACCGGGCTATCCCACACAAATGGGCCCCTGATAAGTAAACCGGGTATATCCCACACAAATGGGCACCTGATAAGTAAACCAGGCTATCCCACACAAATGGGCCCCTGATAAGTAAACCGGGCTATCCCACACAAATGGGCCCCTGATAAGTAAACCGGGCTATCCCACACAAATGGGCCCCTGATAAGTAAACCGGGTATATCCCACACAAATGGGCCCCTGATAAGTAAACCGGGCTATCCCACACAAATGGGCACCTGATAAGTAAACCGGGCTATCCCACACAAATGGGCCCCTGATAAGTAAACCGGGCTATCCCACACAAATGGGCCCCTGATAAGTAAACCGGGCTATCCCACACAAATGGGCACCTGATAAGTAAACCAGGCTATCCCACACAAATGGGCACCTGATAAGTAAACCAGGCTATCCCACACAAATGGGCACCTGATAAGTAAACCAGGCTATCCCACACAAATGGGCACCTGATAAGTAAACCAGGCTATCCCACACAAATGGGCCCCTGATAAGTAAACCGGGCTATCCCACACAAATGGGCACCTGATAAGTAAACCGGGCTATCCCACACAAATGGGCACCTGATAAGTAAACCAGGCTATCCCACACAAATGGGCACCTGATAAGTAAACCAGGCTATCCCACACAAATGGGCCCCTGATAAGTAAACCGGGCTATCCCACACAAATGGGCCCCTGATAAGTAAACCGGGCTATACCACACAAATGGGCCCCTGATAAGTAAACCGGGTATATCCCACACAAATGGGCCCCTGATAAGTAAACCGGGCTATCCTACACAAATGGGCCCCTGATAAGTAAACCGGGTATATCCCACACAAATGGGCCCCTGATAAGTAAACCGGGCTATCCTACACAAATGGGCCCCTGATAAGTAAACCGGGCTATACCACACAAATGGGCCCCTGATAAGTAAACCGGGCTATCCCACACAAATGGGCCCCTGATAAGTAAACCGGGCTATCCCACACAAATGGGCCCCTGATAAGTAAACCGGGTATATCCCACACAAATGGGCCCCTGATAAGTAAACCGGGCTATCCCACAGAAATGGGCCCCTGATAAGTAAACCGGGCTATCCCACACAAATGGGCCCCTGATAAGTAAACCGGGTATATCCCACACAAATGGGCCCCTGATAAGTAAACCGGGCTATCCCACACAAATGGGCCCCTGATAAGTAAACCAGGCTATTCCACACAAATGGGCCCCTGATAAGTAAACTGGGCTATCCCACACAAATGGGCACCTGATAAGTAAACCAGGCTATTCCACACAAATGGGCCCCTGATAAGTAAACCAGGCTATTCCACACAAATGGGCCCCTGATAAGTAAACCGGGCTATCCCACACAAATGGGCACCTGATAAGTAAACCGGGCTATCCCACACAAATGGGCCCCTGATAAGTAAACCGGGCTATCCCACACAAATGGGCCCCTGATAAGTAAACCGGGTTATCCCACACAAATGGGCCCCTGATAAGTAAACCAGGCTATTCCACACAAATGGGCCCCTGATAAGTAAACCAGGCTATCCCACACAAATGGGCCCCTGATAAGTAAACCGGGTTATCCCACACAAATGGGCCCCTGATAAGTAAACCAGGCTATCCAACAATCCACAGACAAAATGGTTTTGAGTACACAAAAGTGATCTTTCAGGGTCAGTACACCTTTGATGTTAAAGGCAGTTCTGAACAAAATGTTGGAAGTTGATATTGAGCCACGTCAAAGGGCAGTTAAATGGATTATAATTGGGAACCTGAACTTTGGATCCCTCTTTACCAAAAGCTGTGCGCACTTTATTTATCATGGAGTCCAATACGATATCTCCGCATCATTGCCATCCAAAGCGTCTCATCCTGCTCACACCGACGGACAAGTTGGCATTTGACCTACTGATGCAAGCAAACAAATCGACGGTAATTGGCAATCGGCTGATTTCGTATCCACAGACACGTTCGCACAACATTCGATTTACACTATGTCAGGTCACAATGATTTGGTGCCCCTGCTGGCTCGAAAAAGAATGTCCAGCCTCGCAAGGATCTCATTGACCTCTAGAACTCCAGTAAATCTTTGGCTACGACAGGTCACGGGCCCAGGACTTTAAGGTCAGGAGGCCACGAGCGAAGTTGCCTCTCTTTCCCGGCTGCCTCTCACACCTTAAGTAGACTCAGCTGGCGACGCAACTTGTATACCCCGACCTAACTCCATGGGATTCAAAATGGCATTGGGTTCCACGGGAGCTTTACTGGCACCATGTTTCCTAACGGTTCCCATTGCACAGGAAGCACACCCATGTGGAGTTTATGTGAAGTTCTTAATTCCATGCGGAGTTTAAGATATACTCCGACTTCAACAATAATAAGAGAGTCTGCTGAAAAGTGGTGAAACGAAACGCGGAATGTTTATCCTGCACACAGTGCTTATTGATTTTGGCCTATCCATGTGCTGCACTGCCTTTCCTAGTCCAAATTCATTTTCCAGTGTCTTGTTTTGATAAATGGACTGCCCTTTCATTCCAATGTTCATCCTGGGCAGCGACACCAAGCAGTAAGACACTTGTTTACATTCCGTCTTCAGTATTGTTGTTCATGCGGAACTGCGGCCTGCTGATTCAGACGACTGGCAGAGCAGATCGCTTTGCTGAGGCGGCAGGGTTTGAATTGCCCATGTCTGCGGCAGAAAGTGGCGCCTGCCTTGGCTCTGTTGGAAAAGGGGTGGAGTTGGGAAAGCTACTTCCCCTTCCCCCCACACCCCACCATTTGAATGAATGTGCACTTTCGAGCTGAATGAAACCGACGAATCAAAGTACCAATATCAGAGCAGAAATTCAATGAACTGTACCTGTTCACAGCTGAGTGGTGACATCTGCGGACGCCTGAAAAGGCCAGAATAATGGAGAGTCAATGATTTTGTCTCCAGTCAGTGCGGCGTGGGAGCCGTTTTGGCTTCGGTGCACATGGCATGTGAGATTCGCCAGCTGTGCTGCGCTCTCTCTCGGTTCGATGCGTGAGCAGACCGGGCCGTGTTTCCAAAAATCCGCCGCAGCTTCTTTCTCCCTTTCCACCATAAATGTCTGTCTCCGCCTGCTGCTCCCTCCGGCTGAACTCGATCACCAGTAACCAAAGCGCGTCCAGTGCGACCGCGGTGTCATGGCGAGACCCGAGAATCCATTTCCCTAATCTTGGAACTTGGCCGAAATGATCAGAGCAAAGCAAAAATATTACAGTTTTGATCGAATTCATATCAAGAGCTTCATCAACTGTTTCAAGCAAATGATGATGTCATCAAAAGGTGTCTGCAGCCAAACGATGAGTGATGAATCTCATTGCAAATAACTTGGCGCATGATTTCGAGCAACATCAGCAATGATAAATGACATTTTGTGCATTTATCAATGATCTACACACAGAATGACAGAGCATGAGAGTAATAGCTCAGTTGGTACTTGGAGTTACAGTGCGTATCAATTCCCGTATACGGTATGTTTCAGCATCAATTTGGGTAAAGTGCACTAGCAAACTGCCCTTTGAGCACGAAAAGTAGACAGTACATTAAACCAGGTGTCCTGAGTTTGTTCATTTGAATTTCTACCTCTCTGGAGGTCCATCAGGTGTACGGTGAATCGGTAGGACAAGCAGTGTATGGTTTTGAGGTCCTCGTACAGATTCCCCGTCGGAATTGATCGCAGACCAATACATCAATTGTATCCTGCAGTCCCGACGATGGCTGACGACTCACATTCTGAAATACCTGCTTGGTGATCATCTGGACGTTGTTCTGTGCAATAAAAGTGAAAACTCTCGCATCCTCATTGTGCCTCCTCCTGAACGTTCTGTGTTTTTACATCAGACTGCCTTTGATTGATGTCGCTGGGTTACGTCCTCTGTTGATAGCCCCGTTGAGAGTTTGGACAGGAGGAGGTGGGTGAGGGATCGGGTTTGGTGATGGAAGCAGCAGGGGAAAGGATATAATGCCGGTGCCATGTGTCCGTCGGAGAGGCCCCTACGTATCGGCGTCGGTGAAAAAGCCTTCATAATGATGGCTACAGCAGAGTCTGTTCTGCTAAATGACTGTTTCACATGGAATTTGGGGAAGAGAAGCGCATTCCCTGTGAAGGTCTGAGCGGAAATCTTGTAATATGAAGCCCTCTTGATACCGGCACCTAAAAGATCTCTCTTCCTTGAATGGTCTTTTGTCGATCCAATTTGATTTCTTTTTTCTCATCCTTAGTCTGGTTTATCTTTTCTTATTTTTTGGGGGGAGGGAGGCTTGTAATTCAACCCATCCTAAAGACGGGTCAAGCTGTACATTGAAGCTTAAAATATCCTGGACGACGATGCTTTCTATTTGGATCAACCGGTTTGTCTTGCTCACGTGGATATTTGTCTCGAAACAGTCCAGTCTAAGTGAATGTTTGCAAACCCACGTGACCCTCGCCGGCTGCCCCTCGTGCACGTATGGGTCCACATACAGTGCCCTCCGTAAGTATTGGAACAGTGAAATCAAATTTGTTATTATTGCTAAATACTCAATAAATTTGGATGTCAGATCAAAATATGAATATGAGGAAAGAGTACAGAAGGTCATCTTTTATTTGTAGTTATTTCTATGTATATGTGTTTAACCATTGTAGAACAATAACAATTTTTATGTTCAGTCTCCCCATATTAGGTAAGCTTAAGTATTGGAACAAACGACAGACAGGTGTTTCTTGTTTCTCAGGTGTTTCTTGTTGCATTGATTGGTCACACATAAAAGAGCTGTGAATGTCTAGTCTTGGTTTTAGCCTTCAATTGCTTTTTTCCCTTGGGAGTCTCTCTTTGGATTCAGTTGGCATAAAACAACATGAAGACCAGGGAACTGTCTATGAAAGAAAAACAAGCCATTTCGAAGCTGAAAGAAGAAAAGAATTAAATTAGAACCAGAACACAAAAGTTGGGCAGAGTAATTACAACAATTTGGAATATATTGAAAAGGAAATAAACCACTAGTGTACTTAGCAATAGACAATAGCCAGGTCGGCCATAGAAAACAACTGCAGGTGATGACAGAAAAATCATCAGAGCTGTGAAAAAACCTTAAAACAACAGTCAGTGACATCAACAACAACCTCCAGAGTTCAGGGGTGAAGGTACCACAATATACCGTTCACAGAAGACTTCAACAGCAGAATTACAAAGGCTAAACTGCAAGATGCAAACCCCTCATCAGCACCAATAATAGAAAGGCCACATTATAATTTGCCAATAAGTAGAGAGGTGAGCTAGTAGAGTTCTGGAACAAAGTTTTATAATCAGATGAGACCAAGATAACCTTTATTAATGGGATGTAAAGGTAAAAGTGTGGAGAAAGGAAGGAACTGTATATTATCCAAAACATACGACCTCATATGTGAAGTATGGTGGACGTAGTGTCATGGCTTGGGCTTGCCTGGTTGCCTCTGGAACTGGCTCTCATCTTTATTGATTATGTAACTAATGGCCACAGCAGCAGAATTAATTTCAAAGTGTACCGAAACATTTTGTCTCGCTATGTACAAGAAAATGCCTCCAAACTCATTGGGCGGTGCTTCACCATGCAGCAAGACAACGACCATTGGGCAGTACTTCACCATGCAGCAAGACAACGACCATTGGGTGGTGCTTCACCATGCAGCAAGACAACGACCATTGGGTGGTGCTTCACCATGCAGCAAGACAACGACCATTGGGCGGTGCTTCACCATGCAGCAAGACAACGACCATTGGGCGGTGCTTCACCATGCAGCAAGACAACGACCATTGGGCGGTGCTTCACCATGCAGCAAGACAACGACCATTGGGCGGTGCTTCACCATGCAGCAAGACAACGACCATTGGGTGGTGCTTCACCATGCAGCAAGACAATGACCATTGGGCGGTGCTTCACCATGCAGCAAGACAACGACCATTGGGCGGTGCTTCACCATGCAGCAAGACAATGATCATTGGGCGGTGCTTCACCATGCAGCAAGACAACGACCATTGGGCGGTGCTTCACCATGCAGCAAGACAACGACCATTGGGTGGTGCTTCACCATGCAGCAAGACAATGACCATTGGGCGGTGCTTCACCATGCAGCAAGACAACGACCATTGGGTGGTGCTTCACCATGCAGCAAGACAACGACCATTGTGCGGCGCTTCACCATGTAGCAAGACAACGACCATTGGGCGGTGCTTCACCATGCAGCAAGACAACGACCATTGGGCGGTGCTAAACCATGCAGCATGACAATGACCCAAAACACACCACCAACACATCCAAGGAGTTCATCAGGGGGAAAGTGGACGGTTTTAGACCAGCCAAGTCACTCTCCTGATTTAAATCTGATGGAGCGTTTCACTTGCTGAAGAGGAGTCTAAAGTCAGAAACCCCCAAAACAAACAACAACTGAAAATGGCTGCATTAAAGTTTTGGCAAAGAATCTCAAAGCAAGATACCAAGAGTTTAGTGATGTCCATGGGTCACAGGCTCGATGTAGTTATTACATGCCTGGTATATGAAACCAAATACTAACTATTATACTACTTTGATTTACTTTAGGTTAATCTGTTCCAATACTTATGCTTCCCTAAAATAGGCGGACTGAACATAAAAAGTGCTGTTATTCTACAATGGTAAAACATATTTACACAGAAACACTAAGAAATAAAAGATGACCTTCTGTACTCGTGCTTCATATTCATCTTTTGATCTCAAATCCAAATTTCTTGAGTATACAGAAGTAATAACAAATTCCACTTCACTGTTCCAATACTTAGTTATGGAGGGCACTTTATGTGTCGTGCTTCCATAGGCAGACGAAAATGCTGCACGGAGCAGACAACAGTTGGTTTTTGAGGGAAGGGCAATTAAACAGCTGAAGGATCAGGTTCCACTACCCGTTCTGTGATGGTCCGTTACTAAAACAGAGATTGGTGTAAACCATGCGAGGCTGCCATATTGAAATGGAAATGTTTGTGGTAGTAACCTAATTTTGTGTGTGAAGTTAACGCCTTGTTTCGGTGGAGTTAAAACTGTTAGAGATTTCTTGAGAGACACAGATGGAACCAAAGGTTCCAATTCATTTGTCTCTGGAGCCAGAGAGGCACCGACATGTGATGTTAACTGTCATTTGAAAACAAAATGGTTCCTTCTGATTTCCTGTGCTTGTTGCGTCACTGAGTGCATGCTGGGATTATTTAAAAAGAGTAGAGTTTGTGAAATTGAAACTGTCATAATGATTTAGGTTCTGGCTGACAGGATGGCTTCGAGGTACTCACACTCACCTCTAAGCTGTCTAGCCTGGGTTTGAATCCTGACCCAGATATGCGCCGTCATGCCCGTGTTTCAGAGGGCACACTGCAGAGGGCACACTGTATTAGCGGCACCGGTCACACCCTCAGCCAATGATGCCACCTTGTGCTGCATGTGAACGAAGAAGCTTGAGGTCCCTCGTATCAGAATACGTGTCATGCCTACTCCTCAATCTTGTGTTTTCAAATGTCTAGGATTTGTCGGCCTTACCTATTCAGTTATCGAGGGACGTTCTTGATATCGTTGATAACTGTTGAGTATTGGACCGAATCGGAAAAGTTGCTTTTGCCGTTGGTGAACTTTTGATCACGAGTTGTAGATTAATGACCAAGGCTCATGGAGGAGTTTGTACACATATCATTTGGTGAGGACACACGAGGAGGGACATTTGTGCACTTTCACATGAATTGCAAGGACACTGGGAGATAAGGGGCAAATCAATTCAGTAAATGTGATTTAAACCGGGTATTTCATCATCATGAGGCAACTGTTCTGATAAGAGCAACAACAACAGCCTTCTCCCAATTATCAGCAAAGTCATGGAATCCATCATTGCTTCTGATATGAAATCTTTCCTCTTCTCCAATGGCTTGATCTCTGATCATCAATTTGGTTTCAGACCTGGTCATTCTACTCTGGACATGCTGCTTCTGCTTTCTCAACAATGGATGGAGGTCCTCAATGCCAAACAGGAAATTAGAGCTGTCTCACTTGACATATCACGTGCCTTCGATACGGTCTGGCACCCCGCTCTGCTCATCAAACTCTCCTCCTTTGGTATCCATGGAAATCTCCATGCATGGCTGGCGGACTTCCTCTCTAGTCATAGTCAACGTGTGGCCCTGAATGGGTTTCTCTCATCTCCTCTTCCTGTTCAGGCTGGAGTTCCCCAAGGCAGTGTTCTGGGCCCTGTGCTTTTTCTGGTCTTCATCAATGATCTCTCCGACTCTCTTGAAAATCCTTTCTATCTCTTTGCTGATGACTCTACTCTCTGTCGCTCCATTCCTCATCCCTCAGATCGGCAGTCTGCAGCCTCCTCACTCTCTGCAGACCTGGACAAAATCACAGACTGGGCAAACAAGTGGAACATGTCTTTCAATCCTGACAAATCTCACACTCTTACGATGTCTCTCCGAAAAGACCGACTGGACAACCCTCCCATCAACTTTCTGAATAATCCTCTCCAAGAAGTTCTGTCACTCAAGCTTTTGGGTCTCACTATCTGCCATGATCTTTCCTGGGAAAACCACATTTCCAAGCTGACCTCCAAAGCCAGTCACCGACTGGGCATCCTCCGTCGTGCGAAGTCCTTCCTTGGCACACCTGAGCTCCTCACCACATACAAGGCTTTCATCCGCAGCTCAATGGAATACTGCTCTCCCCTCAGGGCTGGTGCTCCTGCCTCTCACCTAGCTCGTCTTCACGCTGTTGAAACCAAAGCGTTCAGAATCATTGGAGTCTCCCGCGATGAAGCTAACTCCAAGGGCCTTTCACTCACTCACCGCAGGCAGGTTGGTGGTCTTTCCGTCTTCTACCGACTCCTCTCTGGCCTTGCCCCCCCCCCCCCCCCAGCTCTCTCTGGGCTCTGTCCCCCAAATATTCCTACAGGTCGCACAAGATCTGCTTGCAACCCTCTTATGGTTAAACTGCCAAAATCAAGACCCTCTGCTCACCTTCACTCCTTCATTCCTCTTTTCTCCTGCCTCTGGCACAAACTCCCTCACTCTCTTCAATCCCACTCCACCCTCCAGGTCTTTAAAACAGCTGTTCACCACCATCTCTTATCTTCCCCCATCCAAAACCTTGATCTTTTCTACCCCCGCTAATTTCACCCCAAATCCACTTTTTTTGAAACACCAACTTCTGTCCTGGAAGTCCTTGGTGTCCTTGTGTTTCATACTTCTCCCACCCCCCCCCCCTTCCCACGCCTCCTCCCGCCAAGCCCTCTCCCTCCCACACATCTCCCTGCTCTCAAATGTTATGTTTGTGTGCCTCCCCTTCTCTCCCCATCTTGTCTTCCGCTCCCTCGCTTTATATATCTTGTTTGTCTTGTTGATTTGTTTGTGAAATAAATGTTAGCTCTTTCACGAGCCTCGATTCAGTATACAAAAAAAAAAAAATAGGCCTGACCTAATATATATATATATATATATATATATACACACACACACACAGGGTGTTTCAAAAATGATGGACTATTTGAGCAGCCTGATATTATGTCTTTTGTAATGTTATAGCCTTCTCTCTTGCAGGTTATGGTGGTGGTGGTGGTGGTGGTAGTGTGCCATTTTTAACACGTAGTCAATAGGACCCTACATCAACTATGGTGTTCACAGTGGAACAAAAAGTGAAAATAGTGACTTTGTGGTTTGAGATGAATTCCTACCTGCAGGTGCGCCGCCAATACTCTCTGTATTACAATGTTCACACCTGTAATGGACCTTCCAATGGGAGCAGTTTGTGGAGCACTTCTAAAGACATGGAAGCGTGAAAAATCAAAATAAAGGCAACAGTGGCCGCTCACCCAGTCTTACCAGGGACCAAGGTAACATTGATCTTGTGAGAGATTCTGTTTTCGAAAATCCAAAGAAATCCCACCGTCGGCATTCCTGAGAACTGGTGATCTCAGCCTCATGTGTGTGGTACCTTCTCACCTCTGAACTCGAGCTCTATCCGTACATCATATCTGTAAGGCCTAAACTAACTCTAAATGCCACGGCAAGACGAGTACCAATGTGTGATTGGTTCAGTGACCGAATGGAAAGGTCCCCAAATTGGATCAACTCCTTGTGGTTCAGTGATGATGCACGCTTCCATTTGAATGGGGCTATCAACAATCACAACAACATCTTCTGGGGTGATGAGCCTCCTGAGGAGGTGTCTGAGACGTCTCTCTCGGACCCAAAGTCCACTTGCTTCTGTACATTGAATGCTACATGGGGAATGCTGGGACCGTATGGTTCGAGGACGCCAAGGGTGACACGGTGATATAGTCAACGGTGAGCGTTACCTTGAGGTCTTACGTCGATTCCACGCTGATCTCGCTCAACTACTGTCCCCAAACCAACTCAGACTTGCATGGTTCATCCATGACGGTGCCCCATCACACACTGCAGGTGAAACCATCGCCTTGCTCCACCAGGTGTTTGGATATCATATCATCAGCCTGGACACAGCGCTTGAGTGGGCGCTCCACAGCCCGGGTTTTGAATACATTGGATTTTTTTTTTCTGCCCGGGTTTTGAATACATTGGATTTTTTTTTCTTTTGGGGTGTTGCCAAAGGTCACGTTTACACCAACAAACCTGGAACCTTGGCTGTCCCGCTGCAGGAGGTTGAGGACGACCCTCAGGCTACCACTCCAGCCAGCTACACACGAGTTGTGGGGAATTTCGGAGTCAGGATCAAATCCTGTTTGAACAGAGGCGGAGAACACATTGAAAATGTCAATTACAAGCAGAATAACGAGTGATTTGAAAATGGCGTGGTGGATGCTCTCCATGAATGTATCATTGAACTCGATACCTTTTGTAATTTTTCGACAATAAAACGTTCAAATACTCCACTTTTTTTGAAACACCCTATATGTATCACTTGGAGAAAGAACACCTATCATTTGGGGTAGGCAGATGGAAGAATACAAATGGTGTCCTGGATTGATGAAACTTGGAGCAAGTTAACGTGGGAAGAATTGTTCATTAATGAGGATACCAATGATGAGGTACTCCTACATGGTAAAGCTGAAGTTGTATTTCTGTTACATTACGTAGCCTACATGCAATGCAGATAGGGACATGGGGAGGTGGGAAAGAGGAGCGAGAAAAGGGAAGAGAACACTTGGAGGTGGGGGAGGAAAGTGGAATTCACAGGACGTCGGTGTCCTCGCATTCCCTTAACGGAGTGTCGCTGCTGCCGAAGCGGTCTCTTGGCTAGGGTCTCTTACACTGGGTGGTTGGCCTTTGCCTTTTGAGCAGTCAGTCTGGGCAGGGATTTGTAATTTGTCCATGCTCTATCTTGTTAAGTGCTGAGTGTTGAGCTACGAAGCAGGATGTCACGACCGGGGTTCAACCCATCACCCTCCCAGACTTAGCGTGGACACTTCGACCATTACATAACCGAGTCGATGGTTCCTCCAGCTTAACATCTATCGGAGGGAAGGAGCACACATTGATGAATCGTGCTGCTTGCTAAAAACTCCAGGATGAGAGTTTATAGCTGGGTTGGGTTTCAAACCTCGGCTAGACAGCGCAGAGGCAAGCGCACAAACCTCTAAGGCCTAAGCTATCCTGCAGTCCTATAGAACCTACCAGGAGTCAAAAAAATTCCACCATTTTATAAAGTACCCAATATATATGTGGTATACTTGTCGATGTAGGATGGAATTGTACGGTTATCTTAAAAAATGCCCATTATCTCCTTTCCTATGGGATGAAAAGTTTGGTTTCCCGAAAAGCGGCACGCTCGGCAAAATACGTTTTTGTTGTGTCTGAGTTTTCCTTTTATTCACATTCAGCTGACCCATAGAAATCAAGACAAATTGTGTTTTGAAAGAGAATTTCCTTAGGCCTGTTCACCATTTCCGCTCCTGAAAAATATTTATCACATTTGCAACGAGCAAACAAGATTCCAGGTCAGATGGAACCATTTTAACCAGCAATCCCACACCACGGCCTTGCTGAGGCTGATCCGCATCACAGAAAATTGCAAAATTATCCGTTAAAATATCTTGGGAGATTTCCTTTCCAATTCCAATGGTTCCGTACAATGTCCATGAATGACGGCCTTCATATTGCCGGTTGTCGGATTCTTCTTGTCATCACCGTTTGAAGATGGGAGTAGACAGAGGGAGCCCAAGGCAAAAGCTCGACAATTCAATCCACATGCGTAATCTTGGGTTCCTACAGGTGGTCCTTAGATTGAGCATATTGCTATAATATTGTAAGCGGTTTTAGGGGAACCGGTATCCTGGCTGTGATTGATGTCACAAAGAACTAAGAAGGGCAGGAAAACGATTTGCATCAGATAGAATCTGGGAAAAATCAGGCATGAGGAATTGGCACATGGATTTTTTGTAGCGCGCGGCCTGTAAGACTTTTATTGGAGCACACGAGGCATCTGGAGACAAAGTAGGAGTGGGTGTGTTGACTTCATGTGTTTTGTGAAAACCGCTTGATAAGATCTGAATAATAAATGGCTGGGGAAACTGTTGACACTTGTGGTCGGAATCACATCCGGTTGGTGATCCGAGTAACAATTTGAATGCCAATGTTGCCAGGGCTGGGTAATACCCGTCCAGGGCAACGTCTAGCCATCCCCATGTATAACAAAGTCAGAGCAAGTGGTTTGGCAGCTCCTATTCGCCCAAATGAAATCTCTGGCCTAATAGGGCTATGCTAGGCTGTAGGCCTCAAATTCGCAGCTCCTATTCGCCCAAATGAAATCTCTGGCCTAATAGGGCTGTGCTAGGCTGTAGGCCTCAAATTGGCAGCTCCTATTCGCCCAAATGAAATCTCTGGCCTAATAGGGCTATGCTAGGCTGTAGGCCTCAAATTGGCAGCTCCTATTCGCCCAAATGAAATCTCTGGCCTAATAGGGCTATGCTAGGCTGTAGGCCTCAAATTGGCAGCTCCTATTCGCCCAAATGAAATCTCTGGCCTAATAGGGCTATGCTAGGTGGTAGGCCTCAAATTGGCAGCTCCTATTCGCCCAAATGAAATCTCTGGCCTAATAGGGCTATGCTAGGCTGTAGCCCTCAAATTGGCAGCTCCTATTCGCCCAAATGAAATCTCTGGCCTAATAGGGCTGTGATAGGCTGTAGGCCTCAAATTGGCAGCTCCTATTCGCCCAAATGAAATCTCTGGCCTAATAGGGCTGTGCTAGGCTGTAGGCTTCAAATTGGCAGCTCCTATTAGCCCAAATGAAATCTCTGGCCTAATAGGGCTGTTCTAGGCTGTAGGCCTCAAATTGGCAGCTCCTATTCACCCAAATGAAATCTCTGGCCTAATAGGGCTATGCTAGGCTGTAGGCCTCAAATTGGCAGCTCCTATTTGCCCAAATGAAATCTCTGGCCTAATAGGGCTGTTCTAGGCTGTAGGCCTCAAATTGGCAGCTCCTATTCACCCAAATGAAATCTCTGGCCTAATAGGGCTATGCTAGGCTGTAGGCCTCAAATTGGCAGCTCCTATTCGCCCAAATGAAATCTCTGGCCTAATCGGGCTGTTCTAGGCTGTAGGCCTCAAATTGGCAGCTCCTATTCGCCCAAATGAAATCTCTGGCCTAATAGGGCTATGCTAGGCTGTAGGCCTCAAATTGGCAGCTCCTATTCGCCCAAATGAAATCTCTGGCCTAATAGGGCTATGCTAGACTGTAGGCCTCAAATTGGCAGCTCCTATTCGCCCAAATGAAATCTCTGGCCTAATAGGGCTGTTCTAGGCTGTAGGCCTCAAATTGGCAGCTCCTATTCACCCAAATGAAATCTCTGGCCTAATAGGGCTATGCTAGGCTGTAGGCCTCAAATTCGCAGCTCCTATTCGCCCAAATGAAATCTCTGGCCTAATAGGGCTGTTCTAGGCTGTAGGCCTCAAATTGGCAGCTCCTATTCGCCCAAATGAAATCTCTGGCCTAATAGGGCTATGCTAGGCTGTAGGCCTCAAATTGGCAGCTCCTATTCGCCCAAATGAAATCTCTGGCCTAATCGGGCTGTTCTAGGCTGTAGGCCTCAAATTGGCAGCTCCTATTCGCCCAAATGAAATCTCTGGCCTAATAGGGCTATGCTAGGCTGTAGGCCTCAAATTGGCAGCTCCTATTCGCCCAAATGAAATCTCTGGCCTAATAGGGCTATGCTAGACTGTAGGCGTCATAGACCATAGTAGCCCTCATAGACTATGCTGACGTTGTGAGAAGTGTGCGGGACCCTGATGTCCCTGATTGTCCACAAAAACTGGAAAAGTTGAGGAAAGGAGATAAGGCCTCAGCTAGCTAAAGCCGTTCTGCTCGACCAATAATCCATTGGGAATTGTGGTTTATTCAAGCTGCGGAGATTCCACCACGTGGCTTTCACTGCGGCTGCAGGTCGGAGGTGTACCGCTTGCTAGAGTCCCTGTATAAAGAGAGTTGCGCCATGCGCTGACCCGAGATTTCTGGTCACGTGATTTCGTGGCGCCATTTTGTGTCTAACTTCACCGTGCGTGAACGTCAGCTTGGTACGGGAATGTTGTTTATTGCCAAACAAAATGACTGGTTGTTCTGCTTTTGGTTGTTCTGCTTTTGGTTGTTCAAACCAATCTGGGAAATATAAGATGTATAGATTTCCAAGTGATAAAGTCAGAAGACAAATTTGGGAAGCGAAAGTCAGACGAAAGAGCTGGAAAGCGATCGACTCCTCGAGACTCTGCCAGGTAGGCCCACGCCGCTTGATGATCGATGTTCAAAAGCAATTCTATCTGCTCGGTTTTTTTTTGGTTGTCTGTCCGTTGAAAACCCTTTTAAAGGGAAGTGATTTGTGTTTGTTTATAATCTTCAAGGAGCTGACCAAAAATGCATTTCCGTGGGAAGAACCCTGCTCAATTTTTTTCGGGTAGTCCTAGCGGACCGCATATTGTCATCGATTGATGAAATGTCCCGGTACAGTGACATTGCCTGGTCTGCGGTTGGGTAGTCTGCGGGCAATGTCACTGTACTTTTTCAGAGGGAATTAATTTTGATTTTATAGGGGTGGGAAACCCATGGTCCGTTTTGTTTTCAGTTGTCTGTCCGTCCATTCAAAACTTATTCCGAGGCAAGTTATTTTTTTGGTTTAAAATCTTTAGCCTAATCGGCAATCATAAAAGCAATTTTAGGGGGGGACCTGCTCAATTTTTTTGCGGGTTGTGCAGCCATCCATACGTCCAAAATTTGACGAGTTATTGTTTGCTTTGTACAGTGCTCATGCGTCTTGTGGCATATTTGCTCAAATATTTCCCACCCCGGGATTTATGGCCAAATTGTAGTGATGGAAGATTTTGCACATTGGACAATCCCTATATATTTAACCTGGTGACAGCTATCGTTCCCAAAACATACAATATTTCTAGGTGATTAATGCAGTAAAACAGGTGTATTTGTGTACCCACATTTAAAACTGGCTCAACTTTCAAAAGTTGTTATCCCTGTTTGATATCAATATACATGTGGTCGATAGAGCTAGCGATTTGTCTGGCCATCTTCCGGAAGATTGTCCATGTGATTTTCTGTTGTGGAAGTACTAGTACATGACAGCTCATTAAAATTAAACTGTGTTGTGTTAGAATAAAAATTTCAATAAATAAATACATCAAGGACACTCATTGTATGATTGCAGGAACATTTCGATGTGAATCAGTTTGAGAGGGGGCGAGCTGATGACAAAAAGAGGTTGAAGTGCTCTGCAGTTCCAACAATATTTAGCGACCGGAAACCCGTGAAGCTGCGCAACTCCCCCAAGAAGCGTGGACCGTCCAGAACTGAGAGACTACATCTACCAAACTTGTCCGACCACACCTACTCCACTCATGAACGTATTGACTCCTAAATTCAGAGAACGACAGCATTGGTTTGTCTTACTTATAATGTTAGCTCTTATATGCAGTGTTGGCTTGTAATATGCATTGCCATACCACTTTTAATATCACCACACAGCTCTTTTTCACGGCAATAGCTGAGTTTTTGACAAAACAAATATCACCTGTATGTAATAATAAGACTAAATATGTGTAGTAAAATTTTTTTTAGCAGGTTTAGAATATATCACCCCATATCGCGAATGTACATGTATATCTAATCTGACACACTTAGACACAAAATGGCGTCCAAATTTGAGTTGACACAACTCTCTATATACAGGGACTCTACCGCTTGCTAAAGAGCCAGATGACCATGTGCAAAGGGAGGGTTGATGACCGTTTGAGGTAAAATGAGGGTGGAAGTGGAAGTAATAAGGAGATACCGGAAGTGATCGGCTTTCCAGGTTGAAGAGACGTAAGATTGATAGCAAACAGTAAGTTGGACTGAAGAATAATGCTGATGGAATGTGTAGTGAAGAAGAGCACAGGTCTATGAAGACCTGATCCAGGAGTCCATGAAGATGATACGATCAATACTGCAGAATGGTGAACGGATGGGTACAGAGACCTTCACCAGAGGAAGAAGAAACCCGTACAATGTCGAAGTCGATTTGAGAGGTTTCATCCACAGCAGGAAAATGAAACTGGGCTGCCTGGAAAAGGAGAAAGTAATGTTGGTTGTAAATGAGAGATGTATTAGCAGCACTGAGGCTACAGTGTCTGGCCTTCATTAAAGCGGCAACAAAATCACATTTATTTTACACCACGTGGTTCACTAACCAGAGATCGTTAGTGAAATAGACATACGGCTTTTCATTTCATTCCAAGGCCCAGAACTTAACAATAAGTTGACTTGTAATCGTTGTTTTTCACATTAAAAGGTCGTGTTTGTGGGTTGTGCCATTAATTTGTATCATTCCTGGGTTCAGACGGACAGGAAATTATTTAGAGAGTTTTGGGAATTGGACAATCCTACATATTGACATATTTGTGTTTTTTGCCTTGTCATATTACTGACATTGTGTGTGCATGCGCATGTGTGTGGTTCTGGAATACATATATGTGTGTGGTATACATATGTGTGCACATATATAAACAAATTCATGCATGTATTGTGAAGTAACACATATCCTTGTAAAGAGAAGGCATTAGGATGTGTATAGCCTGGTGTTGACTTAGCGGTTAGGGTGCAGAGTTGATTTAGCGGTTAGGGTGCGGTGTTGATTTAGCGGTTAGGGTGCGGTGTTGATTTAGCGGTTAGGGTGCGGTGTTGATTTAGCGGTTAGGGTGCGGTGTTGATTTAGCGGTTAGGGTGCTGTCTTGACTTAGCAGTTAGGGTGCAGAGTTGATTTAGCGGTTAGGGTGCATTGTTGACTTAGCGGTTAGGGTGTGGTGTTGATTTAGCGGTTAGGGTGCTGTGTTGACTTAGCGGTTAGGGTGCGGAGTTGACTTAGCGGTTAGGGTGCATTGTTGACTTAGCGGTTAGGGTGTGGTGTTGATTTAGCGGTTAGGGTGCTGTGTTGACTTAGCGGTTAGGGTGCGGAGTTGATTTAGAGGTTAGGGTGCAGTGTTGATTTAGCAGTTAGGGTGTGGTGTTCATTTAGCAGTTAGGGTGCGGTGTTGATTTAGCAGTTAGGGTGCTGTGTTGATTTAGTGGTGAGGGTGCTGTGTTGATTTAGCGGTTAGGGTGCGGTGTTGATTTAGCGGTTAGGGTGCAGTGTTGATTTTGCGGTTAGGGTGCGGAGTTGATTTAGCGGTTAGGGTGCAGTGTTGACTTAGCGGTTAGGGTGCGGTGTTGATTTAGCAGTTAGGGTGTGGTGTTGATTTAGCGGTTAGGGTGCGGTGTTGATTTAGCAGTTAGGGTGCTGTGTTGATTTAGCGGTGAGGGTGCTGTGTTGATTTAGCAGTTAGGGTGCAGTGTTGACTTAGCGGTTAGGGTGCGGTGTTGACTTAGCGGTTAGGGTGTGGTGTTGACTTATTGGTTAGGGTGCGGTATTGACTTAGCGTTTATGGTGCGGTGTTGACTTACTGGTTAGGGTGCAGTGTTGACTTAGCGGTTAGGGTGCGGTGTTGGCTTAGCGGTTCGGGTGCGGTGTTGACTTAGTGGTTAGGGTGCGGTGTTGACCTAGCGGTTAGGGTGCGGTGTTGATTTAGCAGTTAGGTTGCGGTGTTGATTTAGTGGTTAGGGTGTGGTGTTGATTTAGCGGTTAGGGTGCCGGCTTGGGACCCTCGGATCCTGAGTTTGAATCCTGGTCGATCATTGAATTAACGCCGGGGGGAGGGCTGGGGGTGGGGGGGGGGGGGGTTGACTCAGCCTGTCATCCTTCCGAGGTCGGCAAATTGAGTACCAGCTCGCTGTTAATGGGGGTACTGCATCAGCTGCACAAACACACTTCCAGAGAAATGATGCAACCAGCAGCCACAGGCTGCATACGAAACAACAACAACATTAGGATGTCTGGATGTAGAGATCGAAGGTGTATGACACTGTGTCCCAAGAGAGATGATGACACACGGAGATGGATGGAGGCAGAAGAATGTTTGCATCCACAGAGAGACAGCAACAAACGCTGCAGGTTTTCAAGAAGAACTGGGTCAGGAGGAATTTTTTTAAAATCGAAATACAGATGCGATTTGCCAAAATTAACGACATGGTATTCATAGAATACTTACTCTGCGCAGTCAACTTGGTGCGAGATAACTCTTTTCTTTTTGAAGGGCTTTTTTCTTTGATCCAATTAGACAATAATCACCAGTTATCTCTCTAACAGCCAATTACACAATAATCACCAGTTATCTCTCGAATAGCCAATTACACAATAATCACCAGTTATCTCTCGAATAGCCAATTACACAATAATCGCCAGTTATCTCTCTAACAGCCAATAATACAATAATCACCAGTTATCTCTCTAACAGCCAATTACACAATAATCATTATCTCTCTAACAGCCAATAACACAATAATCCCCAGTTATCTCTCCAACAGCCAATTAAACAATAATCACCAGTTATCTCTCCAACAGCCAATTAAACAATAATCACCAGTTATCTCTCCAACAGCCAATTAAACAATAATCACCAGTTATCTCTCTATCAGATAATTATACAATAATCACCAGTTATCTCTCTAACAGCCAATTACGCAATAATCACCAGTTATCTCTCTAATAGCCAATTACACAATAATCATTGTCTCTCCAACAGCCAATTACACAATAATCACCAGTTATCTCTCTAACAGCCAATTACACAATAATCACCAGTTATCTCTCTAACAGCCAATTACACAATAATCACCAGTTATCTCTCTAACAGCCAATTACACAATAATCACCAGTTATCTCTCCAATAGCCAATTACACAATAATCACCAGTTATCTCTCTAATAGCCAATTATACAATAATCACCAGTTATCTCTCTAACAGCCAATTACACAATAATCACCAGTTATCTCTCTAACAGCCAATTAAACAATAATCACCAGTTATCTCTCTAACAGTCAATTAAACAATAATCACCAGTTATATCTCTAACAGCCAATTACACAATAATCATTATCTTTCTAACAGCCAATTACACAATAATCACCAGTTATCTCTCTAATAGCCAATTACACAATAATCATTATCTTTCTAACAGCCAATTAAAGAATAATCACCAGTTATCTCTCCAACAGCCAATTACACAATAATCATTATCTTTCTAACAGCCAATTACACAATAATCACCAGTTATCTCTCTAATAGCCAATTACACAATAATCATTATCTTTCTAACAGCCAATTATACAATAATCACCAGTTATCTCTCTAATAGCCAATTACACAATAATCATTATCTTTCTAACAGCCAATTAAACAATAATCACCAGTTATCTTTCTAACAGCCAATTACACAATAATCATTATCTTTCTAACAGCCAATTATACAATAATCACCAGTTATCTCTCTAATAACCAATTACACAATAATCATTATCTTTCTAACAGCCAATTATACAATAATCACCAGTTATCTCTCTAATAACCAATTACACAATAATCATTATCTTTCTAACAGCCAATTACACAATAATCACCAGTTATCTCTCTAATAACCAATTACACAATAATCATTATCTTTCTAACAGCCAATTATACAATAATCACCAGTTATCTGTCTCACAGCCAATTACACAATAATCACCAGTTATCTCTCTAAAAGCCAATTACACAATAATCATTATCTTTCTAACAGCCAATTACACAATAATCACCAGTTATCTCTCTAATAGCCAATTCGACAATAATCATTATCTTTCTAACAGCCAATTATACAATAATCACCAGTTATCTCTCTAATAGCCAATTACACAATAATCACCAGTTATCTCTCCAACAGCCAATTACACAATAATCATTATCTTTCTAACATTATACACAATAATCACCAGTTATCTCTCTAATAGCCAATTCGACAATAATCATTATCTTTCTCACAGCCAATTATACAATAATCACCAGTTATCTCTCGAATAGCCAATTACACAATAATCATTATCTTTCTAACAGCCAATTACACAATAATCACCTGTTATCTCTCTAACAGCCAGTTAAACAATAATCACCAGTTATCTCTCCAACAGCCAATTATACAATAATCACCAGTTATCTCTCCAACAGCCAATTGTACAATAATCACCAGTTATCTCTCTAACAGCCTAATACACAATACTCATTATCTCTCTAACAGCCAATTACACAATAATCACCAGTTATCTCTCCATCAGCCAATTATACAATAATCACCAGTTATCTCTCCAACAGCCAATTGTACAATAATCACCAGTTATCTCTCTAACAGCCAATTACACAATACTCATTATCTCTCTAACAGCCAATTACACAATAATCACCAGTTATCTCTCTAACAGCCAATTACACAATACTCATTATCTCTCTAACAGCCAATTACACAATAATCACCAGTTATCTCTCCAACAGCCGAGTACACAACAATCACCAGTTATCTCTCTATCAGACAATTATACAATAATCACCAGTTATCTGTCTCACAGCCAATTATACAATAATCACCAGTTATCTCTCTAATAACCAATTACACAATAATCACCAGTTATCTCTCTAACAGCCAATTATACAATAATCACCAGTTATCTCTCTAACAGCCAATTACACAATAATCACCAGTTATCTCTCTATCAGCCAATTAAACAAGAATCACCACTTATCTCTCCAACAGCCAATTAAACAATAATCACCAGTTATCTCTCTAACAGCCAATTACACAATAATTACCAGTTATCTCTCTATCAGCTAATTAAACAATAATCACCAGTTATCTCTCTAACAGCCAATTACACAATTATCATTATCTCTCGAACAGCCAATTACACAATAATCACCAGTTATCTCTCTAACAGCCAATTAAACAATAATCACCACTTATCTCTCCAACAGCCAATTACACAATAATCACCAGTTATCTCTCTAACAGCCAATTACACAATAATTACCAGTTATCTCTCTATCAGCTAATTATACAATAATCACCAGTTATCTCTCCAACAGCCAATTACACAATAATCACCAGTTATCTCTCCAACAGCCAATTACACAATAATCACCAGTTACCTCTCCAACAGCCAATTACACAATAATCACCAGTTATCTCTCCAACAGCCAATTACACAATAATCACCAGTTATCTCTCCAACAGCCAATTACACAATAATCACCAGTTATCTCTCTAATCGCCAATTACACAATAATCACCAGTTATCTCTCCAACAGCCAAGTACACAACAATCACCAGTTATCTCTCTATCAGACAATTATACAATAATCACCAGTTATCTCTCTAATAGCCAATTACACAATAATCATTATCTTTCTAACAGCCAATTATACAATAATCACCAGTTATCTCTCTAATAACCAATTACACAATAATCATTATCTTTCTAACAGCCAATTATACAATAATCACCAGTTATCTCTCTAATAACCAATTACACAATAATCATTATCTTTCTAACAGCCAATTATACAATAATCACCAGTTATCTGTCTCACAGCCAATTATACAATAATCACCAGTTATCTCTCTAATAACCAATTACACAATAATCATTATCTTTCTAACAGCCAATTATACAATAATCACCAGTTATCTCTCTAATAACCAATTACACAATAATCATTATCTTTCTAACAGCCAACTACACAATAATCACCAGTTATCTCTCTAACAGCCAATTAAACAATAATCACCAGTTATCTCTCTAACAGCCAATTACACAATAATCATTATCTTTCTAACAGCCAATTACACAATAATCACCAGTTATCTCTCTAATAGCCAATTATACAATAATCATTATCTTTCAAACAGCCAATTACACAATAATCACCAGTTATCTCTCTAATAGCCAATTACACAATAATCATTATCTTTCTAACAGCCAATTATACAATAATCACCAGTTATCTCTCTAACAGCCAATTACACAATAATCACCAGTTATCTCTCTAACAGCCAATTAAACAATAATCACCAGTTATCTCTCTAACAGCCAATTACACAATAATCATTATCTTTCTAACAGCCAATTACACAATAATCACCAGTTATCTCTCCAACAGCCAATTAAGCAATAATCACCAAACAGCCAATTACACAATAATCATTATCTTTCTAACAGCCAATTATACAATAATCACCAGTTATCTCTCTAACAGCCAATTACACAATAATCACCAGTTATCTCTCTAACAGCCAATTACACAATAATCACCAGTTATCTCTCTAACAGCCAATTACACAATAATCATTATCTTTCTAACAGCCAATTACACAATAATCACCAGTTATCTCTCTAATAGCCAATTAAACAATAATCACCAGTTATCTCTCTAACAGCCAATTAAACAATAATCACCAGTTATCTCTCTAACAGCCAATTACACAATAATCATTATCTTTCTAACAGCCAATAACACAATAATCACCAGTTATCTCTCTAATAGCCAATTATACAATAATCATTATCTTTCTAACAGCCAATTACACAATAATCACCAGTTATCTCTCTAATAGCCAATTACACAATAATCATTATCGTTCTAACAGCCAATTAAACAATAATCACCAGTTATCTCTCCAACAGCCAATTACACAATAATCATTATCTTTCTAACAGCCAATTACACAATAATCACCAGTTATCTCTCTAATAGCCAATTACACAATAATCATTATCTTTCTAACAGCCAATTATACAATAATCACCTGTTATCTCTCTAATAGCCAATTACACAATAATCATCTTTCTAACAGCCAATTAAACAATAATCACCAGTAATCTTTCTAACAGCCAATTACACAATAATCATTATCGTTCTAACAGCCAATTAAACAATAATCACCAGTTATCTCTCCAACAGCCAATTACACAATAATCATTATCTTTCTAACAGCCAATTACACAATAATCACCAGTTATCTCTCTAATAGCCAATTACACAATAATCATTATCTTTCTAACAGCCAATTATACAATAATCACCAGTTATCTCTCTAATAGCCAATTACACAATAATCATTATCTTTCTAACAGCCAATTATACAATAATCACCAGTTATCTGTCTCACAGCCAATTACACAATAATCACCAGTTATCTCTCTAATAGCCAATTACACAATAATCACCAGTTATCTCTCTAACAGCCAATTATACAATAATCACCAGTTATCTCTCTCACAGCCAATTACACAATAATCACCAGTTATCTCTCTAATAGCCAATTACACAATAATCACCAGTTATCTGTCTAACAGCCAATTATACAATAATCACCAGTTATCTCTCTAATAGCCAATTACACAATAATCATTATCTTTCTAACAGCCAATTACACAATAATCACCAGTTATCTCTCTAATAGCCAATTCGACAATAATCATTATCTTTCTAACAGCCAATTATACAATAATCACCAGTTATCTCTCTAATAGCCAATTAAACAATAATCACCAGTTATCTCTCAAACAGCCAATTACACAATAATCATTATCTTTCTAACAGCCAATTACACAATAATCACCTGTTATCTCTCTAACAGCCAATTAAACAATAATCACCAGTTATCTCTCCAACAGCCAATTACACAATAATCACCTGTTATCTCTCTAACAGCCAATTAAACAATAATCACCAGTTATCTGTCTCACAGCCAATTACACAATAATCACCAGTTATCTCTCTAATAGCCAATTACACAATAATCATTATCTTTCTAACAGCCAATTACACAATAATCACCAGTTATCTCTCTAATAGCCAATTCGACAATAATCATTATCTTTCTAACAGCCAATTATACAATAATCACCAGTTATCTCTCTAATAGCCAATTAAACAATAATCACCAGTTATCTCTCAAACAGCCAATTACACAATAATCATTATCTTTCTAGCAGCCAATTACACAATAATCACCAGTTATCTCTCCAACAGCCAATTACACAATAATCATTATCTTTCTAACATTATACACAATAATCACCAGTTATCTCTCTAATAGCCAATTCGACAATAATCATTATCTTTCTAACAGCCAATTACACAATAATCACCTGTTATCTCTCTAACAGCCAATTAAACAATAATCACCAGTTATCTCTCCAACAGCCAATTACACAATAATCACTAGTTATCTCTCCATCAGCCAATTATACAATAATCACCAGTTATCTCTCCAACAGCCAATTGTACAATAATCACCAGTTATCTCTCTAACAGCCAATTACACAATACTCATTATCTCTCTAACAGCCAATTACACAATAATCACCAGTTATCTCTCTAACAGCCAATTACACAATAATCATTATCTCTATAACTGCCAATTACAAAATAATCACCAGTTATCTCTCCAACAGCCAATTACACAATAATCACCAGTTATCACTCTAATCGCCAATTACACAATAATCACCAGTTATCTCTCCAACAGCCAAGTACACAACAATCACCAGTTATCTCTCTATCAGACAATTATACAATAATCACCAGTTATCTCTCTAATAGCCAATTACACAATAATCATTATCTTTCTAACAGCCAATTAAACAATAATCACCAGTTATCTCTCTAACAGCCAATTAAACAATAATCACCAGTTATCTCTCTAACAGCCAATTACACAATAATCATTATCTTTCTAACAGCCAATAACACAATAATCACCAGTTATCTCTCTAATAGCGAATTATACAATAAACATTATCTTTCTAACAGCCAATTACACAATAATCACCAGTTATCTCTCTAATAGCCAATTACACAATAATCATTATCGTTCTAACAGCCAATTAAACAATAATCACCAGTTATCTCTCCAACAGCCAATTACACAATAATCATTATCGTTCTAACAGCCAATTAAACAATAATCACCAGTTATCTTTCTAACAGCCAATTACACAATAATCATTATCGTTCTAACAGCCAATTAAACAATAATCACCAGTTATCTCTCCAACAGCCAATTACACAATAATCATTATCTTTCTAACAGCCAATTACACAATAATCACCAGTTATCTCTCTAATAGCCAATTACACAATAATAGTTATCTTTCTAAGAGCCAATTATACAATAATCACCAGTTATCTCTCTAATAGCCAATTACACAATAATCATTATCTTTCTAACAGCCAATTATACAATAATCACCAGTTATCTGTCTCACAGCCAATTACACAATAATCACCAGTTATCTCTCTAATAGCCAATTACACAATAATCATTATCTTTCTAACAGCCAATTACACAATAATCACCAGTTATCTCTCTAATAGCCAATTACACAATAATCATTATCTTTCTAACAGCCAATTATACAATAATCACCAGTTATCTGTCTCACAGCCAATTACACAATAATCACCAGTTATCTCTCGAATAGCCAATTACACAATAATCATTATCTTTCTAACAGCCAATTATACAATAATCACCAGTTATCTCTCTAATAGCCAATTACACAATAATCACCAGTTATCTCTCTAACAGCCAATTACACAATAATCATTATCTTTCTAACAGCCAATTATACAATAATCACCAGTTATCTGTCTCACAGCCAATTATACAATAATCATTATCTTTCTAACAGCCAATTATACAATAATCACCAGTTATCTGTCTCACAGCCAATTACACAATAATCACCAGTTATCTCTCGAATAGCCAATTACACAATAATCATTATCTTTCTAACAGCCAATTATACAATAATCACCAGTTATCTGTCTCACAGCCAATTATACAATAATCACCAGTTATCTCTCTAATAGCCAATTACACAATAATCATTATCTTTCTAACAGCCAATTATACAATAATCACCAGTTATCTGTCTCACAGCCAATTACACAATAATCACCAGTTATCTCTCTAATAGCCAATTACACAATAATCATTATCTTTCTAACAGCCAATTACACAATAATCACCAGTTATCTCTCTAATAGCCAATTCGACAATAATCATTATCTTTCTAACAGCCAATTATACAATAATCACCAGTTATCTCTCTAATAGCCAATTAAACAATAATCACCAGTTATCTCTCTAATAGCCAATTACACAATAATCATTATCTTTCTAGCAGCCAATTACACAATAATCACCAGTTATCTCTCCAACAGCCAATTACACAATAATCATTATCTTTCTAACATTATACACAATAATCACCAGTTATCTCTCTAATAGCCAATTCGACAATAATCATTATCTTTCTAACAGCCAATTATACAATAATCACCAGTTATCTCTCGAATAGCCAATTACACAATAATCATTATCTTTCTAACAGCCAATTACACAATAATCACCTGTTATCTCTCTAACAGCCAATTAAACAATAATCACACAATAATCACCAGTTATCTCTCTAATAGCCAATTACACAATAATCATTATCTTTCTGACAGCCAATTACACAATAATCACCTGTTATCTCTCTAACAGCCAATTAAACAATAATCACCAGTTATCTCTCCAACAGCCAATTACACAATAATCACTAGTTATCTCTCCATCAGCCAATTATATAATAATCACCAGTTATCTCTCCAACAGCCAATTGTACAATAATCACCAGTTATCTCTCTAACAGCCAATTACACAATACTCATTATCTCTCTAACAGCCAATTACACAATAATCACCAGTTATCTCTCTAACAGCCAATTACACAATAATCATTATCTCTATAACTGCCAATTACACAATAATCATTATCTCTCTCACAGCCAATTACACAATAATCACCAGTTATCTCTTTATCAACCAATTACACAATAATCACCAGTTATCTCTCTAATAGCCAATTATACAATAATCATTATCTCTCTCACAGCCAATTACACAATAATCACCAGTTATCTCTCTAATAATAATAATAATAATAATAATAATGCATTTATTTTATATAGCGCTTTTCAGGAAGCCCAAAGACGCTTTGACAGAGTGCAAAACATAATGCATAGCAAAACATAAAAACAATTGCAAAAAAAGAAGAATAAATAGGGAAATATTCAAAGCACAAAGGAGGGAGAAGGAGAGGAGATAGTCAGGGGTTAGATGCTGTGGGTTAAATGTTGAATGCAGTGTTGAACAGGTGGGTCTTGAGTGATGTTTTGAATGTGGTGAGTGAGGAGGAGTCTCTGATGGTGTGAGGTAGCGAGTTCCAGAGGGTGGGAGCAGCGATGGAGAAGGCCCTGTCCCCCCAGGATCTAAATTTGGTCCGGATGGGGGGGGTCAGGAGGTTGGTACCAGCAGAGCGGAGGTTGCGGGTGGGAGTGTGTCTGGAGAGGAGGTCAGCCAGGTAGGATGGGGCCAGGTTATGGAGGGCTTTGTAGGTCAAGAGGAGGATTTTGTACTGGATTCTCTGGGAGATGGGGAGCCAGTGAAGCTTGTAAAGGACGGGGGTGATGTGGTCACGGGTCCGGGAATGGGTGAGTAGACGGGCAGCGGAGTTCTGAATGTATTGGAGTTTATTGGTGATTGTTGAGGGTGAACCATAAAGGAGGCTATTGCAGTAGTCCAGACGGGAAGTGATGAAGGCATGGATGAGGGTTTCTGCAGCCACGGAGGAGAGGGATGGACGGAGACGGGCGATGTTTTTCAGGTGAAAGAAGGCTGTCTTTGTGATCTGTTTAGTGTATTTGTCGAAGGAGAGGGTTTGGTCAAAGATGATGCCAAGATTCCGGATGTGAGGGGAGGTGGATACTTGGAAACCGTCGATGTTGAGGGCAAAGTTATGGGTGGACTTGGTGAGCGTTTTTGGGCCAATGATGATTATTTCAGATTTATCACAGTTAAGTTTGAGGAAGTTGATTTGAAGCCAGGATTTTATTTCAGTGATGCAGTTTGTCAGGATAGAGTGGGTGTCGGTGGAGATGGACTTGGTGGAGATGAAAAGCTGGATGTCATCGGCGAAGCAGTGGAATTGGAGACCATGACGGCGGATTAAGTGACCGAGGGGGAACAGGTAAAGGATGAAGAGGAGGGGGCCAAGAACTGAACCTTGGGGGACACCTTGGGGGAGGGGAGCAGTGGGGGATTTGCAGTTTTTGATGGAGATGAACTGACGTCTGTCAGAGAGGTATGATTTAATCCAAGAGAGGGCAGTGCCGGTAATGTTAAAGGTGGTTTCAAGTCGGGTGAGGAGGATGGTTTGATCGATGGTGTCAAAGGCGGCGCTGAGGTCGAGGAGGATGAGAATGTTGAGGTTGCCAGCGTCCGAGGAGAGGAGAAGGTCGTTGGTGATTTTGAGGAGAGCAGTTTCAGTACTGTGGTTGGAGCGGAATCCGGATTGGAATGTTTCATACAGGTTATTGGCAGAGAGGTGATGTTTGAGTTGAGTGGCTACAGCGCGTTCCAAAACCTTTGACAGAAAGGGTAGGTTGGAGATGGGTCTGAAGTTATTTAGGGTGTCAGGGTTTAGTCCAGGTTTTTTCAGAATGGGGGTAACAGCAGCAATTTTGAGGGATGGTGGGATGATGCCTGTAGACAGGGAGGAGTTTATTGTTGCAATGATAAGTGGAGAGAGAGCAGGAAGGGAGGCCTTGACAAAGCTGGAGGGGATGGGGTCAAGAGTGCAGGTGGCAGTTTTCATTCCGATGAGGAGTTCAGAGAGGTCAGTAGGGGAGACTGGGGAGAATTGAGACAGGGGATGGCAGGATAAGGGGGGGGGGCAGGTGGTTTGAGGGGGAGCGGGTGCGGCGGTGGGCAAGCTGTTGTAGATGTTTTCAATTTTGCGTTGGAAGAATGAAAGGAAGGAGATGCAGTTGTCTATTGTGAATGACTGGGTGGTGGTGTTCAGGGGGCTGAGGAGTTTGTTTATTGTAGAGAAGAGTGCTTTTGGGTTTCCGGAGCCAGAGTGGATAATTTGAGAGTAGTAGGCGGAGCGGGCGCGGGAGAGGGCATCTTTATAGTGTTGTATGTGGTCCTTGTAGGCCTGGGAGTGAACTGTGAGACCTGTTTTATTGCGGAGTCTTTCAAGTTGGCGAGCACGAGTTTTCATCAGGCGGAATTCAGGGGTAAACCAGGGAGCAGAATGGGTGAAAGAAACTGTTTTGGTTTTTATAGGCGCAAGTTGGTCAAGGCAGGAGGAGAGAGTGTGGTTGTAGTAGTCAGTGAGGTCAGAAGGGGTGTGGAGGTCAACGAAGGGAGAAGTGGACATTTTTTCAGAGAGGGTCGATGAGAATGAGGTAGGTGAAAGAGCGTTTAGCTTACGGAAGTTGATAGTGCGATAATGCCTTGGTGCTGGGGTGGGGATGTTGATGGTCAGAGTGATGGCTAGGTGGTCAGAGAGAGTGACGTCGGAGCCAGAGAGATGGTGCAAAATTAGTCCAGTAGAGCAGACAAGGTCCAAAATGTGACCACGGTTATGGGTAGGAAAGTTGACATGTTGAGTGAGGTTAAAGCAGGTGAGTAAATCAGTGAAGTCAGTGGTTAGCGTGGAGTCAGTGGAGTCCATGTGGATATTGAAATCACCAAGGAGGAGGATTGAGGGGGAGAGGGAACATAGCTGGGTCAGAAAGTAGGAGAAGTCAGACAGGAATGATGGGTGTGGTTTGGGAGGGCGGTAGACAACAGCCATGACTGACTGTGTGTGACCAGAGAGTTTAAAAGCCAGGTGTTCAAATGATGGAGCAGATGAGATGGAGATGAGGTTGGTCTTGATGTCTTGTCGGTGAATAACGGCAATTCCACCACCTCGGCCCTCCGAGCGTGGTTTATTGATGTAAGAATATCCATTGGGTGTGGTGAGGTTGAGCGTGTAGTAGTCCAGTAATAGCCAATTCAGTAATAGCCAATAATCCAGGAATAGCTAATAGCCAATTATACAATAATCACCAGTTATCTCTCTATCAGCCAATTACACAATAATCATTATCTTTCAAACAGCCAATGACACAATAATCACCAGTTATCTCTCTAACAGCCAATTACACAATAATCACCAGTTATCTTTCAAACAGCCAATGACACAATAATCACCAGTTATCTCTCTAATAGCCAATTACATTATCTTCATGGTCCAGAGGTCTATCGGTGTTTGACATGTGATGGAGGATTCATGGTCCTGTGTCTATCGATGTTTGATATGTGATAGAGGATTCATGGTCCTGCGTCTATCGGTGTTTGACATGTGATGGAGGATTCATGGTCCTGTGTCTATCGGTGTTTGACATGTGATGGAGGATTCATGGTCCTGTGTCTGTCGATCGTGACATGTGATGGAGGATTCATTGTCCTGTGTCTATTGGTGTTTGCCATGCAATGGAGGATTCATTGTCCTGTGTCTATCGGTGTTTGACATGTGATGGAGGATTCATTGTCCTGTGTCGATCGGTGTTTGACATGTGATTGAGGATTCATGGTCCTGTGTCGTGCGGTATTTGACATGTGATGGAGGATTCATCGTCCTGTCTCGATTAATGTTTGATGTGTGATGGAGGATTCATCGTCCTGTGTCGATCGATGTTTTATGTGTGATGGAGGACTCATTCGTCCTGTGTTTATCGATGTTTGACATGTGATGGAGGATTCATTCGTCCTGCGTCTATCGATGTTTGACATGTGATGGAGGATTCATGGTCCTGTGTCTTTCGATGTTTGACATGTGATGGAGGATTCATCGTCCTGTGTCTTTCGATGTTTGACATGTCATGGAGGATTCATTGTCCTGTGTCTTTCGATGCTTGATGTGTGATGGAGGATTAATCGTCCTTTGTCTGTTGGTGTTTGATGTGTGATGTAGGATTCATCATCCTGCGTCTATCGATGTTTGACATGTGATGGAGGATTCATCGTCCTGTGTATTTCGATGTTTGACATGTGAAGGAGGATTCATTGTTCTGTGTCTTTCGATGTTTGATGTGTGATGGAGGATTCATCGTCCTGTGTCTATTGGTGTTTGATGTGTGATGGAGGATTCATCATCCTGTGTCTTTCGATGTTTGACATGTGATGGAGGATTAATTCATCCTTTGTCTATTGATGTTTGAAATATGATGGAGGATTCATGGTCCTGTGTCGATCGATGTTTGATGTGTGATGGAGGATTCATGGTCCTGTGTCGATCGATCGTTGACATGTGATGGAGGATTCATTCTTCCTGTGTCTATAGGTGTTTGACATGTGATGGAGGATTCATCGTCCTGTGTCGATCGATGTTTGGCATGTGATGGAGGATTCATGGTCCTGTGTCGATCGATGTTTGGCATGTGATAGATGATTCATGGTCCTGTGTCTATCGATGTTTTCATGTGTGATGGAGGATTCATGGTCCTGTTTCTATCGGTGTTTGACATGTGATGGAGGATTCATGGTTCTGTGTCGTTCGCTGTTTGACATGTGATGGAGGATTCATTATGCTGTGTCTTTCGGTGTTTGATATGTGATGGAGGATTCATCATCCTGTGTCGATCGATGTTTGATGTGTGATGGAGGATTCATGGTCCTTTGTCGATCGATGTTTTGCATGTGATGGAGGATTCATGGTCCTGTGTCGATCGGTGTTTGACATGTGATGGAGGATTCATTGTCCTGTGTCGATCGATGTTTGATGTGTGATGGAGGATTCATCGTCCTGTGTCGATCGATGTTTGATGTGTGATGGAGGATTTATGGTCCTGTGTCGATCGGTGTTTGACATGTGATTGAGGATTCATGGTCCTGTGTCGATCGATGTTTGATGTGTGATCGAGGATTCATCGTCCTGTGTCGATCGGTGTTTGACATGTGATGGATGATTCATCGTCCTGTGTCGATCGATGTTTGATGTGTGATGGAGGATTCATCGTCCTGTGTCGATCTATGTTTGATGTGTGATGGAGGATTCATCGTCCTGTGTCGATCGATGTTTGATGTGTGATGGAGGATTCATCGTCCTGTGTCGATCGATGTTTGATGTGTGATGGAGGATTCATCGTCCTGTGTCGATCGATGTTTGATGTGTGATGGAGGATTCATCGTCCTGTGTCGATCTATGTTTGATGTGTGATGGAGGATTCATCGTCCTGTGTCGATCGGTGTTTGACATGTGATGGAGGATTCATCATCCTGTGTCGATCGATGTTTGATGTGTGATGGAGTATTCATCGTCCTGTGTCGATCGGTGTTTGTCGAGCAGTGACTGCACATTCGGTTGAATCCATTCTTCTCCTCAATCACGCGCCATCTGCCTCGTGTGTCAATCAGCCCGACGTTTGACCTCAAATTTGCCAGGGTCAACTGTGCCACTCGGTTGCCCTGCGTGATGGCTCGATGTCTGTGTTTAAGTGTGTGTTTCCAGGGACATTTGTCCTGTTCTCCTTTTCTCATTTATTGTTCCTCTTTTTCTCTTTCCCTTGGACCTACTTTGTATCCAATGGAATTTCTGTTCCCAGTTGATCAATCCCTACATTGATTTATGATCACACACTTTTAATGGCTGATTGTCTCGTGTTAAGCATTAACTGTCCTTGTTAATTAGTTCCATGTCTGTTGGGATCTTCACGTCGCCTAAGCTCGACAACTGTGCAGACATGAAGATCCGTCACACTTCCTTGGTCCTAAAACCAGCCAAATCATGTCCATCAGAGCACGTGATGACACATGTGAAGAAACTACATGTACACAACCCGAACTCCTGCTAAATATTGATAATTGTTCCAATCGTGGTGGCCGAACGAGGGCGAAGCTTTACGTTGCCATTCGTTACAACAACAACAACAACAACAACAACTAGAAAGCATCTGAAAATGCAAAGCCCATCCATACCCGTTTGTATTCACACGTCTTCTTTTTCTTCCGTATGCTCAAAATAACGAAAACGGTTTAAAAAATGCAAAATGAAAATTGATGATTTTTTTTTTTTCTATACAAGATCGAGGCTCGTGAAAGAGCGAACATTTATCACACAAAAAATCAAACAGACACACGAAGTATATCATAAGGGTAGCGGTGGACAAGATGGGGAGAATTATTTGATTAATTAATATATTTTTATTAATTAATTAATTATTTTATTTTATGCGGTCTTGACCTCGCACGTTCTTAGTTTTTCACCTTTTGACCAAATCATTAATTTGCGTTCTTCATATTCTCATAATAAAACTTTGATGAAAATTTGATCGAAAACTCAAATGTAAGAAAGTTATGGCCCAGGCAGACACACACACAGACAGGCATAGACAGACACACACACAGACACACAACCAGACGCACATAGACAGACACACACACAGACAGGCATAGACAGACACACACACACAGACGCACATAGACAGACACACACAGACAGGCATAGACAGACACACACCCACACACACAGACAGACAGACACACATAGACAAGCACACACACGGACAGACGTAGACAGACACAGACACACATAGACAGGAACACATAGACACAGGCACACACACACACACATAAACAAACATAGAAGGCACACACAGACACACATACACAGACGGACACACACAAACAGACATAGACAGGCACACACACACACACACAGGCACGCACACATGCACAGCCACATATAGACAGGCACACACAGACGGACACACACAGACAGACATAGACAGACACACACAGACACATAGACATACATGTATAGACAGATACATAGACAGATACACATAGACAGACACATATACACAGGCACACATACACATAGATAGACACACAGGCAGACACATATACACAGGCACACACATACATAGACAGACACACATAGACAGACACACATAGAAAGGCACACAGACAGACACATATACACAGGCACACACACACATAGACAGACACACATAACCAGACACACACAGACACATATATACAGACACACACACACACACACACACACACACACACACACACACACACACACACACACACACACACACACACACACATAGACAGACACGCATAGACAGACACATAGACAGATACACATAGACAGACACATATACACAGGCACACATACACATAGACAGACACACATAGACAGGCACACATAAGTGATAACAAAACTCAGTCTGCTGCTGTGCATGGGACGAGTTAACAACGTTTGACTCAATAGAGAAACCAGTTTTGTTTCTTTGAAAACACCATAACACCGAGCACGTGATTTAAAGAAACTCCTTTGTGGAGGAGGTGAGAGGATGTGCCGAGCACGTGATACAAATAAACTGTTTTGTGGAGGAGGTGAGAGGCTGTACCGAGCACGTGATTTAAAGAGACTCCTTTGTGGAGGAGGTGAGAGAATGTACCGAGCACGTGATACAAATAAACTGTTTTGTGGAGGAGGTGAGAGGATGTACCGAGCACATGATTTAAAGAGACTCCTTTGTGGAGGAGGTGAGAGAATGTACCGAGCACGTGATACAAATAAACTGTTTTGTGGAGGAGGTGAGAGGATGTACCGAGCACGTGATACAAATAAACTGTTTTGTGGAGGAGGTGAGAGAATGTACCGAGCACGTGATACAAATAAACTGTTTTGTGGAGGAGGTGAGAGGATGTACCGAGGGACGTGATTTAAAGGAACTGTTTTGTGGAGGAGGTGAGAGAATGTACCGAGCACGTGATACAAATAAACTGTTTTGTGGAGGAGGTGAGAGGATGTACCGAGCACGTGATACAAATAAACTGTTTTGTGGAGGAGGTGAGAGAATGTACCGAGCACGTGATACAAATAAACTGTTTTGTGGAGGAGGTGAGAGGATGTACCGAGCACGTGATTTAAAGGAACTGTTTTGTGGAGGAGGTGAGAGGCTGTGCCGAGCACGTGATACAAATAAACTGTTTTGTGGAGGAGGTGAGAGGATGTACCGAGCACGTGATACAAATAAACTGTTTTGTGGAGGAGGTGAGAGAATGTACCGAGCACGTGATTTAAAGGAACTGTTTTGTGGAGGATGTGAGAGAATGTACCGAGCACGTGATACAAATAAACTGTTTTGTGGAGGAGGTGAGAGAATGTACCGAGCACGTGATACAAATAAACTGTTTTGTGGAGGAGGTGAGAGGATGTACCGAGGGACGTGATTTAAAGGAACTGTTTTGTGGAGGAGGTGAGAGAATGTACCGAGCACGTGATACAAATAAACTGTTTTGTGGAGGAGGTGAGAGAATGTACCGAGCACGTGATACAAATAAACTGTTTTGTGGAGGAGGTGAGAGGATGTACCGAGCACGTGATACAAATAAACTGTTTTGTGGAGGAGGTGAGAGAATGTACCGAGCACGTGATTTAAAGGAACTGTTTTGTGGAGGAGGTGAGAGGATGTACCGAGCACGTGATACAAATAAACTGTTTTGTGGAGGAGGTGAGAGAATGTACCGAGCACGTGATTTAAAGGAACTGTTTTGTGGAGGAGGTGAGAGGCTGTGCCGAGCACGTGATACAAATAAACTGTTTTGTGGAGGAGGTGAGAGGATGTACCGAGCACGTGATTTAAAGGAACTGTTTTGTGGAGGAGGTGAGAGGCTGTGCCGAGCACGTGATACAAATAAACTGTTTTGTGGAGGAGGTGAGAGGCTGTGCCGAGCACGTGATACAAATAAACTGTTTTGTGGAGGAGGTGAGAGGCTGTGCCGAGCACGTGATACTGTAGCGGCTGCCGCTGGGGTTTCACAATCGCCTTGCACCTATCAAGGACGCGGAGCGATCACCATGCCGGGCTCGTCCAGGACGCCCGGGCAGGCCCGCGCTCAACTTGCCAGGCCTCGGTCGGGACGCCCGGGCATGCCCGGGCAGGCTCGCCCTCAACTTGCCAGGCCGCAGCCAGGACGCTGGGCCACGCCCCCTGGCGCCGGGCCTGGGCAAACCCCCTGGGTTAATAGATATATATTGCTGACCGAAAACGGGTTTTCAGAGTGCCTGAGTGTTTGATTTCAATAAAGCAACTCAGATGAATTCCAGCTTTTTGTCGCGTCCATTCTTCTGATCGACGTGGGAGCCCCAGCTCCTTCATTGGTGACCTATCGACATGGACACGGCAGTCGCCCTTAAACTGCCTACCTTCTGGGAGGCTCACGCTGCGGTTTGGTTCGCACAGGCGGAGTCCCTGTTCGCCCTGCGAGGCATCACGGCCGACGACACCCGCTTCCACCATGTGGTAGCTGCGCTCGAGTCGGCTACCGCAGCCCGCGCCCTGAGCCTCCTCGAAAGCCCGCCAGCCGCTGACAAATACGGCGCGATTAAGCAGCTTCTCCTCGATGCTTTCGCCCTCCCATCGGCGGAACGCGCACGGCGCCTGCTCGAACTGCCTGAGCTCGGCGACACGCGCCCTTCCGAGCGAATGGACTACATGCTTTCACTGCTCGGCGAGCACTCTCCGGCATTCCTGTTCCGGGAGCTGTTCCTCCGTCAGCTGCCTAACCCGGTACGCCTCGCCCTGGCAAGCACGACGATCACAGATCCCCGGGCCCTTGCCAGAGAAGCCGACAAGATCTCCGCTGCAGGACGGCGCATCGCAGCGGCGACATGGGACCCACCGCCGTCCGACGCAACAACCATGGCGCCCGAGCACCCGGCACGGTCGACGGCCGAACTGCCGACGCAATTGGCGGCCGCTCTACCGTGCCGACCACCTCCACCCGACCAAGCGTGGTGTTACTATCATGCCAGGTTCGGACAAAAGGCCCGGACATGCCGACCCCCGTGCACCTTCGGCAGGCCGGGAAACGGCCGGGCCGGCGTTCATTACCAGCCATGAGCGCCGGCCATACGGGCAACTTACTGTTCATCACGGATAAAGCGTCCGGACGGCGCTTCCTGTGCGACACCGGCGCCCAACTGAGCGTCATACCCGCCTCTGACCAGGACAGGCAATCCGCGGTTTGCGGCCCCTCCTTAGTTGCGGCCAACGGATCGACTATCCGCACCTTCGGCCCGCGCAACGTCACCCTCTGCTTCGGCGGCCAACGCTTTGCTTGGACGTTTGTAACCGCCAACGTGCCCGTGGCTCTGCTAGGCGCCGACTTCCTCTGCGCACACGGACTGCTGGTGGACGTCCAACGGCGTCGTTTAATCAACGCTGAAACCTTCAGCTCCCTGGTATGCACATTGAGCAGCTCCGCGCCGACCAAGCTGGCATGCACCGTCCCGGCGGCGAACGAGTTTGCTCGCCTGCTCACGGAGTTCCCGGCCCTCACGCGGCCGACGTTTTCGGCCGTCGCAGTACGGCATGGGATCGAGCACCACATACCAACCACGGGCCCGCCGGTCTACGCCAGGACCCGCCGCCTCGACCCAGCCAAGCTCGCCGTAGCGAAGGCCGAATTCGACGCGTTGGAGCACCTCGGCATCGTGCGGCGCTCCGATAGCGCGTGGGCCTCGCCACTGCACATCGTGCCAAAGCCGGGGAGTGGATGGCGCCCGTGTGGCGACTACCGCCGTCTGAATGACGCTACCACCCCCGACAGGTACCCGATCCCGCATATCCAAGACTTCTCCGCCCGTCTGGCGGGACGGGTCATTTTTTCGAAAATTGATCTCATACGGGGATATCACCAGGTACCTGTCAGGGCGGCCGACGTCCCTAAAACGGCAGTCATCACGCCGTTCGGCTTATTCGAATTCTTGCGGATGCCGTTTGGTCTCAAGAACGCGGCTCAGGCGTTCCAGCGCTTGATGGACGGCGTGCTGCGTGACCTGCCGTTCCTTTTCGTTTACCTGGACGACATCCTCGTCGCCAGCACGTCCCGGGCCGAGCACCTCCTCCACCTCCGAACACTGTTCGAGCGCCTCAGCGAGCACGGCCTCATCGTCAACCCGGCCAAATGCCACTTCGGCACGACGGCCGTTGATTTTTTGGGCCACCACATCACCAAGAACGGGGCCGTGCCGCTGCCAACCAAGGTCGAGGCCATCACCACGTTCCCGCGTCCCCGCACCATAAAGGCCCCGCAGGAATTCCTGGGAATGGTGAATTTTTATCACCGCTTCGTGCCCCGCGGTGCTCACCTCATGCGGCCCCTCTACCAAGCCCTCCGGGGCAAGCCGGCCAAGCACGACATCGTCTGGTCCGCAGCAATGGATGCGGCCTTCCAAAGCTCAAAGCGGGCCCTCGCCGACGCAACACTGCTCGCTCACCCGGTGCTCAACGCTCCCATCGCCCTCACCACGGATGCCTCCGACTACGCGGTGGGCGCCGTCCATGAGCAATGGGTGAACGGGGTTTGGCAGCCACTCGCTTTTTTCAGCCGGCAGCTCCGGCCGAACGAGCTCAAATACAGCACGTTTGACCGGGAGCTCCTCGGTCTACACCTGGCCGTCCGCCATTTCCGCCACCTCCTGGAGGGCCGACCTTTCACGGCGTTCGTCGACCACAAGCCGTTGATTTACGCCATGGCCAAGGTCACGGAGCCATGGTCGGCCCGCCAACAGCGCCACCTCTCCGCCGTGTCGGAGTTTACCACGGACATCCGGCACGTCGCCGGCAAAAACAACGCCGTGGCCGACTGTCTTTCCCGGGCCAGCGCGAACGCGGTCCACCTGGGCGTGGATTTTGCGCTTATGGCGGCGGACCAAACCACCGACACCACGGTGCAAGCCCTCCGGGCGGCGGACACGGGCCTCCGCCTGGCCGACATCCCCTGCGCGGACGCTGTCCTGCTCTGCGACGTCTCCCAAGGCCAGCCTCGCCCCATCGTGCCCGTCACCTGGCAACGCCGCATCTTCGCCTCCCTCCACGGCCTTTCCCACCCGGGCCGGAAAGCTTCCCAGAAGCTGGTGTCGGCGCGTTTCGTCTGGCACGGCCTTCGTCGGGACGTCCGCGATTGGACCAGCGCCTGCACGGCCTGCCAACGGGCCAAGGTCCACCGACACACCCAGGCCCCGCTGGCACCTTTCACCGTGCCCGAACGACGTTTCGACCACGTCAACGTGGATCTGGTGGGCCCCCTCCCCCCGTCACGGGGGTTCACACACCTGCTCACCATGGTGGACAGGACCACCAGGTGGCCGGAGGCCGTTCCCCTCGTCTCCACCACCACCGCCGACGTGGCGCAGGCTTTCATCGCCACCTGGGTCGCCCGCTTCGGCGCACCGGCGGACATCTCGTCAGACCGCGGACCACAGTTCACCTCCGAGCTGTGGGGCGCGGTCGCCCGCAACCTGGGGGTCAAGCTCCACCGTACTACGGCCTACCACCCCCAAGCAAACGGGTTGTGCGAGCGATTCCACCGCTCCATGAAGGCCGCGCTCATGGCCGGCCTTCAAGACGGCGGTTGGGCCGACCGGCTGCCGTGGGTCCTTTTGGGCCTTCGCACGGCCCCCAAGGAGGACCTCCAGGCATCCACCGCCGAGCTGGTCTATGGCCAGGTGCTACGCGTCCCGGGCGAATTCGTGCCCGACGCTACCAGTCCCTGGTCCGCAGCTCACCAGCGCTCGGACCTCCAGGAGGCCGCCCGACGGTTTGCCCCCGTGCCGACATCCCACCACGGTGACCCCCGGTCCTACGTCCCCCCAGCACTCCGCACAGCGGAGTATGTTTTTGTGCGTCACGACGCACATCGGTGGCCACTCCAGCCGCCGTACGACGGGCCCTTCCGGGTGCTGCGACGGGACGACAAGTCGTTCGTCATCGACATCGGCAGCAGGTCGGACCGGATTGCAGTGGACCGCCTCAAGCCGGCACACGTGGACGTCGACCACCCACCACGGGTGGCCCTTCCGCCGCGGCGAGGCCGCCCCCCGTCCACGGGGCCCCCCACTCGACCGCCCACCACCTCACCGGACCCCCTCCCACGACCCGCCAGGGGTCGCTTCGGCCGGGTCATCAGGACCCCCCTCAAGTTGACCCTGCCGGTGCAAGTCGATTCTGGGGGGACGTGTGTAGCGGCTGCCGCTGGGGTTTCACAATCGCCTTGCACCTATCAAGGACGCGGATCGATCACCATGCCGGGCTCGTCCAGGACGCCCGGGCAGGCCCGCGCTCAACTTGCCAGGCCTCGGTCGGGACGCCCGGGCATGCCCGGGCAGGCTCGCCCTCAACTTGCCAGGCCGCAGCCAGGACGCTGGGCCACGCCCCCTGGCGCCGGGCCTGGGCAAACCCCCTGGGTTAATAGATATATATTGCTGACCGAAAACGGGTTTTGAGAGTGCCTGAGTGTTTGATTTCAATAAAGCAACTCAGATGAATTCCAGCTTTTTGTCGCGTCCATTCTTCTGATCGACGTGGGAGCCCCAGCTCCTTCAATACAAATAAACTGTTTTGTGGAGGAGGTGAGAGGATGTACCGAGCACGTGATACAAATAAACTGTTTTGTGGAGGAGGTGAGAGAATGTACCGAGCACGTGATACAAATAAACTGTTTTGTGGAGGAGGTGAGAGGATGTACCGAGCACGTGATTTAAAGGAACTGTTTTGTGGAGGAGGTGAGAGGATGTACCGAGCACGTGATACAAATAAACTGTTTTGTGGAGGAGGTGAGAGGATGTACCGAGCACGTGATTTAAAGGAACTGTTTTGTGGAGGAGGTGAGAGGCTGTGCCGAGCACGTGATACAAATAAACTTTTGTGGAGGAGGTGAGAGGATGTACCTAGCAACCTGACAGCAGGAATTTCAGGAAATACTGCCAGGACTGTAAAGATGTCAGATGAGGAGTGGTCGGATTTTGGATCGGTCTATCCCAGTCGGAGTGGTAGGATTTGGGATCAGTCTATCCCAGTCGGAGTGGTAGGATTTTGGATCGGTTTATCCCAGTCGGAGTGGTAGGATTTGGGACCAGTCTATCCCAGTCGGAGTGGTAGGATTTGGGATCGGTCTATCCCAGTCGGAGTGGTAGGATTTGGGATCGGTCTATCCCAGTCGGAGTGGTAGGATTTGGGATCGGTCTATCCCAGCCGGAGTGGTAGGATTTGGGATC